>NC_053434.1:63552530-63877965 GCF_007990345.1 Gossypium hirsutum
AGGACTCGGATCTGATCAAGCGCCCACTATCAAGCCCCCTTTGGTACAATTTTGGTTGAACTCGAAATGGCATGTATAGACTACCGTTTGTTGTGGGTCGTGGACCCTTTGACTTGTATAATTTGGATAGCCATGCGAAAATGGCTTATATGGTTGAGTATAATGTTATAATCATTTGGTGTGGATATGTTGACAAGGATTGGCCATGGGAAGGTTATCACTATCATAAGTTGTGCTATTTATGCAAAAAGGGCTAGTTGAATCATGGAAACCATGAAATAGGTAAAGTCTACCTAAAGCAGATGCTGACGCAGCAGTGATGTAGATTGGAAAATCACTAAAAATAGTAGGAATGGAATTAAATAGTGAATAAATTATGTAAACAGACCTTGATGAATCTACTTTCATAGGAAAGTAACGAAACAATCATACGGACAGTATATTAAGAGATATTTAGGTTCTCGTGACAGCGGTTTCTGGATCCTGTCGACTTGGAATTCTTTATAAATTAACCAGAGATAATTAGAAGTCATGCCATATATGTATAGATTCCTCTCTGAGTTAGTTTCTATAGAACAAACGGCATCAGTATTGAAGCTCTGTGCAGGGAGATTCCATGTCGTATTGCGCAAGGTCAGTGTAGTCGATCCCTGTAACATGGGACTTTGACTAATAAACGTACTAATTGACCCAACCAAAATTCTAGAAAAAATATGTAGATGGAATATGAGTCTAGTTCAGGAAAAATACGAAACTGATTTTCGAGTTGTGAAACTCAAGATAGATTTTTAAAGCGACTAGTACTCAGATTGGTAGTGTCTGGGAAATATTTTTATAAGGGGTTTAAGCCTGTTAACACCTCGTGTTTGACTCCGGTGTCGGTCTCGGGTTCGGGGTGTTACATTTGATTGGTATCAGAGCCAGGTTTAGTCGATTCTAGGACTACCGTAATGCGTTGGGTCTAGCTATACATGCCATTTTATGTGATTACTTGATAGTGTGTTGATTTCTGACAATTGTAAATGTGTTTATTTATAGTAATGGATCCCGATCCCGACCGAGAGGTAGCTGATGATCTTGAGAGTGTAGCGCCTGCTACCGCACAAGGGACAGCGCCGGCGGACTCTCAACCTAATGCTAGTAACCCGAATGATGAAGCTAGACAAGCTTTCTATAGCGTGATGAATGATTGGTTCAACCAATACATTCGAACTAATACGGCTGTTCCACAACCTCCATTCCCGACTAATACAACCCCCGCACCTACAATACCTCCGGTAACTGACCAAATAAGGTCAAATAAGCCCCCAGTTGACAGAATCCGAAAACATGGGCTACTGAATTTAAAGCTACGGATAGCGACGATGCCGAACAAGCTGAATTTTGGTTGGACAACACTATCCGGGTACTCGATGAGCTATCTTGTACAGCCGATGAATGCCTAAAGTGTACTATCTCCTTGCTACGTGATTTTGCCTACTATTGGTGGAGTACTCTGACTTCTGTTGTGCCCCGAGAGCAAGTAACTTGAGAGTTTTTCCAAACTGAGTTTCGGAAAAGTATATCAGTCAGAGATTTGTTGATCAAAAATTTCTTGAGCTTAAGCAAGGTTCCATGTCGGTTACTGATTACGAGTGAAAATTTGTTAGACTTAGCAAATACGCTCGGGAATGTGTTTCGTCCGAGGCTATTATGTGTAAACGCTTCGAGGATGGGCTAAATGAAGATATAAAAATGTTCGTTGGCGTTTTTGAAATACGAGAGTTCGTAGTACTTGTCGAGCGAGCTTGTAAAGCCGAAGAGCTTAGAAAAGAAAAACAAAAAGTTGATGAGGGAACTGGAGAGTTTCGTAAAAGATCCTCGAGAAAGTCTCTTCAACAGGCATCGAAGAAATTTCGAGATGATGTGGGCCGGTCTAGAGGCACTTCGGGCCTTTTAGACGAGATCGTGATCGACCCCCTGTGGGTACACGAGGCACTTCGGTCGCCAGTGTTGGGAATGGACGTCGAGACAGAACGAAATGTCGATATTGCGGTAAATGGCATTCGGGGAGTTGTAGATTCCCTGACCGCTCCTGTTACAAGTGCGGATCAGTTGACCACTTCATTAAAGATTGTCCGAGGTTGTCTGAACAGAATGTAAATCAGAGTGGGAAACCGGGTGCTACCACTGCTCGAGGTAGACCATCTGGAAATACGGGCAATGCTAGTGGTGGTCAGAGAGGATCTAGAGATGCTACGACCAGATCCGAGGCTCGTGCGCCTGCTAGATCTTATGCTATACGTGCCCGCGAGGATGCTTCTTCGCCTGATGTTATTACCGGTACTTTTACTCTCTTTGATACTAATGTAATTGCTTTGATTGACCCCGGTTCTACTCATTCTTACATATGTGAAACCTTAGCATCCAGTAAGACTTTACCTATTGAGTCTACTGAGTTCGTAATTCGGGTGTCAAACCCTTGGGTCGTTACGTGCTTGTCGACAAAGTGTGTAAGGAATGTCCCCTAGTAATTCGAGGTTCCTGTTTCCGGCGGACTTGATGCTTTTGCCATTTGATGAATTTGATGTTATTCTTGGTTTGGATTGGCTGACCGCGCATGATGCAGTTGTGAACTGCAAAAGCAAGACTATTGATTTGAGGTGCGCAAATAACGAAGTAATCCGAGTTGAGTCTACGGACTTGGATGGGTTGCCAGCTGTAATATCCTCAATGTTGGCCCAGAAATATGTAAGAAGAGGGTGCGAAGCATACCTTGCGTATGTACTTGATGACAAAGAATTAGAAAAGAAACCCGAATCTGTTCCGGTGGTTTGTGAATACCCGGATGTTTTTCCTGAAGAATTACCGGGTTTACCACCTGTTCGGGAGATAGAGTTTGGTATTGAGCTTGTACCTGGGACTACGCCGATTTCGATGGCTCCGTATCGTATGGCACCAACCGAGTTAAAAGAGTTGAAAGCTCAGTTGCAAGAATTGACGGATAGAGGTTTTGCTCGACCAAGTTTCTCACCTTGGGGTGCACCAGTATTGTTTGTGAAAAGAAGGACGGAACCATGAGGTTGTGCATTGACTATCATCAACTGAATAAAGTGACGATAAAGAACAAATATCCGTTACCGCGTATCGATGATTTGTTCGACCAACTGAAGGGAGCCTCAGTGTTCTCAAAAATAGATTTGAGATCGGGCTATTATCAGTTGCGAATTCGAGATTCGGACATACCCAAAACTGCCTTCAGAACGAGATATGGTCACTACGAGTTCTTAGTGATGCCGTTTGGGCTCACTAATGCCCCTACGGTATTTATGGATTTGATGAATTGGATCTTCAGACCATATTTGGATCGGTTCGTAGTTGTGGTCATTGATGACATCTTGGTCTATTCAAGAGATGAGACCGAACATGCTGAGCACCTGAGACTAGTGTTGCAAATTTTGCGGGAGAAGCAGTTATATGCTAAGTTCAGTAAGTGTGAGTTCTGGTTAAGAGAGGTTAGCTTCTTGGGTCATGTGGTATCCGCATCGGGTATTCGAGTTGACCCAAGCAAAATTTCAGCCATACTTAACTGGAAGCCTCCAAGAAATATTACCGAAGTTTGGAGCTTCCTGGGGCTCGCCGGTTATTACCGACGATTTGTAAAAGGTTTCTCGATGATAGCCACACCAATGAGGAAGCTACTTCAAAAGGATGTTAAGTTCGAATGGACGAGAAATGTCAGAAAAGTTTTGATCAACTAAAAACTTATTTGACTGAAGCTCCAATTTTAGTGCAACCCGAATCAGGCAAAGAGTTTGTCATTTATAGTGACGCATCCCTACTTGGGTTGGGTTGCGTATTGATGCAAGAAGGTCGAATGGTGGCCTATGCGTCGAGACAATTAAAGCCACATGAGAAAAATTATCCGACCCATGATCTTGAACTAGCTGCCATCGTATTTGCTTTAAAAATATGGCGACATTACTTATTTGGTGAAAAGTGCCATGTATTTTCGGATCACAAAAGTCTCAAATATTTGATGACTCAAAGAGACTTAAATCTGCGACAAAGACGTTGGCTTGAGTTGTTGAAAGATTACGAGCTTGTCATTGATTACCACCCGGGAAAGGCTAATGTGGTTGCGGACGCCTTAAGTCAGAAATCATTGTTTGCTTTACGAGCGATGAATGTGCACTTGTCTGTTCTACCCGAAAATGTGTTAGTAGCTGAATTAAAAGCCAAACCATTATTGATTCATCAAATTCGTGAAGCCCAGAAAGTTGATATGAATTGGTTGCAAAACGGGCTGAGTGTGCTCCGAACAAGGAATCGGAGTTTCAAATTGATGATGATAATTGTTTGAGGTTCAGAAGTCGCTTGTGTGTTCCAAGGAATTCGGAACTCATTTCGATGATTCTGAACGAAGCCCATTGTAGTCGAATGTCAATTCACCCGGGGAGTACGAAAATGTACAACGATTTGAAACGTTGGTTTTGGTGGCATGGTATGAAACGAGACATCTCCGACTTTGTTTCGAGATGTTTAATATGTCAACAAGTGAAAGCGGAACATCAAGTGCCTTCTGGATTACTTCAGCCGATCATGATACCTGAGTGGAAATGGGATTGAGTCACAATGGACTTTGTGTCCGGACTGCCATTGTCAGCAAGTAAGAAGGATGCGATTTGGGTTGTTGTCGATAGACTGACTAAGTCGGCTCACTTTATCCCCGTGCGTACGGATTTTTCATTGGATAAACTAGCTGAATTGTACGTTTCTCAGATTGTGAGATTACACGGGGTACCTATTTCTATCGTGTCGGATAGAGATCCGAGATTCACCTCACGATTTTGGAGGAAATTGCAAGAAGCTTTGGGTACCAAGCTGCATTTTAGCACTGCTTTTCATCCCCAAACCGATGGTCAATCTGAGCGGATAATTCAGATATTTGAGGATATGTTGAGATGTTGCATCCTCGAGTTCAGTGGTTCATGGGAACGATATTTACCTTTGATTGAATTCGCTTACAACAATAGTTTTCAATCAAGTATTAAGATGTCACCTTACGAGGCTTTGTACGGTCGTAAATGCCGTACAGCATTGTTTTGGACCGAGCTCGGTGAAAGTAAAATTTTCGGAGTTGATTTGATTAAGGATGCCGAACAGAAAGTAAAGGTAATCCGTGAAAGTCTGAAAGCAGCCACAGATCGTCAAAAATCGTATGCGGATTTGAAACGAAAGGACATTGAATATCAGGTGGGAGATAAAGTGTTCCTTAAAGTTTCGCCTTGGAAAAAGGTACTCAGGTTTGGCCGTAAGGGCAAGTTGAGCCCGAGATTCATTGGGCCGTACGAAATCTCCGAACGAGTTGGTCCGGTTGCGTATAGATTGATTTTGCCCCCTAAGCTTGAAAAGATTCACGACGTCTTTCATGTTTCGATGCTTCGACGCTATCGATCTGATCTATCGCACATAATTAGCCCATCAGAGGTTGAAATTCAAGCCGATATGAGTTATGAAGAAGAACCGATGCGTATCCTAGCTCGTGAAGTGAAGGAGTTGCGAAACAAAAGGGTTCCGTTAGTGAAGGTGTTATGGCTCAAACACGGGATCGAGGAAGCTACTTGGGAAACTGAGACCTCGATGAAAGAACGATACCCAAACTTATTTACCGGTAAGATTTTCGGGGACGAAAATTTCTTAAGTGGGGGAGAGTTGTGACAGCCCAAAATTGACCCTAGTCGGGAAGTGGTTTCGGGACTGCTAAACTGAGTCACCGAAATGTTTGAATGTGATATTTATTGTCTAGAATATGTAATTATGAATGTGTGAAAATTTCAAGCTTCGATTTAGTCGATTGCATGTGAATTTAGTCAATAGGACTTATGTGAGAAAATTTTGAAATGTGATAGGTCAAAGCATAAGGACCTATTAGTGCATGAAATAAAAAGGCGGGACTTGCATGTCAAATTCCCCCTATTAGTAGTGGCCGGCCATGACAAGCATGGTAGACCAAGTGTGATGGGCAAGACATGTCATAGACATGTCTTGTTGGTGCATCATGGGTGGAAAAAATAAAATAATGAGCATGGAAATTAAATAATGAAAGGGAATGTGATGAAAACAAAAAAAAGTGTGTGGTTGTTTCTCCCCCCCCCCATTTTGCCGAAACTAGAAAGAAAAACAAAGAAAAAAGTGCTCATCCTTTGGTTCATCCTTGGCCAAAAATTTTAAGGAGGAAGGAAGAAGAAAGGTTGAAGAGGTTCGGCCATGCCTGTAGCTAGGCTAAGGTATGTTTGATGATGTTCCATGAAATGCATGCATGTTTTAGTTGTTAGCTTGAGTTCTACCTAGCCCATGGTCTAAATCTTGCTATGTGATGGAAATGACACTCGGCCATGGATGCATCATTCTTGGTTGATGTTTGATGTTGTGGTGATGAGGCATGAAGATGAGTTAAGATTCGGCCTAGGTGGATTTTGTGTTAATGCCATTGCATGCTAAATATGAAGCTTGTTAATGATGCATATGATGGTGGATTGATGATTCTTGAATCTCCTTTTAGCATTTTCGAGTGAGCACATATGTGCATTGGTTGCTAGATGGAGAAGAATCGGCTAGCAAGTTGTGTGCTAAGGCCGAATATAACTTTTGTATGTTAATGAGCAATGCATGTGTTAAATTGATGGAAAGGGAGAGGATGCTTTACTAGTGTATATATGTGTGTATTAGCCAAGTTTTGAACTTGAAACAAGATGATATTTATAATCAATACAAGTAACCATACTTGTAGGAAGTATTAAGCATATAATCGGCCCAACATAGACATGCATATTCGGCCATAGGAAGAAGATTTGGTGTTGCATGTATTCGGTTGGAGGCAAGCATATTGATGCTTTTGTCTTGGCTTAGAAAATTCGGCCAAGGGGGAAAATTAGCTAATGTTGAGTTTGATTCATGATTCCGTACATATGTGACTTTAATGTCTAATGTATAAATATGGGCTAAGTGCCTTGTGTTCCTCTTTTCGATGCTCAAATGATTAAATCAATTTATTTGTTTAATTAAGCTCAAGAGCAAAGGGGAACTAAATCCGATAAAGGGAAGGAAAAAGTGGTCGAATAGCCATCGGAATCGTTCGACAACATCCGAGGTAAGTTCTTGAGTAAGAGAGCTTAAATTAAGATTTGATTAGATCATGTTTTAAGCAAATCAAAATCATGCTCTTTGTGTGTGGCTATTGAGCCGAAATTGCAAGAATGATAAGTGTCTTGTGTTTGAGTTTTGCTAACGAAAATGAAATACGAATGTGCCATGATTTATGGTTAAATGTGCATGGTTATTTGAATGATGTCCGGGCTAAGTCCCGAAGGCTTTGTGCTAAGTGACCATATCCGGACTAAGATCCGAAGGCATTTGTGCGAGATACTAAATCCGGACTAAGATCCGAAGGCATTTGTGCGAGATACTAAATCCGGACTAAGATCCGAAGGCTTTGTGCGAGTTACTAAATCCAGGTTAAGTCCCGAAGGCATTTGTGCGAATTACAATAACCGGGCTATGTCCCGAAGGCATTTGAACGAGGAGCTATATCCGGTTAAATCCCGAAGGTACGTGATTTGGGAATGAATGATCTTGCTGTAAAAATTTCAGTTAATGCTCTAGAAACATCCCAACATTGAGGTATGTTTCGTATGTGCTTGAATTTAGTTGAGCCCTTACAAATAAGTATTCGCTCAGTTGATAAACGAGCTACCGGCCTTTGGCTGAGTTGATCTTTTGTGTATGTACATAAGGGTTGGTAATGTGAAGCAAGTATGATATCGAAAATTTGTGCATATGAAATTATCCGTTTAGCTATATGAATGCTATACTTTTGTTGTGCTCGAATTCCTTGCTCAAAACTTACTAAGCATAAATTGCTTACTCCGTTTCATTGCTCCTCTGTTTTATAGATTGGTTCTCCAGCTATCGGACTCGGGATCTTGAAGTCGAAGTCGCCCACACTATCAAAGCCCCCCCTTTTGGTACAATTTTGGTTGAACTTCGAAATGGCATGTATAGGACTACCCGTTTGTTGTGGGTCGTGGACCCTTTGGACTTGTATAATTTTGGATAGCCATGCGAAAATGGCTTATATGTGTTTGAGTATAATGTTATAATCATTTGGTGTGGATATGTTTGACAAGGATTGGCCATGGGAATGGTTAATCACTATCATAAATTGTGCTATTTATGCAAAAAGGGCTAGTTGAATCATGGAAACCATGAAATAGGTAAAGTCTACCTTAAAGGCAGATGCTGACAGCAGCAGTGATGTAGATTTGGAAAATCACTAAAAATAGTAGGAATGGAATTAAATAGTGAATAAATTATGTAAACAGACCTTGATGAATCTAGTTTCATAGGAAAGTAACGAAACAATCATACGGACAATATATTAAGAGATATTCAGGTTCTCGTGAGATAGGGCCAGAACGGTTTCTGGATTCCCTGTTCCGACTTTGGAAATTCATTATAAATTAACCAGAGATAATTAGAAGTCATGCCATATATGTATAGATTCCTCTCTGAGTCTAGTTTCTATAGAAACAAACGGAATCAGTATTGAAGCTCTGTGCAGGGAGATATCCAAGTCGTATTGCGCTAAGGTCAGTGTAGTCGATCCCTGTAACATGGGAGACTTTGACTAATAAACTGTACTAATTGGTCCGACCAAAAATTCTAGAAAAAAATATGTAGATGATAATATGAGTCTAGTTTCATGGAAAAATCACGAAACTGATTTTCGAGTTGTGAAACTCAAGATATGATTTTTAAAGCGACTAGTACGCAGATTGGCAGTGTCTGGGAAATATTTTTTATAAGGGGTTTAAAGTCTGTTAACACCTCGTGTTCGACTCCGGTGTCGGTCTCGGGTTCGGGGTGTTACATGTTTGATGTTAGTTGAATGTTGGTTGATGATTTTGGCATGTAGAAGTTGTTTTGGCACCATGTGATGTTAGTCAGTTTGTGTCATCTTGGTACTTTTGATGCCTTATTAATATGTGTTAATTCGGAAATGATTTGATGCATGTTTCAATGACCAATATGGTATATGATGGATTAGTTTCAATATGGTCAATATATGCTATGTTTTGAAAAGGTATTGGACTTTATGTACATGATTGAAATTTGGTAATGTATACATTTTTAGGTAAGACTTGAATGAATGCATTTGGGGTGCCTTGTACGACATATTGGTTGAATGAATTTGGTCTATTGAATTGGTCATTTCATGCATGTTTTGGTGAGGTTTTGATGCTTTGATTATATGCACAAAATTCTTTTAGGTACAAGCTTGATTTGGTGATGGAAAGTACTTGATTTTGGCTAAATTCATGTCCACACAGCTTGAAACACGGGCATGTGGCTCAGCCGCGTGTCCCTTATAGGTTTTAATGCATTGAAGTCAGGCTGTTACATGGCCTGACACACCGGCGTGTGTAGCTGTTTCGAGAGTTACACAGCCTAGCACATGGGCTTGTGGCTCAGCCGTGTGTGACACATAGCCAGGCAATACGACCGTGTGTCCCTTATAGGTTTTAATGCATTGAAGTCAGGCTATTACATGGCCTGACACACTGACGTGTGTGGCTATTTTGAGAGTTACACGGCCTAGCACATGGGCGTGTGGCTTGACCATGTGACCAAACTTAGAGAGTTACACGGGTGAGGACGCGAGCTGGGACACAGCCGTGTGTCCCAATTTCGATTGTTACACAGCCTGAGGCATGGGTGTGTGTCTTAGCAGTGTGAGGCACATGGCCTAGCCATCCGACCGTGTGACCCCTACAGTCAAATTTTCTAACTTTTTCTTGAACTTTCCAAATGTTCCAATTTGGTCTCGAATTGTTTCTAAAATATTTCTTGGACCTTGAGGGCTTGATTTAAGGATGATATGTATATGCGTGAATGGTTTATATCATGTTTATGTCAATGAATGAAATATATGTTTAATGTTCAGTTTTTACATTAATGCTCGTAACCCTATTTTGACGGCGTATACGAGTTAGGGGTGTTACATAAGCTGAAAAAAGTGAAAAAGTTACAATCATAAGAAAAACTTGTTCATCAGTGCACAGAAACTCGTAGGTTAGCCGTAGTTATTTTTTTATGCTATGGTTTCCTATGTAGAGAGACAAGGAAGGTGAGAGAAAGAGAAGTAAGGTGGTGAGTGGGTAAGGGTCACTAAGTGGGAAGAATAGGGACCAATACGATGTGCCAAACTATTTTTATGTGTGTAACCCTGTTGATGCTTACTGTTTTTTAACTCCATACCTGTCCTAAGCCTCAAAATGTTACAAGCCGAAAAGTCCTATGTGACCTAACTATCCTTGTACATGAATGGACATCATACTAAACATACACGTAAATGACTATTTGTATTCTGGTTGAATAATCAAACTACTTGTATGATTTATTGATGGATCCCTACAAGTGAAATCTTTAATGCTTGTATACTTTGTAACATACTGAACTTAGATGTTTGCATTCAAAAGTAGTAAATCAGTTATTCATCATGTTAAAGTTGTTAGTGAATGTGAAATGCGTAAGTCATGTGCTCCAATGTCAATTCTTGTATCATATTTTCTCAAGGGTCGTCACTTTTATTTCTTACTTATGTTTATGTTACTTGAGGACAAGCATGACTTAAGTGTGGGGGAGTTTAATCTTTTGTAATTTAGTATAGCAGATTAAACTAATTTTCACACTTTAGGAACTTGAAGATAAGTTTTTTATTAAGTTTTAATTATGTTTTCATAAAATTTCCACTTAGTTAATAAAATTTGAAAATTGAGTCTTTTATTGACCTTAAAGGTCGAATGAGGTCCAAGGGTGAGCTGACGCACTGTGAGTGTGCAGGAGACCTTTAGAAGGCATACTAAATTGATACTGGTCGCTACGTTTCAACACGGGATGTCCGATGTCGTAACATAGGGAGCATAATGGAGAAAGCTCAAGACTAACTTCAATGTTGCGACACAGACCAACAATGTCCGGCATATCCTGAAGATATCCCAAGAGGAGTACACTATCTGCAATGTTGTGACAGAGGTCCTGATGTGTCGCGACATCGAATCTAGACGGGAGATAAACATGAAACAGGGGCATTTTGGTTTGCACAATCAAACTTAAAGCTCGAGAATGCTAGCTAACTTAGGGTTAAGGATGACGACCACTTAGAATCTATAAATAGGCTCTTTTGGAACATGTTATGGACATCATGGAATTAGCCTAGATTCTCTCTTTTAAATTTAGTTTCTTAAGTTTTTTGAATTTATTTTCAGTTGTTCTTTGTTTTCAAAATATCTAATTTGTGAAGATCATCAAACTCTGTGGATTCATTTCCATCTTTAATACAAATCAAGTGTTTTCTTAAACTCTACACTTTAATCAATTTATCATGTTCTCTCTTTTTATCTATTCCATATTGTTTATGAAAGCCATGAGGAACTAATCCTCCTATGGAGGATTGGCGAGTTGAGGTATGATCTATTAATTGTTTTGTAAGGTTACTCAATGGATAAGTTGTTTAGAAAAGGAAGAAAGTGAAACAAACCCTAGGCCTGACAGCCTTTGAAAGTCATCAAGATGGGAATTAACCCAAAATTGGTATTCCCCACCTGTGAGCACATTCACCCCAAGCCAATTTAGACTGTGAGGTCGAAAGAGAAGTAGTCCTTGCTGACTTGTTATGTTAGTGGAAGATTGAAATTTCAAAATTTTAAGGGAGTCCATAGTTAGGGTTTGGCCACTTTCAAGATCGATTATCAAGAAAATCTAAGTTTGGGTCTAGAACGGGGCAAAATAAAATAATTGAAGAATAGACCCTTTGGCCATTTTTGCATCTGAGGTAAGTTCGTATGTTAAATAAGCATTATTATAATTGTATTTTACATGCTTTAAATGTTGTATGAATTGTGTAAACAACTCTATGAACACATTCAATGATGTTTGGTAAGCGAGAAAATCCCAATCGAACCTTAGGAATAGATTAGGATACAAGTGAAATGTCATTAGGGTTTATGTTATGTGATCCCGGGTGCTGGTCCTGTATGTCCTACCGGTGGCTGAGTATACCAACATATGTTGTGGTTACTTGACAACTTGTGTGAGTAGCACCGTATAGTTACGTCTCGACTAACAGCTTGTGTGAGCAGGCCCGATAATAGCTCGAGAGCGAGAACATATGTGTTATGATATAAATGTAGCAATGACTACATATGTGGAACCTTGTGTGAAAGGTTTCCTCGAGTATCTGACATTATTATTCTGAGTGGTTCATTAGGTATGTCTACGATGAGAATAAATGTGAAGCTATTACGAAATGGTACAAAGTATGTACGATAGGCTTATGATCATAAAATTTGTGGAATAATGACTTAAAGGTAAGTTATGATGGAAGTGAATCAAGGCAATGAGATTATGAATAACTTCATTTATCTTATGTTATTGTTAGAATGTTAATGTATGGTAAGGTTTGCTTATTTCTTTCATACGGGCTTACTAAGCTATATAGCTTACTCCATTTCTTTTTCCATGTTTTATAGTGTCACCAAGCTAGCTCGGGTTAGAGATTTGTCGAAGATCGCCTCACACTATCAAACTATCATTTTGGGTACAGATGATTTAAAACATTTTAAGAATATGGCATGTATAGGGACTTGGTCATTTTGTTATATATGTCATTATGAATTTGGCCAAATGTATTGGCTTGTAATTGTCAAAGGTTTGATGTGGTATTTGGCCATATAACTTGGATCATTTTGGTTGAATTGGTTGTAAACTTATAAATTATATCTATATGTATGCATGTGCCAGTGCCTTGTTAGTGATGTGGTTTATTAATGCTTGGCAAATGGTTGAGTGTGGCTTAATGGGTTGTTGATGAATGGTTAAGTATAGTTCATCGGTATTCTAGAAAATCTAAGTAGAATATTATGCATGATGAAAGTATGTGTGTGGATGCCTTTGAACGTGAAATTGGTATGTTTGATTTGGCATAATGAAATGTCATGAACAATGTAGATGATGGTATTGTGTAGGTGTAAATGAGGGTGGCAAATGGCTTAGTAAATAGCCTTTATTTTGTCCACACGAGTAGACACACGGGCGTTTGTCTAGGCCGTGTGTGACACATAGTCTACCCCATGGGCATGTGTTTCGGCCGTGTGTCCCCTACACCTAAATTTTGAGAAACAGAATGCTCAGAATTGAGCACATGGGCAAAGACACGAGCGTGTGCTTTAGCCATGTGAGGGACACGGCCTCAGGCACCGACGTGTGTCTGGGGCGTATGAAGTCTGCACCTATTTTACGAAAATTCAATTATCCACATGGCCTAGCACAAGGGCGTATGACTTGGCCGTGTGACATCAATTTGTTCATGCATTGCAAGTCAAAAAGTTACACGAGTTAGGGACACGGGCGTGTGTAGCCACACGACCTGCCCACACTGGCGTGTCTCAAACCACACGGGCGTGTGATCCCTATACATGGAAAATATTTTCTAAGTTTTGTAAAAATTCTCCGAGTTATCAATTTATTCCCAAACCACTTTCAAAGTATGTTTTGGGCCTCGTAGGCTTGTATTAGGAACTTTATGATTGAATATGAATGGATTTAATTTGGACGCAAGTTTATGACTCGATTTGTATGATTGTTTGTGATGAAAGTCCAGTAATTCCTCAAGCCCTGTTCCGGCATTGAATACGGGCAAGAGGTGTTACAACCTTGTAGCTCAAACCTGGCGATCGTTAGGGAATCTGAGTGTTACATTTAGTGGTATCAGAGCTATGAATTTTGTAATAGCCCGATTTAGGGCCAAAATGGAATAGTGGTTTTGAAACCACGAATCCGAGGTTGAAAAAAATTATTTTGATTATGTTTTAGTGTTTATATTATGATTGCATAATTGTGTGAAAATTTCGTTGCGAAATTTTATCGATTGGGTGTTTAATTTGACATTTAGGACTAAATTGAAATAGGTGAAAAATGTGTGTGCTCTTATTCATAAAGTACTTGATTGAAATGGGGGTTTTAAGTAGAGGTCCTTAAATGGAAATTAGACCATTATACTTTATATGGACAAAAATTTGGACATGGATGGAATTTTTAGAAAGTTTAGTAGTAAGGGCATTTTGGTCATTTGCATAATAAATGAAATAAAATGGGAAAAATAACACAAAAATGTGTTCATCTTCATTTAGCTTGGCCGAAACTTGCATGTTCTCCATAGCTAGGGTTTGTTTCAAGCTTTCAAACTTAATAGTAAGTGGGTTCAAGCCCTGTTTTTAATGTTCTTTACATTTTTGAAATCCTCGTAGCTCGGTTTACCTATTTCTACCATTATTTCGAGTTAGGGTTTATGTTTAAAAATTTACCCATGAATGATATGCATGTATTTTGATGTTTGATGGTAGAATATGAATGTTTGAGGTTAGAAGAATGATCTTTTCTAAGCGATTTTTAGCGAAAATGGGCAAAACGGTATAATTTGTAAAAATACCTAATGCTCATAAGTGCATGTTAGAGTGAGAATTTGATGTTGTCATAGAAGAGAAAAATGATCAGCATGTCATAAAACATAAGAATAAGGGCTGAAATTAAATTTCCGAGCCTAGGGAAAAAATCATAATTTTGTAAAAGTTAGGGGGAAAAATGTAATTTTTCCATAATGTGATTTTTGGATTGAAATAAATAGTATAAGTATTAAATGAGCTAAATGTGTTGTTATAGATCAAGAAAAGCGTGGAATTGACCTCGAACGGGGGAAGGAAAAAGTTTTGGACTAAATTGAAAAATTTCCATATTTTGCACCGAGGTAAGTTTGTATGTAAATAATACATTAACTTCATTTACATTTTGATATTTCAGCCTATTATATATATTTTAGCTGATTTTGAAGCATAAATCGACTATTGGAAGAATGGAAATAAGTAATAGAGAGAAAAATCCCAGTTGAACATTCGGAAAGATTGAATAATATAGATGGAGCGTAGCTAGGTCACATGTATGGTGCTAAGTGCACATCATGTGTACAAGAGAGCTACGAGATACTATGTAGTAGCTAGGTCACATGTGTGATACGGGATGTATCCCATGTAGACAAGAGAGCTACGGGAGAGATAAATGTAGCTAGGTCGCATGTGTGATTCCAAGTGAAGGACACCATGTAGACAAGAGAGCTATGAGATAAATTGGCTAGGTCACATGGGTGGTACTAAGTGTTCATCATGAAGAGAGCCGAATTATATGAAATATGATGGTGGGGCTGTGTGCTGAAACCATCAAGTATCGAGGATTGATCCGAATTGTTCAACGGGATGGTTTTAAGGTGACATTGTAATCATGGACCTATACTTGTGATGTATGAAATGTGGTGAAAATGAATTGTGATATGCATGTTAAAATGAGGTTAATACAAAGAAAGTGTGAAAGAGTGAATTAGCAATAATACTATTTTGGACAGTCACAGTGACGTGAATTTGAAAAATCACCAAAAATAGTAGAAATTTAATTAAAGGCTGAATGAGATATAAAATTAAAGCTTAATGAGTCTATTTCCATGTAAAAGAAACAGAGCAAGTAAAGAAACTCTATATTTTGAGATATTTATATTTGTGTGTGACTCGCTCAGAATGACTATGTGATCCCCTATTCTAACTTTGAAAAATCAGTAAAAATTGTACAAAACAAATTAAGAAATATAGTTTATATTTATAGATTCCTTATTGAGTCTAGTTTTAAATGAAACAATTTCATTGATATTTGAATTGTGTATTGGGATGAATTCAATTTGTAGTGAATAGAGGTCAGATTAGTCGAGCTGTATAACAGGGGAAACTTTAACTAATAAAATGTACTAATTGGCTGGAACAAAAATTCTAGAAAAATTTTAGTAAGAAGTAATATAAGTATAGTTTCAGGGAAATTTTACGGATTTGAATTCCGAGTTTTTTAACTCGAGTTATGATTTATTTAGTGAATATGATGCAGGAGAGACAACTTGACCAAAGTGGAGTAAGTAGTAAAATTAAAAAGTAGATACACTTGAGTTATTGTGTAAACATATTAAATTCTTTATTCATTATTTATATACTTGCTTACTAAGCTATAAGCTTACTTTCTTTTCTCTCTTTTGTCTTATAGTGTCGTCCAGCTTGCACAGGAGTCAAGGATCGTTGAAGATTTGCCTACACTATCAATACTTTTGGGTATTTGAACTGATCATTTTGAATTATGGCATGTATAGTAGACTTAGTTATTTTGTTACGTGTCATAATTGTCTAGGTTTAAAATATTAATTATAGTATATGACCAATTATTTTGTACGAAGCCTTTGTAATTGACTAGTATTGTTAAAGGCATATGTTATAATGATTCATGATTTAATTGCACGCCATATAGTATGTACTATGATTTGTTAATACCTCGTACCCTATTCTGGCGATGGATACGGGTAAGGGGTGTTACAGGTTTAGTCAAATCTTAGACTAAATCGAGCTTAGAATTGATTGTAGAGATACATTCCATGGTTGAGTCATCTGAGTTAAGAATTGCTGATTATAAAATTTTGTTTGTTTTGTAGCTAAAAATGTCTGAAGAACCGAGAAATGATGCTGATTATAAAATCCACTTTGTAATCGAAAGAATAGGGCTAAAAGAGCTTGTCAGGAAGCTTAGGATAGTGAGAATCTTCTTTGCACCATTGCAGAAGTTCTTTAGCGAGTGGCAAGAGTTACTCTACAAGTCACATCGGTAGCCACAACTCGGTGAGCTCTGATAAAAGAGTTACGTAAATACAGGGCGGTTGAATTCTAAAGTTGAAAGGTGTGGATCCCTTTTCAGCCGAAGCTTGGCTTGGATTGACGGGTTAAGTATTACAACAGCTGGAATGCTCTCTACACAAGTATGTCACTTGCACTGTGTCCCTACTAAAAAGGAGGCGTATCAATGGTGGTTGATAGTTACCCAACACGTGCTAGCTTACCAAATCACTTGGACTTTCTTCCAGTTTGAATTCTATAAGAAGTATGTCAGTGGGTTCTAATTGGAAGACAAAACAGAAATTTATGATGTCGAGACAAGGTGATATGTTGATGGTCGATTGTGGACAAGAATTTTTGCAGCTGAGCAAGCATGCTTTAGAATTTATTCTGTCTGAAGAAGAGATTTTTATGAGATTCCTTCTGGGATTGCATGATGAGATGAGGGTTCAATTAGTATCGCACAACCTAAAAGAATTTTTCGATCTAACTGAATGTGTGAAAATGGCTGACCAAGCCATGGGCCTTGATAAAAAGACTGAGCCCTCCTGAGCCTTTTGGAAGTGAGTTGATAAATCTAATGTAACGATCCGAAAGTCAGTGGTGTTGGTGATACAATTTTGAGACCCTGTTTCTATAAATGAGCTTATAAATATTTACGAAGTTATTTTATAAGGAATTGAATTTTGGATAAATAATTTTATCGAGTTAGTGATTAATTAAGGTTTAGGGACTAAATTCTAAAAGTCTAATCATTATAGATTTTTTATTTAGGAAATGAATTGAGGATATAAATTGCAATTAACCAAAGGTCTAAAAATAACAATTAGACCATAATGAGTTAAACTTAGTGGATGGTAAGGATTAATTGAATATTAATTAATTAAAAATAAAGTTTAATTAAATAAGTAAAAAGTAAATAACATTATAAAATAAACACAATATAGGAAAGTGGATGGAAATCACCATATTCATCATCTTCCTAGTTCTTACTCGAAGCAAAAAGAGAAAGAAAGCCTAAGAATTTCTGAAGCTTTCAACCAAATTTTTGTAAGTTCAGTTCAATCCTTTTCTTGTACCTTTTATGTTTTTGAGATTAGGGGAGCTTGATTTAGCTAGCCCATATATCAATTTAAGAAACTGATATAGTTTTAGAAAGTTTCCATTGTTGATTTCTTGAAGTTTTAGGTATTAAATTGATAGATTTTAAGCTTAGAGGTGAAAAAAGACTATTGATAGTTCTCTACAATAGGGACTAAAATGCATAAATTGTGAAACTTTTTTATAGAAATGAGAAATAGAAGGTCCTAAATAAACTACAGTGAAATCATATTCAAATTTGGAGTTCTAAAATGAAAGTTATGTTAGTCTCGGCTTTAGAGACTAAATTGAATGAAATGTGAAAATGGTATAAATTTGCAATCGATTATGAAATTAATTGTATATTGATGGTTTTGTGTGTTTATGTTAATCCATAGCTAACATCGGCCCAGATTATTCAAAAAGGAAGGGAAAAGATAAAGCTGTCGACGAACAGCTTGGAGTTTACGGTTTATATTTTTGTAATCTGAATCATTTCAATTGCTACATTTATGATCTGTTTTACATGTTAAGATCATGAGGTGAGTTGGAAATGATTATTCAAGCTAAATTGATTTGATTGGTTGTTTGTAATAAGGACTAAGTTGAATAGATTTGGAAATATTATATATTGTTGTAATTGCAAAATCCGCCTAGTGTTAGGATTTTGATAAATTAGTTGATTGAATGACAACATTGAATTGAGAAATTAGCTTCTAAATGAAATTGAGTAAAATTGTTACCCTATTAATTGTTTGGGTAGGGTTGGATACAGTTGGCAAGCCATAGGATAGGAAAAGTTTAGGGTTACTTCAAATACGTATTGATGAAGCATTGGGTGCCAAACCACTTCAGTTATATCGATGAGCACAGCATGCAATTCATATACTTTGGGTTTGTTCGATAAGGCACTGAGTGCCAAATTGGTGTGATCGGTTGGATCCGTGTATTCGTCCGAGTCTTAGTCAGGTTAATAAGGAATTTAACATGTAAAATGTAAGATGGTACATGAAAATGAACTGAGACGGTGAAGGATTATGTATATTGAATTTGTAATCTCAAAAAATTTGTATACAGTGAGATAATCTGATCGATACAGTTCGGAACTTGTTGAATGAAAGTATGATATACTAGTTATTTAGGCATAAATGAAATGATTTATATAGTGATGTGGTATATCTTGATAAATGTTTTGGTAATTTTATTTCATGACATTTTGTTTTAATTTTTTAATTTATTTATGTTATATTAAAATGTCCGATTATAGAAATACCATTGAGTTTATATTCATCGTACGGTTTTCTTTTCTGTGCCTAGGTTAGGTTCTGGTTGTGATCTTCCTATTGATATCAACAGAAATCCTGAACTTAACAACGTTGGTGAAATTTCTTATTATTTTGTGGGCATGTTCCTAAGAGAGTCTTTTATATATTACTAAGTTAATGTTTAATCTTGAATATTGATATACCTCGTATGAAATATATGTGTATATATATACTTCATGCTGGAATCATATAATATAGTGCATGAGTAGGATATGTTGTGTTGGCATATAATTAGAAATGGGATAACTTATGTATAAAGGTATAATGATAGTTATTTGAAGGTTAATTAGATAGATTACTAGTTATAAAAGGGGTATGTTTTGATATGAAAATGTTAGTAAGCACTTATTCCTTAGTTAATTGATTGATTGAATGTTGAATAAGCAAGTAATATGCATATGGCTATTTGTATATGTATTAGATATGTTAAACACATGTATGGTTCCTTGAATTGGCAAGATTGAATGAGTTAATTGATTGGTTTGAAATAATTGGTTGAATTGATTATTTGAATTGGTATGCTTGGTACTATTGTGGCTTGTTGAATAGGTAAATATTGTAAAGAGGAAATATGGCTAATTGTATGTGTTTAAGCTTATTTTGGTATGGCTTGTTTATGATGGATGATTTGAATGTTGTGAGTGTGATGTCTTGAGCTTATCATGCATGTTGAATGGTACTGAGTAGATTTTTGGCTAAGGTGGTAAACTTTGCAGATTTGAGAATGAATATTATAGAAATAGAGAGTGACATCGTGACGTCATTCGAACGTCGTGACGAGAAGGCCACGTTGCAGCATCAAATGTAGGTAACTGGGGCGAGAATTTGCTCCATGTAACACCCCTTACCCGTATTCAATGCAGGAACAAGATACGAGGCATTACCGAACTTACATTGCAAGAAAACATACAAATCGAGTCATAAATTTGCATCCAAATTAAAAACCATTTGTATTCAATCACAAAGTCCCTAATACGAGCTTACGAGGCCTAAAACATGCTTTTGAAATGGTTCAAGAATAAACCGAGAAACTTGTAGATTTTTACAAAACTTGGGATTTTTTTGCATAAATAGGGGTCACATGCCCATGTGGGCAAGGCATGTGGTCACACACGCCCGTGTCCTTAACCCGTATAACTCTCTGTTTTGCAAGGCATGAACAAATTGAAGTCACATGGCTAAGTCATACGCCCATGTGCTAGGTCGTGTGCTTAATTTAACTTTCATAAAATAGGTGCAGGCTTCACACAGTCAGGATACATGCCCCTACTTGAAGCCGTGTCCCTCACACGACTGAGACACATACTCGTGTCTCTTCCCATGCACATGCCCATGGCACAAGCCGTGTGTCACACAAGGCTTAGACAGATGCTCGTGTATCTACCCTTGTGGACAAAATAAAGGCTATTTACCAAGCCATTTGCCACCCTCATTTACAAATACACATACACAAATTCAATGGCATAAACTATGTTATACTTAGGCAACCAAAACATCTACAATCATGGCCAACACATGTCAAAGAAATACCATCATCTATCATGCTCATGACATTCCATTATGCCAAATCAAACATACCAATTACACATTCAAAACACCACTAAGACTACTTCCAATTTGCATTAACTTATCAAGATAATCGAACATACCAATAAACCAAACTCATCCATTTCAGTACAAGTCATTAAGCCACAATCAACATTTAGCAAATCAATATAAACCACATCACGTAAGGGGCATTGGCACATGCATGCATATATATATATGAGCTTACGATCAATTTAACCAAAATGAGCCCATTTACATGGCCAAATACCAAATCAAGCTTTTGACAATTACATTTGGCCAAAATCATGATGACACATATAACAAAATGACCAAGTGATCGCGTGATTTCGTGATAGGTTTTAAATATTTATAATTAATCATTCTTGAAACTAACTATTATCGCAATGTAGGCAAGCGTACCTATCGAACAGTAGTTTTTAGTAAGACCGGATTGTCGAACCCAAAGGAACTAAAAGTACTAGTAATGACTGTCTTTTATTATCTAGCCTAAGAATAAAGAGGTTCTGTTTTAACTAACTAATTATCTAAACTAAGAATTCACAGAGAATAGAATTGGGGAATTGCTTTTGGGAAAATCGATTGAATTAAAACAATACCTAAGGAAAAATCCACCTAAACTTGTTATTTTGGCTCTGAATTGGACGATTTATTCATTTAACTTTGTTCCGTAGAGATCCCTAAGTTATGTTATTATCCCTATTCAAGACTAATAACATCTAATCCCTAGATTGAATAATTGAGACCTTTCTCTAATTAACACCTTAGGGTTGCATTAACTCGATCTATGGATCCCCTTATTAGGTTTCACCCTAATTCGGTAAAATCTTGTCACCCTATGTCTAGGTGCGCAATCAACTCCGCTTAATTATGACAAATGTACTCTTAGACAAGGTCTATTCCTTCTCTGAATAAGAGCTTATCTTGAATCAATATCCTGGGATATCAAACCAAGAATTAAGAACACATAATTAAGAACAAGTTAAATATTTATCATACAATTCAGAAAATAATAACAAGATTCGTCTTAAGTTTCATTACCCTTAGGTATTTAGGGGATTTAGTTCATAATTAAATAAGAAAACATCTCAGAATAATAAAGAATACAAAACATAAAGAAAACCCAAAACTCCTGAAGGGGAAATTGAGGAGAGATCTTCAGTCTTGATGATGAATCCGGCTTCTGAGATGGATCAATCGGCTTCCTTGGAGTAATTCCTTACTCCTTATTCTGTGTCTCCTCTTTCTTCCTCCTCTAGGGTGTATTTATAGGCTTTGGAATGCCTAAGAGCCCTCAAAATTAGCCTTTTTTGAGTTGGACTTAACTTGGGCTTGGCAAGGACACGCCTGTGTGCGATTACTTCAGGCCGTACTCGAGCCTACCAAATTGACACGACCGTGTGGTCTACCCGTGTGAGGAGGTCCAGGCCGTGTTGATTTCATACTTTGGCCCATTTTCTCCGTTATTGGCACGTTTCTCGTTCCTTTCTCTCTCCTATGCTCTCCTAAGTATAAAACATGAAATTAAAGAATTAGAAGCATCGAATTCACCAATTCTAATGGGAAATCATCCATAAAATGCGTTAAACATGGGGTAAAAATATGTATAAATTACGGTTTATCAAATACCCCCACACTTAAGCATTTGCTTGTCCTCAAGCAAAATTCTCAACTCATAATCAAAATAAATTCTTCTCAACTTATAATTTCTATTGATAATATCTCAAAATAATCCATAGGTAATCATACATTGAGAATTCAACTAAAAGGACATAAAAGTTTCAAACATTCCAAGTTGAGTATTTAATCATGCAAACATAGGTGTCTCCCCTCATCTATGCAATTACCATTGATTCAAAATATCACAGAGTTTCCCATCCTCACTACAGATTCACTCAAATCACTCGAGGTGTTTAAGGACAATAAATGAAGCACTCAATAGTCAATAATGAAAAGTCATTACCATAGGCTTGCATGAAAATCAAATCTCCACCACTATAAATTAAAATGATACTTCAATCAAAAGGTCTTTAGAAGGTTGTAATGAGGCTTAGTTAGGGGGTGTGGTCACAAGCTGAAAGAAAGGGTTAGAATTGAGATTGAATTGAAAAATTGCCTAACTAGAAAAAGGGTTAATCATCACTTGCGTACAACAAGGCTTCTTTTCAGAATATGGAATTACTAATGTGTATACATTTTTTTTAAGAACAAGTCAAATAAAATAGACTAGATATTAAGAACAAGACATAGCTAAGCAATTTATTCAACTCAAATCTCGACAAAAATAGGGATTAATTTAGTGGATTTCAACAATAATGGGTTAAGGGTTAATATTAAGGGTAATACAAGAAATGGCTTTTAGGCTCAAGGGGGTTTACTAGGGGTTAATCATGGAGGTAGGCTTTTCATGGCATGAGTGAGTTAATCTTAAGTGCCTTAATCATTTTGACATATCAAATCAAATGGTGTGGTCTTGACATGCATAATCAAGCAAGTTCTAGAATAACAGTTCAATATTGACGCACTCAAAGCAATAATAAAAGTGAGCATGAAAGAATTAATAGATGCTCAAAAGGCTCAAAAATCTCACAAAAATTATGGCTTTTTAATGTTTAAAACTTGTGAATTCTAACTCAAAGTAATACCTAACTTTGGGGAAACAACCTAAAATTTTAAATTCTTAAAAATCAACTTATCATCTTTGATTCTCTAATGTCTTAAAGTTTAAACAATCAATGCATAAATCCCTATGTTTTAATTCAAGATATATCAATCAAAATCATAAATCAATCAAATTTTATCCTAAATATGATATGAGAGCTTTCCAAGAGAACAAGGCAATCATTTAGGGATTTTTCTGATAATGAAATAAATACCCCCACACTTAAGATGTACATTGTCCTCAATGTACAAAGCTAGATATTATAATATAAAAATAAGATAGGGAGAGAAGTGAAACTTCCTGAGTTGAAAATGGATGAAATTCCTAGATTAGCGAAAGCGAGTTGCTGGACAATACAACTGGAGGACAAACATGATTCTGAAGGACAAAAGGATAATTCAGGGAATAATTTGATAGTAATCATAAAGATAAACCGTTTTAAAAACAAAAGAATCTTCAAAAATAAATAAAATAAAATTGATAATCTAAATTTTTTTTCCAAGTGGCATGGCCGGTTCACACGCCCATGCGGATAGTGTCCCGCCAGTGTTTGTCATAAAGTGAGATGTCGTCACACGGCCTTCGGGCATGCCCGTATGTCTAGGCCATGTGGCTACATGATCATGTTACATGACCGTGTGTGATGTGGTTCGCTTTTCCCACGATCGTGTAGCTCTGTGCACACCCGTGTTATTTTGGCAGTGTTGTCCACGGGTGATAGACACGGGCGTGTCTCACTCCCATGTGCATTTGGCAGATTTGACCACGGCCAGGTCACACGCCCGTGGCCACTTATCGCATCCCGTGTCAGGAAAGATAACTTTTACCCTGTTTTCACACGGTCGTCTCGCACCATGTTTCCATCCATTGTGGTCACATGGCCTTAAGCACGGCCGTGTGGAGTTAGGAACCTATGCTTCAAAGACTCTGTTAGTGACCTAGATGTTTGAAAATTGAAATTTAAATAATTTAAAACCGTTAGTACCTAGGTTGCCTCCAAAAAATGCTTATTTATAGTCTAAGCTCGACTTACCTCTCTATTGAATGATCATGGTGGTTCGAGGAGTTTATACTCCTCAAAATAAGGTTTTAAACAAGTGTTGTTTACCTTAAAAGTGCTGAACTTGGGGTGACTTACCTCAACTGTACTGAATGGAAAAATACTAAGTACCGTAAGAGGGATTTCTTCATCCGGTCTGGCAGTGACAATCTGAGGATCTGCGGCATCTAATAAGACTTTATCGCTAACCTTAAGTTGATTTGGAAGGGTATCGAGCTCATTCTGGCGTAGTTTTGGTTTATCGTGTGTTCTCGGTTTATGTGTTTGCCATTCATCTAGGTCTTCCATTTGCATTCTTCATTCTTCATGAGTAGGTCCTCTACTATTGCTTGAGAATGACTCATGTGCTTCCTTCAGACTCATTTCCTACAAAGTAGGTTGCACCATATTGTCAGTTTTAGTAGAATGGGTTAAACGATCACCTTCAATTTTTGATGTGTTGCCAGAATTGTGAGCTTGAAGGGTGATTGTTTCATCTCCCACCCAGAGTGTGAGTTCACCTGTGCCAACATCAATGATCATTTTAGCAGTTGCTAAAAAGGGCCTTCCTAGAATTAAAGGAGTGTTGCTATCCTCTTCTATGTCTAGAACAATGAAGTCAATGGGAAATATAAATTTATCGATTTTAACTAGCACATCTTCAACAATACCCCTAGGGAATCTATAGTTTTATCTGCTAATTGAATGCTCATCCTAGTCTGTTTGGGTTTCTCGAGACCTAGTTGCTTAAACATTTTGTAAGGCATGATGTTTATGCTAGCCCCTAAATCAGCTAATGCATTATTAACATCTAAACTACCAATTAAGCAAAGAATCGTAAAACTCCCTGGATCTTTTAGTTTGTTGGGTAGTTTATTCTGGAGAATAGCTTAGCAAACTGCATTTAGCTCCACATGCGACGCCAAGTTCAACTTCTGCTTATTTTCTAAAAGCTCCTTTAAAAATTTCATTGCGTTTGGAATCTACGATAAAGCTTCAATAAACGGTAAGTTAATATGTAATTTTTTTAGGAGTTTAAGGAATTTACCGAATTGTTCATCTGAGCAGTCTTTTCTTGTCGCGTTGGGGTATGGCACACGAGGTTTATATTCGACAGTCACTGGTTTGTTTTTATTATAATCTACCTCACCTTTACCTTTCTTACCATAGTTTCTTGCCTTGGTTCTGGCTCAGGCTCAACAAATCCTTCTTCATTTTGAACATTAATCGTGTTGAGTTGTTCCCTTGGGTTAGGTTCAGTATTACTTGGCAAGCTACCTTGTGGTCGTTCAGAGATTACTTTAGAAAGCTGGCCGATCTGAGTTTCGAGCCCTTGGATTGACACTTGTTGATTTTTAAATGTCGCTTCAGTTTTCTGAAAATGGGTTTCTGATACCGAGATAAACTTTGTGAACATCTCTTCAAGGTTCGGTTTCTTTTCCTGTTGATAGGGTGGTTGTTGGTAGCCTGAAGGTGGTCACTGATTTCCTTGGCCTCCCCATGAGAAATTTGGGTGGTTCCTCCAACCTGCATTATAAGTGTTACTATATGGATTGTTTTGAGGTCAAGGATTATTACCATGTAATTTAATTGCTTGTTATCCATGTTGTGGCCATAAGGTTGGTATTCCGAATGGCTTGTTCCACCTCCACTTGCTTCGCACTGCATTACTGGGTGAACCTGTGAAGAACTAAGAAAACCATCAATTTTCTTATTCAAGAGTTCTACCTGATTAGAGAGCACGGTGACCGAATTGGCATTGTAAACACTGGCTATTTTTGTTGGCTTTGTCCTCATGACTTGCGACTGATAGTTATTCAATGACATCTCCTCTATGAACTCATAAGCATCTTCAGGTGTTTTATTATTGATGGTTCCACCAGTAGTTGTGTCAACCATTTGCCGAGTCGAAGGATTCAGGCCATTATGGAATGTTTGAACCTGAAGCCAAAGCGGTAACCCATGGTGAGGGCACCTTCTCAAAAGGTCCTTGTATCTCTCCCATGCATCGTCGAGTGTTTCTAAATCCATCTGCACAAAAGAAGAGATATCATTACGTAATTTAGCCATTTTAGCCGGCGGGAAATATTTTAGTAAAAATTTTTCGGTCATTTGTTCCCAAGTAGTAATTGACCCTCGTGGTAACGAGTTCAACCACTGTTTAGCTTTGTTCCTCAATGAGAAAGGGAA
Organism: Gossypium hirsutum; assembly: GCF_007990345.1. NCBI lineage: Eukaryota > Viridiplantae > Streptophyta > Magnoliopsida > Malvales > Malvaceae > Gossypium > Gossypium hirsutum. The sequence continues at coordinate 63,579,183 of NC_053434.1, forward strand.
TAACCAAAGACGAATGAAATCATCAGAAACACCATTAATTTTAATGTATCGCATAGTTCCAAAAAGTTTGCTAAGTGAGCGTTGGGATTTTCATCCTGTAAACCATCAAACTGAACAAACTATTGTATCATTTGAATTGTGTTAGGTTTCAATTCAAAAGTATTTGCAGTTATAGCAGGTCTAACTATGCTCTATTCAGTTCTTGTTAAAGAAGGTTTAGCATAATCATACATAGTGCATGGAGTAGGATTTTGATTAGCCGCAATTGCAGGAGGTAGCTGATTGTCTTGGTTTTTAGCCATCTCTTCGGTTGGGGGCTGAGTATTGTCTTCTTGCTCGTTCTCTGTGTATCTTAGGCTTCACCTTATTTCTCTTTGGTTTCTGCAAACTTTGCGATCGATTTCTTTTTCAAAAAGTAGTGGTCTTGACGAGTTTTTTCTAGTCATAAACTATAAAAACCTGCCAGAAGAAGGAAAAAGAAAATTAGTAAATTAGAATAAAATTAAAAATAAAAGGCTAAAGTAATAAAAATTGAGTGTTCCTAATATTTTAGTTCCCCGGCAACGGCGCCAAAAACTTGATCGCGTGATTTCGTGATAGGTTTTAAATATTTATAATTAATCGTTCTTGAAACTAACTATTATCGTGATGTAGGCAAGTGTACCTAACGAACAGTACTATAGTTTTAGCAAGACCGGATTGCCGAACCCAAAGGAACTAAAAGTACTAGTAATGACTGTCTTTTTATTATCTAGCCTAAGAATAAAGAGGTTCTGTTTTAACTAACTAATTATCTAAACTAAGAATTCACAGAGCATAGAATTGGGGAATTGCTTTTGGGAAATCGATTGAATTAAGACAATACCTAAGGAAAAATCCACCTAGACTGTACTTGTTATTCTAGCTCCGAATCGAATGATTTATTCATTTAACTTGTTCCGTAGAGATCCCTAAGTTATGTTATTATCCCTATTACAGACTAATAACGTCTAATCCCTAGATTGAATAATTGAGACCTTTTTCTAATTAACACCCTAGGGTTGCATTAACTCGATCTATAGGTCCCCTTATTAGGTTTCACCCTAATCCGGCAAAATCTTGTCACCCTATGTCTAGGCGTGCAATCAACTCCGCTTAATTATGACAAATGTACTCTTAAACAGGGTCTATTCCTCCTCTGAATAAGAGCTTATCTTGAATCAGTATCATGGGATATCAAAACAAGAATTAAGAACACAAAATTAAGAACAAGTTAAATATTTATCATACAATTCAGAAAATAATAACAAGATTCGTCTTAGGTTTCATTCCCCTTAGGTATTTAGGGGATTTAGTTCATAACTAAATAAGAAAACATCTCAGAATAATAAAGAATACAAAACATAAAGAAAACCCAAAACTCCTGAAGGGGAAATTGAGGAGAGATCTTCAGTCTTGATGATGAATCTGACTTTTTAGATGGATCAATCGGCTTTCTTGGAGTAATTCCTTACTCCCTATTATGTGTCTCCTTTTTCCTCCTCCTAGACGGTGTATTTATAGGCTTTGGAATGCCTAAGAGCCCTCAAAATTAGCCTTTTTCGAATTGGACTCAACTTGGGCTCAGCAGGAACACGCCCGTGTGCGATTACTTCAGGCCATGCTCGAGCCTATCAAATTGACACGGCCGTGTGGTCTACCCATGTGAAGAGGTCCAGGCCGTGTTGATTTCGTACTTTGGCCCATTTTCTTCTTTTTGGCCCGTTTCTCGTTCCTTTAGTATAAAACTAAATAAGAAAACGTCTCAGAATAATAAAGAATACAAAACATAAAGAAAATCCAAAACTCCTGAAGGGGAAATTGAGGAGAGATCTTCAGTCTTGATGATGAATCCGACTTCTGAGATGGATCAATCAGCTTCCTTGGAGGAATTCCTTAATCCTTATTATGTGTCTCCTCTTTCTTCCTCCTCTAGGGTGTATTTATAGGCTTTGAAATGCCTAAGAGCCCTCAAAATTAGCCTTTTTCGAATTGGACTCAACTTGGGCTCGGCAGGGACACGCCCGTGTGCGATTACTTCAGGCCATGCTCGAGCCTGTCAAATTGACACGGCCATATGGTCTACCCGTGTGAGGAGGTCCAGGCCGTGTTGATTTCGTACTTTGGCCCATTTTATCCTTTTTTGGCCTGTTTCTCGTTCCTTTCGCTCTCTTATGCTCTCCTAAGTATAAAACATGAAATTAAAGCATTAGGAGCATCGAATTCACCAATTCTAATGGGAAATCATCCATAAAATGCGTAAAACATGGGGTAAAAATATGTATAAATTACGGTTTATCACCAAGTCCATATACATGCCATATACTCAAAATGTTTAAGATCTTCGGTACCCAAAATAACAGTTTGATAGTGATACGACCCGCCCTTGGGAACGGCCATTGCATCAGCCTACAAGCGAGGCTCGTCGTGTTTGCAAGCTGGACGTAGCTCAATTATTTTTTTGTGGAGCTTCATTTAGCTCATTTCCAGCTCCTTCAAGTTCAATGAGCTCGAACCAGCTCAATTTCAGCTCCATATCTTTAAGACCTTTATTATAGTAGCTGAACTAATTATTTGCATCATTTAATTAGTTTATTACAGCTTAATTAATTTTTGTTGTTTAATTGGTCTTAAATCTGGACGAATTTAAATAAGCATGTTAAATATGTTTTTTTTCTTCTTCTTACATGTTATTAAGTCATATTAATTCCTACAGCCTATAAATATGTTTTTATGCATGTTTTTAATGTGTCAACTTTATTATTTGTTTTAATTATGTCCTAAGGCTGCCGAATTTAATGTGCAGAATTTTAGTGTTAATTTAATATGTCTAAACATGTATTTGATTGAATTGATGAATGTTGCTGCAGGTACATTACCCATGAACGTCCTTGGTGCATGAAAGGTATTAAAAGGAGGTACATGAAGGGGACGGCACATGCATGAATGGGAAAATGAAGTTGGCTGCTGTTTGAAGTTTTCTAGGTGACCATTCAGCCGAATTTATTGCTTACACATTGCTGGATACATCATGGCTGTTCGGTTCAAGGTGTTCATATTCAAGGACTCTTCAAAACTTGGTTTTCACACTCAAAGTGACTACTCAGCATCTCCTTAATTGCTGGTAATTTTTCAGCAATGGTTGCCAATTAAATGAGCTCTTTTAAGCACATCAACCGAATGTAGCTGCTGCCATTTATTCACTCAAGTTCCAAGTTCAATTATCCATCTAGAAGGTGACTATTGGAGCTCCAAGTTCAGCCGAATCTAATTAGTCCATTAAAGTGATTCATTTGCTTAAATTTTAAGTAATGTAAGTGACCATTCGGCTAGCTTAGGTGATTATTATAAATAGCTGAATTTTCACTTTGTAAGGGACTTTTGACATTTTAATTAGCAAATTGCTGCCAAATTTGTGAGGCATTTTCTCTCAAATTTCGTTTGAGACCCGTAAGACTTATCTAAGCTTTTAGTGGCGTCTTTCCGAGTCTTTTCCGAACTTATCACTCCCTAAACCCGAGTGTGGCGTTCACCTTTGATACCTTTGGTTCATACTTTACTAAGTATCGGGTCAAGGTCCTTATCAACCATTTCCAACTCAATTTGGTCCTATAAGTTTCGGGTCGACACTTTTCTTTAGTGTTGGTTCACTCTTGACCTTTTTGAACCATTACCATTTCGTACCAAATCCCAAATACCAAAACGTACCAAAACCAAATACCCTTTCTTAGTTATCCGAAACCGAACTCTTCCATTCTATTCATGCCATTTCGACCTAAACTAAATCCACATTCAACCTTGCACGAACTTATCTTACTTCTTTATACACAAATATATTCTATCTTCTTCTTGTCTAATATACTTCTTCGTTTACGATCGGGAACTAAACGACTCGGGTTCAACTACTAAACCGAGGTCGTATCAGATAGTGCGATGCGATCTCCGATGATCTCCAATCCGAGCTAGCTTAGTGACACTATAAAACATGGAAAAACAAAATGGAGTAAGCTATATAGCTTAGTAAGCTCGTATGAAAGAAATAAGCAAATCTTACCATACATTTAACATTCAAGTAATGTAGTATAAGATAATGTAATTTACCATAATCTCATGACCATAATTCATTTCATCACAAACTTACCTTGAAATCATCATTTCACAGATTTAATAATCATAAGCTTTATGTACAGACCTGTACCATCTCGTAATAATTTCATACTTATTCTCATCGTTGGCATGCCCAATGAACCACTCGGAATAATAATATCGGATACTCAGGAAACCTTGCACAAAAGGTGGCACACATGTAGCCATTGCTACCTCTATCTCATAACACATATATGCTCGCTCTCGAGCCATCAACGAGCATGCTCACACTAACTGTCAGTCAAGACGTAGCTACACGGTGCTGCTCACACAAGCTGCCAAGTAACCGCAACATGACCAACACCCGGATTACAAAACATAATACCCTAGTGACATGTCACTTGTATTCTAATCTATTCATAAGGTTCGATTGAGATTTCTCGCTTGCCAAAACATCGTCGAATGTGTCCGTAGAGTCATTTATACAATTCATTTTAAAATACAATTTTAATAAAGCATATTTATATACGAACTTACCTCGGCTACAAAAATGGTGAAAAGGATCTATTTATCAATTACTTTTGTTTTTCCCCCGGTCTATATCCGAACTTTGTTTTTCTTGATCTATAATACCACATTTAACTCATTAAATCATCAAGCTATCCAATTCAGTAAAAAATCACATTATGGCAAAAAATACATTTTTACCCCAAATATTTCAACATTTTACAATTTAGTCCTTAGGCTCCTAAAATGATTTTCTTTCAATTTCTTCCCAACTTAAGCCTAGCAGAACCTTACCCTTACTCATAACAGCCCACATTTTACATTTATTCACACTTTACCACACATTTTTCAACACTTTACAAATAAATCCCTATTTAACATTTTTACCGAAAATCACTTTACAAATATTGTTTAGCAAACAAAAAATATGCATTTTCTACCATCAAACTTCAAAAAACAAGAATATTCAACATGGGTAAAATTTTAGACTTTAACTTTCTTTCAAATTAGTCCTTAAAATAGCTAGATCAAGTTACAGCGATCTCAAAAATATAAAAATTATTAAAAATGGGACAAGAACGGGCTTACAATCGAGCTTGAAAGCTTGGCCAAAACCCTAGCTATGTCTTCTCCTATTTTCAACTATGGAGGAAGAAGATGGACAAAATTTTGGCCTTATTTTACTTATTAATCCATTTAATGACCAATTTACTAAAATACCCTTAATGAAAAACATTAAAAACATACTTAACCATGTCCATATTTGTCCACCAATTTAAATAATGGTCTAATTACCATTTAAGGACCTCCAATTTAAAAATTCATAACAATTAAACACTTTTAGCTAAGGGAACTCAAGTTTGGCACCTATTGTAATTTAGTCCTTTTAGCTAAATTGAGCACTCAATCAATAAAATTTCTTAGCAAAATTTTCACACAATTATTCTATCATCCTGTAAACCTTAAAATAGTAATAAAATAAATATTTCTATTTTAGATTTGTGGTCCCAAAACCACTATTCAGATTTGACCCTAAAACAGGTTATTACACTCCAGGTCACGGTGCGATGAGTGATGAAAAACTTCGTCACCACGATGAGACCAAGACATTGAGTCACGTTGTGACGAGAAAATTCCTCACATCATGACGTCGACCCTAAAATTTTAAAACTTTTCATTTTAGTCCTTTATTGAATTTGTTTTACATTTAGAGCTTCAGTAAGCTTGTATAAAGCCCAAGGATGTTATATTTCATGTTGAATATATAATTGTTTGATTTTAGCATTAAATTGTATGTTTAAATTATGAATTGATTATAGTTGCTGCGACAACAAATGTGACACGTTATAGCTTAGACCTAGTGGTTGAGTCGGGTATCAGAGTGTTACATCGAGTTCGCACCCCATGTCAAATCAAGCTAGAGAGTCTCGGAGACCGTGATATTCAAATTTGAGAATCATTAAATTAGAGAGTGTCCGAGATCGACAGTTATCTATATCGATAGGAAGTGTCAAAGGCCCTACGAAAGATATTTAGGTGTCAAATTGTGAATTGTAAGAAGAAAGCACAGAGGTGAGTGCTGGAAAAAGACTGACGCGTGTCTCTGATGTGGGTCTCTAGAGCATTTTTCTCAAAAATGTCCAAAGGATAATGATGCTTCTCCTGTTGCCACTCAGATGTCCGCTCCTACTATTAGGGGTTGGGGAAATCCTCATAATGGTTCTGTATCGATGGGAAGTTAGAAAGAAGGAATTGAAGTGGCTGTTTAACAATTTGAAGATAGAGCCCCACAACGAGCCTATGTGGTCAGATTTCATGAAGAGGGTGATGTTACCGATGTTGTAGTAGGTTTTTTTTTTATTCTTAACACTTCTATATACTTTGATTGAACCTGGTTCATCACCCTCTTATATTAATTCTAGTTTTTTTGAAATTAGGGAATTTGATACCAAAATTGGTGAAAGTTACAATGATTGTATCAAGTTCTTTGGGACAGACTGTGCTTGTTGATCAAGTATGTAGGCAGTGTGCATTATAAATCTAGAATAGATTATCCCATATTAACTTGTTAATTATGTCGTTTGGTGATTTTAATGTGATTATGGGGAACGAAGAGGTTGATCGAGCATAGAGTAATTTTGGACTGTCGCAAAAAGAAGTTTTCGGTCCAAAGTCTGAATGGTGAGGTTGTAGAAGTAAATGGCACCAAATCGAGTGGTTCAACTTTTAAAATTTCATCAATTCGAGCTTCTAACAACCTATTTTTTAATGGTAATGGAATAGTGATTTCGAGACCAAAAATTTCTATCATGTCAACTTGTAAATATTATTTATAGAATATTTACGAAGTCATTACAATCGTATTAAAATTTGATTAAGAAATTTTAACGTTTAGATAGTTAATTTAAGAAAAAGGACTAAGTTGAAAAAGTGAAAAACTTAGTGATTATTGCATTTAAGTGATGACATAGCTTAATTTCTAAATGAGGAAGGACTTATGTGGCAATTAGCCCTAGTTATTATGGTTGGATGACAAATGGTATGAAAATGATAAAATAATAGGTGTTTAATGGCAAATTTGCAAATAAATCAAAATTAAACTAAACAAATTAAACCAAATTAGACATTTTATTTTATTCATTCTCTTCAACCTCTTGCCTAAACCACCATTGTAGATTAAGGAGCTTCGGTCACCTTCTTAGCCTTGCATGGTATGAAAATTGGTCTATTTTTTTATAATTTTTATATTTTTGAGATTGTTGCAACTAGGTCCAGCTAGCCCTACCTTCTTTTCTGAATCTGTTACAAATTTTGGAAGTTACCATTGATGAATCTTGGTTGTTTGTGATGATAGTTATATGTTTGAAGCTTTGATTGTGGTATTTAAGAAAAAGGACTAAGTTGAAAAAGTGAAAAACTTAGTGATTATTGCATTTAAGTGATGACATAGCTTAATTTCTAAATGAGGAAGGACTTATGTGGCAATTAGCCCTAGTTATTATGGTTGGATGACAAATGGTATGAAAATGATAAAATAATAGGTGTTTAATGGCAAATTTGCAAATAAATCAAAATTAAACTAAACAAATTAAACCAAATTAGACATTTTATTTTATTCATTCTCTTCAACCTCTTGCCTAAACCACCATTGTAGATTAAGGAGCTTCGGTCACCTTCTTAGCCTTGCATGGTATGAAAATTGGTCTATTTTTTTATAATTTTTATATTTTTGAGATTGTTGCAACTAGGTCCAGCTAGCCCTACCTTCTTTTCTGAATCTGTTACAAATTTTGGAAGTTACCATTGATGAATCTTGGTTGTTTGTGATGATAGTTATATGTTTGAAGCTTTGATTGTGGTATTTAAGAAAAAGGACTAAGTTGAAAAAGTGAAAAACTTAGTGATTATTGCATTTAAGTGATGACATAGCTTAATTTCTAAATGAGGAAGGACTTATGTGGCAATTAGCCCTAGTTATTATGGTTGGATGACAAATGGTATGAAAATGATAAAATAATAGGTGTTTAATGGCAAATTTGCAAATAAATCAAAATTAAACTAAACAAATTAAACCAAATTAGACATTTTATTTTATTCATTCTCTTCAACCTCTTGCCTAAACCACCATTGTAGATTAAGGAGCTTCGGTCACCTTCTTAGCCTTGCATGGTATGAAAATTGGTCTATTTTTTTATAATTTTTATATTTTTGAGATTGTTGCAACTAGGTCCAGCTAGCCCTACCTTCTTTTCTGAATCTGTTACAAATTTTGGAAGTTACCATTGATGAATCTTGGTTGTTTGTGATGATAGTTATATGTTTGAAGCTTTGATTGTGGTATTTGATTGTTTTGTGAAGTGATTTTTATTAGATTTTGATTTAATGATTAAATTGTTAAAATGTCAAAATTTTAAGGTTTGATGGTGAATTTATAAATAATAAGGACTGTTGAAGGGCATCAAATATTTAGTTGTAATTTGATTTCTAGAAAATGGTCAATTTGATGATTTTTGGGTTAAGGGACTAAATTGCAAAAGTTGTAAAAGTTCAGGAAAAAGTGTAATTAATGAAAATTTAAGGGTCATATGCATTGAATGGAATGTAAAATGTTTATGAGATTAATATATTGTGTTTAATTATTATATAGATCAAGATTTGAATCAAAGAGACAATAACCGAGGAAAAGGAAAAATAGTGAATAATCCCTACGTGTTGACCGAAATTAAATCGTAGGTAAGTCCATAATATTTCAATATGTAAATAAATTTTTACTTGTAATCTTATATTATTGTCCTTTAATTGATATGTTTATAAATAATTATTGATGATTGCACATACATGCTATTGTTTGTATTTCAGTACCCCTGATTACACATACGTGCTCCTATTTATACTTTGGTAACCTTGAATCAAATAGAATGTGAATTGTATTTAATTGTATTTATATTAAATGTTATGCTATGTCCTTACTATTATACTATGTCCTTACTAAGTTGTGTAAGCTCATTGGTTCTTATAGATTGTTTTGTAGATACGTTGCTGACATTTTGGAAGGATCAATCAACCGACTCACACTATCCATCTAAGTTGGTAGTTTTTGTATCTCCTAGGGTAGTGGCATGTATATATATTTATATGTGGTTGAAATGTATAGGATGTTTTGTAATGGTGTTTTGGTATGTTTATGCTTTGAAGTTTTGGTAAGTGTTGGAACTAGATTATATGCATGAATTAAAGTATTATTGGCTTGTTTAGGTATGTAATGTTTTGATATATTTGTGGTGTCTGTGAATGGCACATTGGTTAGATGAATTAGGTTGTTTGAAATGGCATGATTATGTATATTTGAATGATGCTTAGATCTCTTGAAAGTGTGCATAAATGAATGGTTCAGTTATGCATGAATTGGGTAAGAAATGACTTGATTTTAGGTAAAATTTTAAGTCCACACGAGCTATCACATGATTGTGTGAGACACACGGCATGTCGACACGACTGTGTGCCATATGAGAATTTCTTAGTGTCCAAGTTAGTGAGTTACACGGCCTAGCACACAGCATGTGGTGATTTCACATGGCCGTGTGACCCCTATTTTCTAATTTTCATAACTTTTTCCTAAAACTTCTATTATGTTTCAAATTATTCTAGAATTGCCTCAAAGCTACTTTTAGGGTCTCAAAGGCTCAATTTAGGGATGGAATATCTATGATTGATATGTTTTGAATGTCATGTATTTATTTTAAATGTTTTATAGATAAATGGTTAAAGATTGTTTGGTAATGCTCCGTAACCCTAGTTCGACAACGGAGACGAGTTAGGGGTGTTATATTTAGTGGTATCAGAGTTATGTGTCGAAAGGGTAAAGAATGTTGAGAGAACCGTTGCTATTTGTGATTATCGCAACAAAAGACATTTTGGTGAGTATTAATCAAAGTGGGGAGCTTGTTTCCATTGTGGATCTACTGATCATTTCCTTTGTGATTGTCCGAAAAAGTAGAATGATTTTGGCAATCAAGCAAACAAGCCTGAAGCAACCTCATAGAGAGGTAGACAATCTAGAAACTCTAGAAACACTACTTCTGGTTGAGAGAAGAATAATGAGATGAATGAATGATGTGACAGCCCAAAGTTGACCCTAGTCAGGAAGTGGTTTCGGGACCGCTAAACCGGGTCACCGAAATGTTGAATGTGATATTTATTGTCTAGAATATGTAATTATGAATGTGTGAAAATTTCAAGCTTCGATTTAGTCGATTGCATGTGAATTTAGTCAATAGGACTTATGTGAGAAAATTTTAAAATGTGATAGGTCAATGTGTGAGGACCTATTAGTGCATGTGGACAAAGGGGGGACTTGCATGTCAAATTTCCCCCCTAATGAGTAGTGACCGGCCATGACAAGGAATGATGGGCAAAACATGTCATGAAACATGTTTTGTTAATGGAAGAATAAAATAAGGAGTATGGGTAATAAAGAAATGGAAACAAAAGAAAAAAAAATGTGTGGTTGCCCCCCCCATTGCCGTGAGCTAAAGAGAAGAAAGGAGAAAAATTTGTGTTCATCCTTTCTCACCTTCATTTAGCCTAAATTAGAAAGAAAAACAAAGAAAAAAATTTCTCATCCTTTGGTTCATCCTTGGCCAAAAATTTTAAGGAGGAAAGAAGAAGAAAGGTGAAGAGATTCGGCCATGCATGTAGCTAGGCTAAGGTATGTTTGATGATGTTCCATGAGATGCATGCATGTTTTAGTTGTTAGCTTGAGTTCTACCTAGCCCATGGTCTAAATCTTGCTATGTGATGGAAATGGCACTTGACCATAGATGCATCATTCTTGGTTGATGTTTGATGTTGTGGTGATGAGGCATGAGGATGAGTTAAGATTCGGCCTAGGTGGAGGTTGTGTTAATGCCATTGCATGCAAAATATGAAGCTTGTTAATGATGCATGTGATGATGGCTTGATGATTCTTGAACCTCCTTTTTAGCATTTTTGTGTGAGCACATATGTGCATTGGTTGCTAAATGGAGAAGAATCGGCTAGCAAGATATGTGCTAAGGCCGAATGTAACTTTGCATGTTAATGAGCAATGCATGTGTTAAATTGATGAAAAGGGGGAGGATGCTTTACTAGTGTGTATATGTGTGTATTAAGTGTTGAAATCGACCCCAAAAATAGACATGCATATTCGGCCAAGGGGAAAGAAATTAGCTAATATTTTGTGTTGATGCATGATTTTTGCATGTATGAGACTTTAATGTCTAATGTATAAATATGGGCTAAGTGCCTTGTGTTCATCTTTTTGATGCCTAAATGATGAAATCAATTTATTTGTTTAATTAAGCTCAAGAGCAAAGGGGAAATAAATCCGATAAAGGGAAGGAAAAAGTGGTCGAATAGCTAGCGGAATCGTTCGACAACACCCGAGGTAAGTTCTTGAGTAAGAGAGCTTAAATTACGATGTGATTAAATCATGTTTTAAGCAAATTAAAATCATGCTCTATGAGTGGCTATTGAGCCGAATGTGCAAGGATGGTGTGTGCCTTGTGTTGAGTTTTGCTAATGAAAAAGAAATACGAATGTGCCATGAATTATTATTAGAGGTGCATGATTAATTGAATGCTGTCCGGGCTAAGTCCCGAAGGCTTTGTGCTAAGTGAATATATCCGGACTAAGATCCGAAGGCATTTGTGCTAGATACAAATTCCGGGTTAAGCCCCGAAGGCCTTTGTGCGAGATACTAAATCCGGGTTAAGTCCCGAAGGCATTCGTGCGAGTTGTTAAATCCGGGTTATGTCCCGAAGGCATTGTGTGAGTTACTAAAACCGGGCTATGTCCCGAAGGCATTTGAACGAGGAGCTATATCCGGTTAAATCCCGAAGGTACGTGATTTGGTAATGAATGAGCTTGCTGTAGAATTCCAGCGAATACTCGAAAAAACATCCCAATATGGGGATATGTTACGTATGTGTTGAATTTAATCGAGCCCTTACAAATAAATGTTCGCTCAGTTGATAAACGAGCTACCGGCCTTCGGCTAAGTTAGTTTATTGTGTATGTACATAAGGGTTGTTAATGTTGTGAAACAAGTTTGATATCGGTAAATTGCGTATTATGAAATATTCCGTTTAGCTAAATGTGTGCTATTCTTTGTGTATGCTGGAATTCCTTGCTCAAAACTTACTAAGCATAAATTGCTTACTCGTTACATTGCTCCTCTGTTTTATAGATTTTTGGTTCTCCAGCTATCGGACTCGGGATCTTGAAGTCGAAGTCGCCCACACTATCAAAGGCTCTTTTGGGTACTATTTTGGTTGAATTTTGATATGGCATGTATAGGACTACCCATTGTTGTCTTTCGAGTACTTTATGAAATGTATAAGTGTACAGCCATGCGGAAATGGCTTGTAGAAGTGGAGTATGGCATTAGACCATTCGTGTTTATGAATGTATAAATGGTTTCATGATGTAACTATAGTTGGAATGGAAGTGTTGAGCAAATGATCAGCCATTGGAATGGCTAAGTATGATCATATGTGGGCATATGTATGACAAGGCCCTAGTTGGTCCATGAAACCCCGAAAATAGGTAAGGTTTACTTTGAAAACAGAGGCTGACAGCAGCAGTGGTGTGGATTGGAAAAATCACAAGAATTCGTAGGAGTGGAATTAAATAGTGAATAAATTGTGTAATCGAACCTTGATGAATCTACTTTCATATGAAAGTAACGAAACAATCATATGAACAGTACAGTAAGAGATATTCAGGTTCTTGTGGGACAGGGCCAGAACAGTTTCTGGATTCCCTATTCCGACGTTGGAAATTCACTATAAATTGACCAGAGATAATTAGGAGTCATACCATATATGTATGGATTCCTCTCTGAGTCTAGTTTCCATAGAAACAAACGGCATCAGTATTGAAGCTCTGTGCAGAGAGATATCCAAGTCGTAATGAGCAAAGGCAGTGTAGTCGACCCCTGTAACATGGGAGACTTTGACTAATAAACTGTACTAATTGGCCCGACTAAAAATTCTAGAAAAAAATACATAGATGGGGACATGAGTCTAGTTTCAGGGAAAAATCACAAAACTGATTTTCGAGTTGTGAAACTCAAGATATGATTTTTAAGCGACTAGTACTCAGACTAGGCAGTGTCTGGAAAAATTTTTCAAAGTTTGTTAACATCTCGTGTCCGACTCCGGTGTCGGTCTCGGGTTCGGGGTGTTACAAATGATCTGAAGCAAGAACACCAGCTAGAGGTTATGCAATCAGAGCTCGTGAGGAAGCTACTACCCCAGATGTTATTGTGGGTACTTTTTTTCTCTTTGATATTAATGTATATGAATTGATTGATCCTGGATCAACTCACTCGTATATATACACTGCATTAGTAGACAAAAAGATCTACAAAAAGAATTTACCTGTTGGGTTCACTGAATATATTGTCACAATTACGAATCCACTGGGTCAATGTGTTTTAGTTAATCAGATATGTAGATTGTGTCCTTTGAAAGTTAGGGGTTACGATTTTCCCACTAGTTTAATGTTTTTACCTTTTGATGATTTTTATATAATTCTAGGAATGAATTGGTTGTCTGAGCAAGATGTAGTAATGAGTTGCTGAATGAAGTAAGTTAGTCTGAAGCGTCCGAATGGTGAATTTATTTGTGTTAGGGCAGATAGGGTCAATTGCATTAGAAATGTAATTTTAGCACTAACAAATCTAAAATTGATTAAAAAGGGATGTAAAGCTTATTTAGCCTACGTTCTTGATTCGAAAGTGGCCGAATCAAAAATTAAGCAAATACCAATAGTCAAAGAGTATGCTGATGTTTTCCCTGAAGAACTGCCTAGGTTACCACCAACTTGTGCCTAGAACTTGTGCCTGGAACAGCTTCAATTTCGATAACACCGTACAAGATGGCCCTTATAGAACTGAAAGAGTTAAAAGAGCAGTTGCAAAAGTTGTTAAATCATAGATTTATTCTACTGAACGTGTCACCTTGGGGTGCTCCAGTTTTTCTTGTAAAGAAGAAAGATGGGTCAATGAGACTATGTATAGATTATCAATAGCTGAATAGAGCCACCAATAAGAATAAATACTCGTTACCTCATATTGATGATTTGTTCGATTAGTTAAAAAGAGATACAGTGTCTTCAATGATCGATTTTAGATCCGGATATTATCAACTACGAGTTAAAGAGTAAGATGTATCGAAAATTGCATGCAGAACTAGATATGGTCACTATGAATTTTTGGTGATGCCATTTGCCTTGACTAATGCTCCTACAACATTCATGGACATGATAAATCGAGTATTTCAGCCATATTTAGATCGGTTTGTTGTGGTATTCATTAATGACAAAATGATTTATTCACTGAACGAGTCAAATCATGCTGAACATTTAAAAGTTGTGATGCAAACTTTATGTGAAAAACAACTATATACGAAATTCAGTAAATGTGAATTCTGGCTACGAGAAGTTGATTTTCTAGAACATATTATATATGTTGATGGAATCAGGGTTGATCCGAATAAAGTATTTGTAATCATTGATTGGAAAATTTCAAAGAATGTTTCTAACATTTAAAATTTCTTGGGATTAGCTAGATACTGTCGACAATTTGTTAAAAACTTTTCAATCATTGCTTCACCTATGACCAAGTTACTACAGAAAACCATTGAATTTGTTTGGTCTAATAAGTGTCAACAGAGTTTTGATCAGTTGAAAAACATGTTAACAGAAGCTCCACTATTAACTCAGCCTGAATTTGGAATGACATATGTTGTTTACAGTGATGCGTCTCTCAATGGTTTAGGTTGCATGTTAATGCAATTAGGGAAAGTGGTAGCTTATGCTTCTCAATAGTTAAATCTGCATGAAAAGAATTATCCTGCTCATGATCTTGAGCTAGCTGTGATTGTCTTCACTTTGAAGATATGGAGGCATTATTTATACAGCGAGAAATGTCACATATATACTAATCACAAAAGCTTAAAATATTCAATGACCCAGAAGGAATTGGACCTGAAACAGCGACGTTGGTTAGAGCAACTGAAAGATTATGATTTGATTACTGATTATCATCTAGGAAAGGCTAATGTGGTTGCGGATGCACTCAGCAGAAAGTCATCATTGTTTGCACTTCAAATGTACTCATTTGGCTTTGAATGCCAGTAGTTCTGTATTGGCGAAATTAAGGATTAAAACCTTGTTTCTACAACGAATTCGGGAGTTGCAAAATGATGATCCGAAGTTGATAATGAAACGAAACTTGGTTCATGATAATTTGACTACTGAACATAGTATTGATGGTGATGGTACATTGTATTATCGCAATAGAGTTTATGTTCCAAATAATTTAAATTTGAAACGTGATATTCTATTAGAGGCTCATAGTAGTACCTATTCCATTCATCTGAGTAGCACGAAGATGTATTGTGATTTGAAACAGATGTACTGGTGGTCAGGTATGAAACCTGAAATTTGTGAGTTCATAGCCAAATGTTTGATTTGTCAATTGGTAAAAGCAGAGCATCAGGTGCCGTCGGGATTATTACAGCCTGTTATGATTTCTGAGTGGAAGTGGGAGCGAGTCACGATGGATTTCGTATCTGGTTTGCCTATAACTCTGTAAAAGAAAAATTCGATCTGGGTGATTATGGACAGATTGACTAAGTCAGCCCATTTTATTCCAGTCAGAACATATTACTCACTTGGGAGGCTAGCAAAATTATATACGTCTAAGATTGTGAGATTGCATGGAGTTTCGACATCAATTATTTCTAATCATGATCCATGGTTTACGTCAAGATTTTGGAGTAAACTTTATGAGGCTTTGGGCACTAAACTCAATTTCAGTATAACGTTTCATCCTCAGACGAATGGACAATTAGAACGAGTAATTCAGATTTTAGAAGATATGCTACGATTTTGTATTCTCGAGTTTAAGGGTAGCTGGGAAAAATATCTATCATTAGCTGAATTCGCTTATAATAACAGTTATCAGTTCAGTATAAAAATGGCTCCGTTTGAAGCCCTATACGGGAGAAAGTGTAAAACAATGTTGGTATGTTTATGATTTGAGGGTTATATTCGAGTTGGTGTACTTTAATTATTCACCAAGTTTTTATCATTTTGGACACTTTCAAGTGCTTGTGTATAAGGTTCCTTTTTGATATTTTATGATGACTTGAAAATGGTTATTTGAAATAAATTTTGGTAAGTGTTGGAACTAGATTATATGCATGAATTAAAGTATTGTTAGCTTGTTTAGGTATGTAATGTTTTGATATATTTGTGGTGCCTTTGAATGACACATTGGTTATATGAATTAGGTTGTTTGAAATGGTATGATTATGCATATTTGAATGATACTTAGATCCCTTGAAAGTGTGCATAAATGAATGGGTTAGTTATGCATGAATTGGTTAAGAAATGACTTGATTTTAGGTAAAATTTTAGGTCCACATGGCCTGGGACATGGGCTGTCACATGACCATTGAGACACATGGCCTGTTGACATGGTCATTTGTCATATGAGAATTTCTTAGTGTCCAAGTCAGTGAGTTACACGGCCTAGCACATAGGCATGTGTGGCAACTCAGAGAGTTACATAGCTTAGCACATGGCCTGGCACATGGGCGTGTGGGGCTACTCAGTGAGTTACACGAGCAGGGACATGTGTCCCTTGTTCGAAAGTTACATGGCCTAGGGTGATTTCACACGGCCTGGCCACACGGCTATGTGACCCTTGTTTTCCAATTTTCATAACCTTTTTTTAAAACTTCTGTTTTGTTTCAAATTAGTCTTGAATTGCCTCAAAGCTATTTTTAGGGCCTTAAAGGTGCAATTTAGGGATGAAATGTCTATAATTGATATGTTTTGAATGTCATTTATTTATTTTAAATGTTATATAGATAAATGATTGAATATTGTTTGGTAATACTCCGTAACCCTAGTCTAGTGACAGGGAGGGGTTAGGGGTGTTATAGAGCTAATAAGCTCTTTAGGCAAGGCTATGAACCATCTTTAGCCTATATTATTAATTCGACCTCGGATAAAACTCATTTAAGAAAAATTTAAACATTATACGAGTTCCCAAATATGTTTATTGAAGAATTTCCAAGATTGCCTCCTGATTGTGATGATTAATTTACAATTGAAGTTTACCTAGGTACAGCTCCTATGTCAATTGCTTCGTATCATATGGTGCCAATGGAGTAGAAAGAGATAAAAATTCAGTTACAAGATCTCCTAGCCGCGACTTTATACATCCTAGTATATTCCTTTGAGGAGCGCCAGTTTTATTTGTTAAGAAGAACGATGGGTCGATGCGACTCTGCATTGATTTGCAACAGTTGAATAAGCTAGCGATTAAGAATCGATATTTGTTGCTGCATATTAAAGATTTATTTGATCAATTTAAAGGTGCATTATTCTTCTTCAAGATTGATTTGAGATAGGTATATTATCAGTTAAAAGTGATGGATAGTGATGTACCAAAAACTGTGTTTCGTATGCGATATAGTTACTATGAATTTCTTGTGATTCCATTCAGGTTAACGAATGCACCTATGACGTTCATGGATCTTATGAATCATATTTTCTAGCCCTATCTGAATTAGTTCGTGGTGGTGTCTATCGATGATATCTTGATATACTCGAGATTAGAGGCTGAACATGATAAGCATTTGAGAATCGTATTATAAGTGTTGCATTAGAAGTAAATTTTTGGGAAGCTCAATAAGTGTGAGTTTTGGTTATCTGAAGTGGTAGTTTTGGGGCATGTTATCTCTGCTAAGGGAATCCGGGTTGGCCCTAAAAAGATTAAAGGTACTCTTCAGTGGAAAGCACCGAAAATGTGTCTAAGATTTGAAGTTTCCTTCGCTTAGCCGATTATTACAAGAGATCTGTGAATGGGTTTTCCAAAATCACTTTGCCTATGATGGAGCTCTTGCACAAGAACATTTCATTTGTGTAGGATAATCAATGTTAAGATAGTTTTGAGAAGTTGAAAGTTATGTTGATAGAAGTGCCTATAACACTCCAAACCCGGCCTGGACATTATGGCCGAATTGGGCGATGTCACATTAGGTGTTTTTCGTAAAATGCAATATCATTAAAAAACCCATTCTATATTTAACCTCTTTGCGATCCTAAAGATGATTTTAGGATGTCCTGTGCATTTTCAAAATACAATTCATTTGTCAAGAAGTTAATCATATTAAAACGTTATTAATTTTTAAAACGTTATTTATTGTGGAAGCTCTTAAAACAGGTTGTGTGATCATGGTATTTTGAAAAACATTTATCTTTTTGAAAACTCGTGTCTTTCTCTACTGCTACCAGTTATAAATCAAAACAAATAAAAACCCAACTTAAAGTAAAAATCCATAAAGGCCTTATGACAGTGAAAATACCCAAAATAAAATTATTTATAATTTAAAAATCAAATATGAAAGTATGTGTGGTTGTGTGGCCACCCTTGAGTCCCTCGCAACACTGATCCACCTAAGACTAGGGATTACCTATACAGAGAACCATATGGGTGAGTTTTATGAAAACTCAGTGTGTAATCCCATGTCAAACAATCTAACAGTGAGTAAATATAGTCTAGGCCTAAGGCCATTATGGTAATAGTTTAGTCTCAGTTAGGGCCTTAGCCCATTACAATATCAGTATCAGCACAGATAAACAATCAAGAGATCCTACCCAGCCAGGCTCTACACTCCATCTCCGTCCAACCCTGCACTCCATGTGGGGATATAATCAACCCACTCGTCCCTACACTCTAAGTAGTACTAGTTACGACACTAAACAATATTTGTAGCAGAGCTGCCAGTACAGTACACTTCCTCCAACCATAATAAAACCCACCCCATGCAACACACCATGCATCATGTCATGTCATGTCATAATATCATACATGTACTCAAAACGTTTAAAATGGCATGCTTAAATACAATCATACATCACATAGGGGCATAACAGTCATTTTATCAATTAGGGGGTCTAGGTAAACTTACCGACCAACAGTAGGTCCACAGTCATCTCGGGTGACCCGTCCAACCTTAACAGTCCAACAGTGAAAATGGGCCCAAGGCCCATATCGCGACCCATGTGGGCCTACACGCCCGTGTGGCCCACACAGCCTATATTGGCCTTGGTTGTGTGTATTATTCAGCCTGGCTTTATAATTTTCACCCGTCCGTATGGTTTACCCTGTGGGGCTCACATGTTTGTGGGGCCCACACGGCCCGATTCGGCCCAAAATGGCCCAATACGTCCTCAGCCCATGAAATCGCTCATGATCGACCATGTCGACCATACGCCCATGTTTAATCACATGGCCTACCTATACGGCTGCAAGCACGCCCGTGTGGTGTCGATATTCACTCATTCCGGCTTTTGTCGATTTCTATAGTTAGAGTTACGATTGTACACACCTTGTTGCGAACGTGTGTAAATAGTCCACAAGCACTCCAGACCTATATTCAACACGATACACCATCGGTCACTTAACAACAGGATTGAACAACCCCTCTAATAACACTTATCCAAAAGATTGATCATCACTTGCCTTGATCGATCGATTGAGGTTTGCACACTTAATCCGTTGCAAGAGACTGATTACTAGGCCTTAGGGATTACCTGCATTCCAACCGAACTGTATTAACCATTATTCATATGAATAGTTTGAACTAGCTGAATATTCACTTACCAAAAATGCAACCCAAGCGTAGAGGGAAAAGGGTTTATCGGCCTACAACAAAACGACACTTAGTCACTCACAGTTGTGCTAGGCCAAGTGCACAAACCAACACCAAAGATTAAACTCATAAATGTTACCTTTAAACACACAACAACAGGATTTCGAACACTCCACACGCCAATCAAAGATCACCAGCCTGATTAATAACTCCTACCAACAACAATACTCCTCTTAAAAGGTATTCCAAAAAGAGAGGCACTAGCACTAAATGAAACTTACCGAACCAATAGAAATTTGGAGATGAGTGCAAGAGAAAGGGAGAATCGCCCAAAGGATGAAGAAGATTAATGGACAGAGGACAAAGGTTTGGCCACAAGAAAGGAGGAAACAATTGCTACAGGAGGAGAAGAATAAAAGAGAATCTGCTAAAAAGGGCGAAGGCCGAAAGGAAAAACAAAGTTGAAAAAACAGAAAAAGATAATACTCATATGAACCCAAGCAATATTCGGCCAAATTTTGGAAAGGTAGAGGAGAAAAGAATAGGTAAACAAGAGGATTGTAGGGAAAACCAAAGTCAAAAAACAAAATAAAATTAAATGATCCCCGAAGCCCCTAGCAAAATTGGCCTCCCAGTAAAGAAAAACGAAAACAAAAGCCAAAGAATCAGTAGCAAATACCAACCACAGCCAAAATTCTCAAAGCAAGAGTTCAAATTCGGCACTACTCTTCCACTCCCTTTAAAATCCCAAATTTTCCTCCCTAATTCCCTCAAAACCGACCACTCCTCCTTCAACCACCTAATTCAAATTCTACTCAAACACTTAAGTTTTTCGGTCAAACCACAATACTCCCACGGAAACAACAGCAAAATAAAACACTCCACTGTGCCCATCAGGACTCAAACTCAAGTCCCCTAGCACTTTACCACACTACTTAACCACCAGACCAGCAGGCCCATTCTGACATAAAATACCCACATTTATTTAAAAGCCTATTGACTAAAGATACGGTTTATCTATATTAAAAACAAAACTTTTGCACAAGCCAGGGCTCGAACCCAAGACTTCTTAGACTCTTCCCAGAATACTTAACCACTAAAGTAGACATGCATTTGTGTATCACAATCATACAAAAATAAATACTTAGGATTTCCGGGGCGTTACAGTGTCAATCCTGACTTTGCTTAAGTCAAGGAAAAAAATTATTGTTTTCAGTGACACTTCATTGAATGATTTGGGCTGTGTCCTAGTGCAAGATGATAAAGTGATTGCTTATGTATACCGTCAGTTGAAAATGCATGAACGCAATTATCTGACGCATGATTTAGGGCTTGTTATTGTGGTATTTGCTCTAAAGATGTAGAGGCACTACTTGTATGGTAAAAAGTGCCATATTTATACGAATCGCAACAGTTTTGATTTTTCGTAATTTGAGACATTAGATTAGGCTCTCCAAAACACTTGAGAATTTTATTCTTAAGCAATTTAAGTATTTATTATATGTTTTTCTCAATTTTTAGCTTTAATCTTAATTAACGTTTTTGCTTATTTTTAACCCTTTTAAGACCCAAATTGGCCAATTGGTGCCATGTGGAACCTAATGATGTGATTGAGTTGGTGTAAGGAGACAATAATGGTCCCATATCGAGGAAAACATCATTCAGAGTGGGTGTTGTGACATTGATGCCATGAAAGTCACGATACCAAGTCTTTTCACCTTGAGGATGCAATACAAAGTCAACATAGAGATTATTTTCACGGGAGTTGCTATACTGAGGGTAAGATATCGCGACACCGAGCCAAATTCATAACATCGTGCCTCCAAGGTCGTGATACCTCTGAAGGTGTTGAGTGAAAAAATTAAGGCCAAATCTAGTGATGTTGCAACATTGACCAGTAGATGTCGCGACACGGAGACCCTTAAGATCCACAAGTTCACTACTATCTAGGTTTTGTAACACCGAAGCCTGAGTGTTGTGACACCGCTGCATGGTGAGGAGAAACTAGCTACATGGTTACTCTTTTTTTCCAACACCATCTCTAATCAAAACACATATTTAGGGGCATTCTTGTCAACTTTTTGAATTGTAATTAGATGTTAAAAGCCACTTTTGGCTAAAAACTAAATGAGACAACTTTGTCTTTACTTTTCTATCATTCTTTTAGCTACGTAGTAGTTTTCTTCACCATTTTTGAGGTTTAGTGCTTAGCTTTTTCTAGTTTTAACTGTTAGTTAGTTTCTACTGTAGCTTGGTTTTATTTGCATTTTGGTACTCAAACTTCATCTTGTATTTTCATTTTTATCCAAAGCTTTTAATATAGTTCATCTTCATTTTCTTTTCAAAAAAGTAAAAATCTAAACTTTATTGGTATTTCTCACCTCCATTGTTGTTTTCATCATCTTCTTTAAGCAACCACTAAGAAATCTCTACGCTTTCTTTAACTATGCTCTTGTAATTATTTAAATGAATGATTTGAGTATGTGTTGGGTTGTTGTTTGTATGAAAATGGTGTTAGGTAACTAAATCTATGGTGGTTGGTTGATGGAAATGTTGCTTGGTTAGTTTTTAGTACAGAGGCTAATTTGTAAAAACTAGATTAAATCGAATAAAATTCAAAACTTACAATTGATGCCTCGAGGTGAATATTTAGATAGATGAGACAGAAAGGAGATCCTACTGAGCACCAATTTGGTTACCTCGAGTTAGTTTGATGAGACTGAGGGATAAACCAAACTAAATCATCTAATTTGGTAAAATGGTGACCAAGAGGTAAAATTGAGCCAATTAGATGTTTAAGTTTTTTAGATCCTTAATCCAAAGATTAATCAACAACATAGAAGTTAACCAACCACTTGTGTATCTTGAATTGTTAATGTAACACCTTATACCTGACCCAATTTAGCGGATCCAAGATGTCACAATACTTACATACTTAACTGATACTTTCATTTTGTGAAAACTCATACTGAATGTGCCTCTTATTTATTTAAAATCTTTTCCTCTTATTTATTTAAAATCTTTTCTAAGGCATTAGGTTTGAAATAATACATTTATTGTTTTTTCATACACTTTCAAATATAAAATAAGACCTTACATCAAATTGTTTGATAAATTAGACATATTCGTAGCGTATATTACTATTTTTTATTTGAAAAACATGCTTCTATAAATGTCCCTCTGTATGCATAATATTGCACTCAGTTACCCTCATGGTGCATCCCTAACTTGGTTTCTCCCGGTGCTCTGGTTCAAATTCACAAACTTGCATACCAAAAGACATATATAAGTTCAAAGGAACTTAGTGAGCCTCATTCATTAATACCTTTAAACGGTGTTGAAAAATTCTTTGACTCAAGGATTTCGATTCCTTCTTAGACCTTGGTGGATACTTTTCTAGTTCTTTGTTGGCGGATAACCATACACCAATATCTACACTTAACTGTCTTTTATCCATTTCACTAAACTAACAGATCTCAAACTTTACATTATACCCAGTATCCTATTACACAATTTCTTTACAGGTAGTAGTTGGATACACTTCTCAAACAAGAACTTAGCGGATACTACTTTTGAAAGATTCCTTTTCAGTACCCAGAGATTATCAGAACACCAGTTACGTCTTATCTTCAAATCAGTCTAGAAAAACATACTTACTTAGAAGAATACAACATTTTAATTCAAGTAATAGAAACTTAGATGAATTCAATATAGAGTTTAAGAAATTCCAAGTTTGGTGGACACTTGCAACGCCAACATTCCAAATGCCCCAGGTTCCTTGTCATAGCAGATCACTAAGGCAGATTCATCAGTTGATTATTCAGTCGATAATTCTATCGAATAATGCCTCACAGGCATAACTAGATCTCACACAAGGCAGACTAGCATCTCACCACTTATTATTGGTGCAATTATAGTGTGAAAGAAGCTACCTAGGAACTAGAAGAGACAATGAGATCTCAGTATCCCTGTGACAACCCAAATTAGACCCTGGTCGGAATGTGGTTTCGAGACCACATTACCGAGCCAAAAAATTTATTTTCGTGTTTTAATTGCATAAATTGTTGTGTGACAGTGAATATATGAGAAATTAAATGCTTAATATTAGCATTAGGATTGTGAATTAATTCAAAAAGGACCTAGTTGACGAAGTTAGAAAAGATGATAGATGAATTATAAGGATTAAATAATAACAAGGTGAGAAAGTTTGGGTTTGCATGTCAAGGTGCCCAATTCTTGATAGGTGGCCGGCCAAGCATGGTTCCATTCCTCCAAGTTTATGTTGTTTATTATTTAATATTGGTAAGTGGATTAGAAAATAAAAGAAGTGAATTAAAAAGAAAAGAAAGGATGAATAAAATAAGGGAGGAAGGAGGAGTGTTCATCCTTTTCCTTACCACAATAGCCGAACCTAAAGAAAGAAAAAAGAGAAGAAAGTGAAGCAAAGGCATTCGGCCTTTTGAATGAAGAGGAGGTTAGTAAATTTTGTTAATTTTTCTTTTGAAATAATAGTTGTTTGGGTTAATCATCACGTTTTTCTTACCTAGCCATACTAAAATTTCGAATTTAGAGTGTTGGATGGAGCTTTCGGTTATGGTATGTGTGAGAAGAACTTGATTTTTTCTTACCTTTAAGTTTTGATGGATAAAGAAACAAAAGGTTGTTGATGAAAGAAATTAATGTGTTAAGAGATTATATGAAACTTATTCATGTTTATATATGTTATATGCATCGAAAATGGTTGATGATTTTGGAGGTGATTAGCTTGAATCGGCCATGGTATATCCATAAACACGATCTATGCTTGTTATGTTACTCATGGTTAAAACAATTCGGCTATGACATTCGGCCATGGATGGTTGTATTTCTTTGATGTCGTTTTTGATGCTTTAGGGTATTGAGGGTTGATTATAGATGAGATGAGTTTCTTGATTTAAAATTTGATGGATGTTAAGCTAATTAGGCAACCAAAGGTTCAATATTTTTGTTATGAGGTCATATGTGCATTTCGGCCATGGTCTTTGCTTGAATATGAGATTTGTAATGTGATTTTCCTAAATTGTCTATGAATTTTTGGTTGTTGATTTCATGGTAATGGTATATTGAATCCATGACTTGAATCCATGAAAATTTAGTAAGGTTGCATTCGGCAACTTGCTTGGAATAAAAAAAATTGATGTCTAAGCTTAGGTGATTTCGATGATGATATATATATAATCATAAGTATATTTAGTTGATTCGGCTTTGGTAGTTGCATGAGGTTATTAGCCGAATATACTAACATACATATACATGTGAAATTGGATTGTAAATATTTAGCAAGGTGGCTAAACTAGTTAAATTATTGATTTAGCTCAAGGAGTTAAAGGAGGTGAATCGAGCAAAGGCAAAGAAAAGGTTATCGAGTAGCCGAGTTGGAACCGTCTTACCCAACACGAGGTAAGTCATTAAGCATGTAGTTGGGATTATTTCATTGGTCATAATGTTATGTATTGATGCTGAATGGAATGAATAAATATACATATATATATGCATGTACGTATGTGATGATGAAATTGTTGAATGAACGAAAAGAGGTAAGATGTACTGAGTTGTTGATCTCGGCACTAAACGTGCGGGATAACCATTTATGACCATGAGATTGGCGCTAAGTGCGCGGGATTAAATTGTACAGCACTAAGTGTGCGATATGACTATGTTGCACTAAGTGTGCGAAATGAATATGATGCACTAAGTGTGCGAATTGACCATGCGGCACTAAGTGTGCGAGTTTGACTATGTAGCACTAAGTGTGCGATTTGATTACGTAGCACTAAGTGTGCGAGTTGATTATATAGCACTGAGTGTGCAGGCTCAATATACATTCGTGAATCATTATGGACACTATGTGTGCGACACTATTGAGTCGATCGCGGACAGCGGATCGGGTAAGTGTCTTGAGTACATGGCTAATAGGTGCTATGCTTATACTTGGTGTTGAGCTCGGTAAGTTGAACCTATGTGACAAATATACTTGAAGTCACGTACATAAAATTTATCATAGAATGGGTGAAAGGCCGTTTAGTTGTATGTTTGTAACGAAAATAAAATGATTTATGAAAATGCCTCGAATATCCTATTGATGAGTATGTGGATTGTGAATGCATAAATTGGTATGAAATTGAATCGATAGGTTGGAGGAACCATGGTATGGTTCGGTATGGATGGAGTAAATTGTCTCGTTCCATTTTGTTTCCTCTTGTGATAATGCTATTGATGGATGGTAGTGCATTGCTTTTGACTTACTGAGTTATAAACTCACTCGGTGTTTCCTTGTCACCCATTATAGGTTGCTTGGACTCATCTATTTTTGCGGGGTCAGGCCGTCATCGAAGTCATCACACCGGATAGCAAGTTTTGGTATTTTCTTCTTAGTTGGCTTAGAAGAACATTTTGGCATGTATAAGCTATTACGTTGTGTTTTAATTTTGGCATGTAAACTTTAAGCCATGCGAAAATGGCACGAATGTTCGATTGAGTTGGATCAAGGGTAGGCATGAAATGGACCTAGTTACTTTCGTAACAGATGCGGGCAGCAGCAGTGTCATGAGATTGAAAAATCATTAAAAATAGTAGGAGTGGAATTAATTGATGAATAAATTATGTAATCGAAGCTCGATGAGTCTGTTTTCATGAGGAAGTAACGAAAAGATCATATGGGCAGTATATTAAGAGATAATCAGATTTTTGTGGGACAGGGCCAGAACGGTTTCTGGATTCCCTGCTCCGACTTTGGAAATTCATTACAAATTAACCAGAGATAATTAGGGGTCGTACCATATATGTACAGATTCCTCTCTGAGTCTAGTTTTCACAGAAACAAACGGCATCAGTATTGGAGCCCCGTGCAGGGAGATATCCAAGTCGTAATGGGCAAAGGTCAGTGTAGTCGACCCCTGCAACTTGGGAGACTTTGACTAATAAACTGTACTAATTGGCCTGACCAAAAATTCTAGAAAAAAATACATAGATGGGCACATGAGTCTAGTTTCTGGGAAAAATTACGAAACTGATTTTCGAGTTACGAAACTCAAGATATGATTTTTAAAACGACTAGTACACAGATTGGGCAGTGTCTGGAAAATAAATTTTGTAAGGGGTTAAAGCCAGTTAATACCTCGTGTTCGACTCCGGTGTCGGTTTCGGGTTCGGGGTGTTACAATCCCTACCTCTTTACAAGTAAATTTTGAGGACGAAATTTTTTAAGGGGGAATTGTAACAACTCAATTTTCAGTGGTGTCAAAAAATACGATTTAGAACTCTATTTCCATAAACTGAGTATGTAAGGATGAAATATAAAGATTTATGAAGTTGTTATGAAAATATAATGAAGTTCATTTAAGTAATTTAATCAAGAAATTAGTTAATTAAAACTCAGGGACTAGATTGTAAAAGTCCAATCACTATTGAGTTTTAATTTAGAAAATACTTGAGGGACTTAGATAGCAATTACCTAAAGGGCAAAAATGGTTATTAAACCATTTTTCTTTTAAAGTTAGTGGGAAATGATGATGGAAGATACTTAGATGAAGTTTATAATTAAAAATGACTTAATTAATGTGTAACACCCTATACCCGACCTGATTTATCGGACTCAGATACAAGATGTCACAATACTTAAATATTTAACAAACTTTTACAACTGGAGAAAACTATACTAAAAATTCTTCTTATTTATTTTTTTAAGTCAAAAGATTTTAAAGAAAATGTTTATTGATTACAACAAATTCTCAAAATAGTATAAGACATTACGACTTAATCTTTGTTAAACCAAACTTAATCATGGCGTAGAGTACTATATGCCATATTCCCTAAAGTTCCCTTTTGTACGCATAATATTACTTTTAAAATCGCCACCTTGGCCCATTCCTAGCTTGTTCCCTCCTGACGTACTGGTTCAATTCCAAAAACCTGCATTCCAATAGACGTTTATAAGTTCAACAAACTTAGAGAGTCTTAACCAATATTACATTTAAAGGTTATTGTTTGATTCCTCGACTTGAAGATTCTGAAACTTCCTTTCAGATTTTGGTGGATACTATTCGATTCCTAGTGGATAACTATATGCCAACCTCTACGCTTGACCTCCTTATTCACATTCTGCTCAATTGGCAAATCACAGACTTCACACCTTATTGCAGATCCTATTTCACAATCTATTTGAAGATAGAAGTTGGATATATTTCTCAGAATGATATACATATGGATTCTTAGACTGGCTTTAGCAGCTGTCAAAAGGCCAGTCACAATGTGTCGATCTAGAAAAAAACACTTATTTCGATAAATGCAATATTTTAGAACATCCAATAAAATCCCAGATGACACCGATACATAGCGTAAGAATTCCCAGGTTTGGTAAACACATACACTACCCATAATTCTTGATGTTCTAAGCTCCTTGTCTTAGCGGGTTATTATGGCAGATTCATCAGTTGGGTATATTACCGAGAACTCTTTTAGAAAATACCTTAAAGGCATACCCAAATCTCGTCACAAACTCTTTCACAACTTGTCACTTAGATGTTATAGAATTCGCCATAAATGCTTTCTAAATGACTTGCCACAAGGGCTCCCCAAATAATACGCCACATAGGCTTTTCAAATAACTTGCCACAAAGGCTCCCCAAGTAATACGCCACATAACTTTTTAGATAACTTGCCACAAAAGTTCCCCAAGTAATACGCAACATAGGCTTTTCAGATAACTTGCCACAAAGGCCCTATGTGGTTCGCCACCAAGGCACCATATAAATTGCCATGTTTGGCGGTATCGATTTACCTAAACTCAGCATCCTTGAGGTTTGCCCATCATCGCCTTCGGGACACGCAGAAACCCTAGTACATAAATGTGGCTCATCCATCATTTCTAAAATGTGCCATGGCCATGGTCTTTCCAAATATCTACCATATTGGTCTTTTTTTTGTGTTTATTCTCTCACCGAACGTCATCAAAGCACCACTGCGAGGTCCATTATCATATCACTTTTTCCCCAACACTCTGCCCGAACGCCCTTATCACCAACCATCCTTGTCATGCATCACTCAATTAGCATAATGGACACATTTATATAGATTTCACTCATACCCATAACAAAGTCATAATTTCTTATGCATGCTTATATCATCATATTCATGCAGCACATTGTATACTTCATTTACATACTTGCAGATCATTCACAAAAAATATACACACACATAGATAAAACATCTCCTCAAGTAAATCTACAGGAACATCAGCCATATAAGAAAAATCATAAAATATCATGCAGAAGTCGGGTTTAAAGACTCACTAAAGACCCACCTTTACCTCGGCCTTAAGCTTCTGTTCCAATCGTCCTTCCCGATCCAACAACAACAACTACTTAAAAGATAATGGAATTTCCATTAGAATCCCCATTAAAAATAGTTTACTAATGTTCCAACTATATGCGACCCTCATGCAGGGTCTTCCTTTCACACCCTATTGTTTTTATAACTTTTAACATCCTTACTCTTCAACAATCATAACATATGAGCTGTAAGACTTACCAAAAGGTTGAATCATCCCGTGATTAAACAAAATCTTAGCTCTAGCTTGGTGAAGAAGAAGAGAATATTTAGGTTAGAAAGAAGAACTAGAACGTCGAGTAGAAAGGAAAAATCATTTCCAAAGTCCCTTCCCCTTTCCTTATATATATTCCTGGTCACCCTGATTTCCCTACCAAATCTAAGGGTAGGTAAAATAAAATCTGGCAAAGATATATGTTACTATTTGACTAGTCATGGGGAGGGTTAAGACAATCCAATTGACTCTTAACTAATCCCGTTATAAGAACTAACTTGAATAGTGCTCATGCAAACCAAGCGTACTATACCTCGGTGATGAATAGCGTATGGCATGATCCTAAAGATATTTGAGTCTCTTACAACTTTCTCATATATTTGGTAGGCTCTTCGTGCTCAGCCAAAACTCTAGGGCGTACTCTTCCTTAAGTGCACTCTTTCTTGAACATATTCCTTCTTCACTTGAAGATACCCTATAATTAAATCCTTAAATACCACCAATAGGCAAAACTTTAACGCTACTATACACCAATACTCTAATTCGCCAGCAAGCCAGCAATGTGTCGAATTATGCTACCATAATATGCCAAAACAGTTAACATGCATACCTCACTAGTCTTTTTGGATCCATCATTTTTTAGGTGTGACATAATGAATTAAGTATGATAAATCAAGTTTAATTAATAATTAATATTATTATAAAAGCCCAAGTTAGTGGAAGATGAAGACATCATCTTCCTCACTTAGTCCATGCCATCAAAATTGAGAAAGAAAAAAAAACCTTGTTCAATTTCTATCATTCTGCCATAAAAAATTACAATGTAACAAAGCTAAATTCAAGAAATTTTTATAGATTTATGATCATGAGAGCTTCATTTAGCTAGCCCATATATTAATTTGTTCAATTGTTATGTTTTTATCAAGTTGCCATTATAGAGAAATTGATGAATTAGGCTTGAATTTGATAGTTAATAAGCTTAGATCATGATAAGGACTAAATAGTAAATGTAATGCCCCAAAATATAGGCACTTATTTTCTGTATGTTGTGTAACACAACTGTGTATCTGCTTCAATGGTTATGTGTTCTGGGAAGTGCCTGAGAAGTCTTGGGTTCAAGCCTGGGCATTTGCAAAAACTTTGTTTTTTTTTTTTAGAATAAACCATTGCCTTTAGTTAGTAGTCTTTTAAATTATTGTGGGTAAAACATGACATGAAATCCCTGCTAGTCTAGGGGTAGAGGCATGTGGAGTGTTGCTTGAGGTCTAAGGTTCGGGGCTTGGCAGTGAAA
Organism: Gossypium hirsutum; assembly: GCF_007990345.1. Lineage (NCBI taxonomy): Eukaryota > Viridiplantae > Streptophyta > Magnoliopsida > Malvales > Malvaceae > Gossypium > Gossypium hirsutum. The sequence continues at coordinate 63,609,880 of NC_053434.1, forward strand.
AAGGAGCATATTATTTTGTTGCAAGTGCCATGAAAGTGTTTGAGGTGGACTGAAATTGAGGTGTTCGAATGGACTTTGAATTGAGTGGTTGAGAGGGGGTGGACGGCATGGTGGAATTGTAGGAGGAAAAAGGGGGATTTGGATAGAGGTGTGGGCAGTTGGAGTGTTTGAAGGGTGTGGGGATTGTGTAGCCAAATTTTAAGAGGGATTTTAGGAAAAAAATAAGGAAAGTGAGAGGAGAGGGAGAAGTGTGCTAAAATTGGACCGTGGCACTCAAAGATTTCGGTTAGAGGGTGAGTTGGGCACTCTTTTTCGGGTTTGTAAACTTTTTGAATACTCACTTCTCATTTTTGGCTTCTAGGTTGCTTTCGAGCTTTTTTAGTCCCTTATTTGAGAAGTCAAATTTTGCTTTTGTCTATTCAGGTTTTTCATTTGTTTGTTATATGCTTGTGCCAAATAGGCAACTCACTCTTTCTCTCCAATCGGTTCCCTCTTGTTGAATTATTTCTTCTTCACCTCCCTCCTAGCTTTGTCGAACACTATTCTCTTCTTTTCTTTATCTGGGATCCTTTCCCTTTTCACGTTTTTACCTTGACCGAACACCCCATTTCACCCTTTCCATTTTGCTTTTGGTTTTGGCGAGTGTTCATTGATCATTTGGGTTTGGGCACACAATTCTTCTCCCCCTCTCCCTCTATTGTTCTTCATTGGTCGAATACTGGTAGGTGAGTCTCTGTCGTACTCTTTTTGTTCCCCTTTCAGATTTCTCTTTTCTGGACATCATTATTTTCTTTCTTTTTCTTAGTACCGATTACCCCTTCTCCTTTTATTTACTCTTTCAGACTAATCCCCATTCTCAATTCTTAGGATGTTACATCACTGATCTACATTCTGCCCTATCATTGTGGTAAGTGGTTTAGAGTTTGTTGTAAAGAGTTTTAGGTTTTTTTACAAAAAGGGATATCAACCGGTAAGTGAAATACAGTAAAAACTGTATTATGTTTCACATATGGGTTTAATAAGAAGGTTGTGGCTTCTGTAGGTGGTGATTGAGGTTGTATTGGCACGTCTCCGAGAAGCCAATAGTGCGATTGCGGCTTGCTTTGGTAAGGAGAGTATGATTGATTTGGGACTTCATTAGATTCTTTTAAAAATAGGATTCAATTTACTGATTAGGTGTTATGTGGATTTAATTTAGGTACAAGAGTATTCGAAGTGTGGTTCACTTCAAACGCATCAGGTGTGTAATCACACTGCAATAATTGTTAGTCAGCAAAACCGGAAAATATGTCTATTGACATTACACGAGCGTGCGCTTGCTCGTGTGATGATCCGAACGTATAAAATGTGGGCATTTGATAGTTGAGGCCACCATGAACAATTTCATGGGCTTAGGTCGTTCTGGGCCACGTCAGGCCGAAATGGGCCGTGTGGAGCCCACGGACATGTAGAGATTATTGGGCCAGGCTGTGTAGTTCACACGGCCAAGGTCATTTTTGGGCTTTACAGGCCATACGGGCATGTGGGCCCATATGGGCCGTATTATGGGCTTTAGGCCTATCATCACTGTTTGACAGTTAAGGTTGCATGGGTCGTCCGAGATGACTGTGGACCTACTGTTGGGTCGATAAGTATACCTAGACCCCAAATTGATGAAATAACCGTTATAACCCCTTGAGGTAAATGACTGGTATACCCCTTTGATATGTATGACTGTAGTCGAGCATGACATGATTTGCATTCACGTATGATATTATGACATGACATATTGCATGGGGTTAGGTTATTGTATTTGGAGGAAGTGTACTATGCTAGCAGCTCTGCTACAACCACTGTTTAGTGCCGCAACTGGTGCTATATTTTGGAGTGTAGGGATGGGTGGGTCGATTTTATCCCCACATAGAGTGTAGGCTGGACGGAGTGGACTATAAAGGATGGATAGGTAGGATTTCTGATTGCATTTCTGTCACTGTTACTGAATGGGCTAAGGCTCACACTGATACCGATACTGTAATAGGCTATGGCCCTAACTGATACTGGACTGTCACTGAAACGGGCTTAGGCCTGAACTATATTTGCCTACTTTTGACTGACTATTGTTAAAGGATTACACACTGAGTTTACTAAAGCTCACCCTTCTGCTTTTCTGTGTAGGTAATCCTTAGGCGGATCGGTACTGCGAGAGACTCGATGGTGGCCATCCAACTGTTTTTTGCTTCCTTTTAATTTATAAGTAATTTAATTTGGGTTTTCTTTTGTAATAAGGCCTTTTAAAGTTTTTATTTTGATTTTGGGATTTATTTACTTTGAATCATATTTGTTAGGAGTAGGTCGCTGTTTTTCAAAAATATAAATGCATTTTAAAACTCCATGTTTTTGCAACACATTTTAAAAAGCTTCCGCAACAATCATTGTTTTTTAAAATGCAATAACAATCTAATATAATTAACACTATGCTAAACCAACTAGAGTTTAACAATGAGCAAGTTATTCTAAATTTTTCGTAAAGATCACAACGAGGTTTTTAGTATAGAACTATGTTTTTCGAATTACACTTCAATGTGACATCGCGGATTTGGCCATAACATCTAGGCTAGGTTTGAGGTGTTATAGTAAAGTTGATTAAACTTGTTAGATAACTTTGTAACATTAGGGACTAAATTTAATAAATGGAAAACCTTTCATGAAATTGTGTTAAAGATAGAAAGTATAAAGTTCCTAATGAAATAATGTGAAATCAAATTTTTATCTAATGTTAGATATTGAGAAATATGTGTATCTCGATTATAGGGACTAAATTGAATAAAACATAAAATATAAGAGGCTATGTATTTCGATGTGAATTGAATATAAACTGATAATATTTTTATTATTGAATTATCATTCGTAGCTAAAGACGATGTTAGGCTGTTGCGAGAGAAAGGAAAGGTGAGAGTCATTGGCAAGTAGTTGAACTATCAATTTGTACTTTTATGATTTGAGATCATTGATTATATATGTCCATATATGTTGATTGTATTATTTACTATTAGGGTAAGCTCATATCCTCATATTAATTGGTTTGTATCGAATGATGTTGAATATTGAAAATTGGACGGAATTGAATGTAGTAGAAAATAACATGATATAATTGATAATGATATGTGATATGAATAAGAAATGAAGCATGCTAAGTGATATTAGATATATATGAAGTGATAATGAATTGAAATGATATTATGGTATTGAATATGAATTGATATGTGAACTTGTTGTAAAATGAAATTAGATCATCGGTACCTTATTTACTGTTCGGGAAGAGCCGGATCTAGTTAACATACCATAGGGTCAGATTGAGTACGAGTTACTTCGGTTATACAGATGAGCATTAGGCACATTTTACTTCGGACGTTCCGATGATTCTGGGTACACTTTTACTTCATTTATATCGATGAGTGATGAGCATAATTTATATACTTATAATGTTCCGATGAGGCACTGGTGTCAAATTGGTATGTTGGTTGGATGATCTATGTATCCGTTTGAGTCCGATTCAGATTAATAAGGAATATAAAATGCGAATCGGTTAAATGATATTTAAATTGATTTGAAAATATGAAATAGCACATAAGAGCACATATGTGAAACATGATTATCGATAACATATTAAAGACCATGCTAATCAATTTAAACGAGCCCAGAAGGCCAATTTGGAAACTAAACAAATTAGTAGATTTGATATGGAAATGTGATACTAGTATAATCAAGTGGAATTTATTGAAAATGAGGATTGAGTATCATATTGGTAAATGCATATGTGCTTGAAACTTGAATAGGATTGTTTGTATACATGTTAACATAGGACATGGTATTGAATGTTTCACTTGGTTATTAAATGAGCTAGTATAAGATATTGACATTTGAATAGTAATCATGTAAATTGACATAAATGAATCTTAGCATACATTGATTGAACCCTTATTGTGATTATACTCATCTTATGACTTGAATCATGAAAGTATCATGAGCTTTATCGTTTAGCATACGATTTGTTTGCTTTATGCTCAGGTATAGGTGGATCTCAAAGTCTCGAGATGTTATTCAACATCCAATCAATCTGCAATCCTCGACTCATCAATGTTTATATAGTTCCTTTGACATGTACTTAGGTTTTGAGCCAGTTTTGTATCGTAAGTGGTCATTTTGGAAGTTTGGTTAATTAATGTTAACTTGAATCCAGATTGTGGTATATTTTGGCATGTATGGATTTGGTATATCATTTGAAAAGGCTAAATTGAGACATTTATAAATTTGTTCAAGTGTCATGAATTGGTACCATTTGTACATTTTGAAAATAGATGGTCATGTCGCGACGTCGGATTCTTAACATCGCGACGAGGACAAGTCAGTGAATTACATCGTGAGTTAGAACCCCCAATTCGCAACACCAACTCGATAGTTTGTAAATTTTACAATTTGATCCTTATTCGACCTTGAGTCATCTAAAAAGCTTTCGTAAGATTGTATCAAACTTGAACATGTTTGTAAACATATCGTAGTGATGTTTTAATATTAATAATATGTACTAATTGTAAATTTGAAACGTAATTGATTGTAGTTGCACCGACAAAGAAAGTGACGTTTCATAACTCTAACTCGATAAGTGACATTTCATAACTCTGACTCGACGATCGAGTCAGGTATGAGATGTTATATTTTTGTAGAAAATTAGTTTTCATTGTAAGCTATCAAACGTGCTTAAAAAATTAAGTTGTTGAAAATATTAATATTCGGGTTGATTGAATGTTTTCAAAACTTTACGAAATGGGACCTAACTTATATTTTCAATTCCTTTAAAATATTATTCAATTATTTTTAATATAATTAATTTTCAGATCACCTTTTATGAATAATTTTTTTTTCCATCCATTGACGAATTCTAGTAGATATATATGAGCATACTGAGAATGTAATTCAACAATCCGTTCCATTCATTTTCGAGTATGTGAACTTGGGATCCCTATTCCCTTGATTCACGCTAGTAAAACTCTCATGTATTTGAGTTGCCTCAATATTATGTATGGCACTCAGCTTGTGCCATCATAGTCATTTGAACAATGCCAAGGTGTTCTTTTTAATATATATTGTCGAACTTTGAGCTTAAAAGAGCACGCAAAAGGAGACTATATTCATGTATGTAGGTGGGAATAGTATCTTGTTTTTCTTTGTTTGTTGTCTGCATTTTTTTTTTACCTACATAGATTTGTCTCCACCATTAAGGATGATACCAAGTCTATATGGGCCAATGCACAAACAAAGCTTCAACATTAATAACCCTAACCAACCAAGCCATTGTCTGCAACACAGGACACTGGTTCAACTTTTTTTTGTCAACAACTAGGGTTTACCTCTCAGCCTCTGCCTAGCCTTTCAACCAACCAAACCAAACCTCAAAACCACTTTTGCCTGAGATTAACACCCGACCATAGTGAACTAGACAAACAAAAGATAATTTTTGTAAATAAATAATTAACAATAAACTGAAGCTAAGCATTTGTTTAGTTGCTAAGCCCCTTCTTATAACAGCCTTGGGAAAAGATGTTTTTATATTTCCTCACATGATTTATGTAATACTAAGATGTATTTCCGTGTATTGATTTCCATCATTGCCTTTAATGAGTTGTAGTTTTCTTAACTTATATTATTTGGTTATACTTATCTTTATTTGTTTTTCTGATTCTAAATTCTTTCCATCAAAATGTTGTCACCCACTCCATAAAACATGTCACTTGGATTGTATGAAACCAAAGTATCAGACTACGATGACAATGTTTCGACAGTGTTTATGTCAAATGCGCATCCTCCAACATCATTGAACACTGTCAATATATAATCGAGTATATCGTTGTATGTAACATAACTTCTGAGGATGAGCGTCTTGTTATTCAATGGCATCCTTCCATGTTTAACTGGTTTCAATGATCTTAGTTTTCTAAATCAAATAGTTTCTTAGAAATTCATCTCTTCACCAAGACATAACTAGCATTTCAATGTGTATGTATATGCGCATAGATTGAAGGCTCTTTTATAGCTGTTCTTATATAAGTTCTTAAAACATATAACATCCTATCGGGGATTCGATCTTGTCCAGAAGCTGGAGTTTATTCTTTACATTAATGTCGTTCATCCATAGTTGTTTCCATGTGTATAAAAGTCCCACAAGGCATAGAAACGAAAACCCAATACTGCAGTTTCTTGGTCTTAGCTCCGTAGACTTAAGTTACATTGAGGCAGCTGGGTTCTTCGTTGTGGGAAGATTTCCATCATAACTGCATCTTAAAACATCTGGTTTTCTCACTAGCCGAGGCCCTATCGGCACCTTTCCGGCTTTTGGACGAATGTCCTGCAAATGATACACGACCATCATTTTTAACTTTGTCATGCAAGTGGAGATTTCGGAGCCTAGAAAAGAATGGAATGATGATACTATGAGTTAATCTTTTCGGAGAAGGATACCTGGTCGAAGATGGCAGTTGGAATTGCAAGAGTTGCAACAGCATTTGGTGCATCTACAATTCCGGAGATCCTTCCTTCACAAGGGCAGCAGGATAGCAGAAGGTAAACCTGATGAGAGCACCGTTGTTCCGTTCGGATCAGTAATGGCTTAACCATAGGTGATATATTTCTTTATGATTCAAAATTGAGGGAACATAAATACCTGTTCTTTCGAGTACCCGAACTTGGAGAGGTAGTCGATAGCATTGAGCACTGCACGTTTATATGCAACACTTGCATCAAGGAAATGTTGCCTTCCACTCTCATCCACGCTTATTCCCTCAAAAACCAACCATTCCGAGAATCTCGGTTCCACTGGTCCGATCTCAAAGATCGGATTTACATGAAGAGGGGTTGGCCCCATTGGAGTAAGGTACTCTTTCATTCCACCTCTTATAATTTCACACCTATTAAACCAGGTACCAGTTATGAAAGCAATTAAATTTATGCAACAACTCTGCGAATTACTAAATTTCCGGTGCGATGAAAATTGAAACTCACTTAAGCTCAAGAAAACCACTCATCTCAATTGCTCCACAGAATGAGACTTCACCATCACCTTGAGAGAAATGCATGTCACCAGTGCTAAGGTTAGCTCCTTCAACAAACACGGGAAGATATATTTTAGAACCTCTACTAAGGTTTTTTATGTCACAATTTCCACCATTTTCTCTTCCTGGAATAGTCCTCGCAGCCTCCTTAGCAATCTTTTCCCATTCAGCAGTCCCCTTTTTTATCTACACATTGTCATCATTACAGTACATTATGATATTATCACTCTCTGGTTGAAAATTGCATCTAAGTAAGCATATCATGGCCTACTAATTGCAGTTGAATCTCAAACACGAAGGCAGCCTGCAAGACATTAAGCTACTGATCAAGCAAACTGATGCAAACTACCTTCCCCAAATGGCAGCCTTTGGTTGAAGGAAGGTTTGCCAATGGTCGTGAATGCAAAACTTCACATAGTTTTAGGGACTTGTGGCCATTTTCTTCTACTTCTCTTTCTCTTTCATTCCATATATTCAGAAGTTCCATTGATGGTGCCGTTCCAATTATTCCCGGATGAGTCAACCCCGGAAATCTCACCCCTGCAGTTCATATGAACCTTTTTAAATGACAATAGAAACAAAGGGAAGCATTTTGACAGCTTATAACTAGTGGGAATTAATGGAAATTGCACCCGGTATATGAGGAGAGTAGGCATAGATTCCTTCAAAATACCAAATAGCTTTTGTTGCACATGGAAAATGGTCCGTCAAAAACCCTCCTCCATTTTCTCTGTCAAAAGTTGCTGTATAACCCCATTCATCACCCGGTAAAGGACCCAGGTTACATATTTCCACTGCAAGAAGATCACCTGGCATGGCAGGTGTCTCATTCTTGTCTACAACTCTTATAGGCCCACTCAGATAATGAACCTGTATCATTTGCATAATATTTTTATATCATAACCAGTAGGTTCAATTCAAAGATTATTTATCTGACATAAGATGTTATATTTAGCTTATTTCTTTTTTCCCTGACTCAGATAATGGAGTTTGTTTACTTACAGTGGAGAGGTCTATGAATTTTACATCAGCTGCAGAATCATCATCTTTTATGACACTTCCAGTCCAGTCTACCATTTCTACTCTAAAGACCTCACTGACCTTAACATGGGCAACCGGAGGGATTTCAGGGTGCCAACGATTGTGAAGAGGTAGAGCTTGTTCCCATGGCTTCTTCTTCAAATCTACTGACACCACTAGCCTTGGAGTTGGAGGAGCCATGGATTAAGCTTTGGGGAAAACAGGGAGATTGTTGAGATATTTGTTTCAGTCTTGCCAAATGTCACCCACTGAAGCAAGTATTGACTCTTGAGTCTTGACCAATACTCTACTTGCTGACAAATGGGGTTCGACCATTTTTCCAATGGTCCCATTTTGGTTTTACTAGACTGAAATACCAAGGTTCACTAACTAGACAACAGGGTTTGATTAAAATTGCCAATAAGAAACATTGGAACTTATTGTTTACTTGAAAAATGGTTAAGAAAAATTATAGGAACAGCTTTATGTTGCAGTAGAAGTTGAAAGAAAGGAAAGTGGGGAGGCAAAAGATGGAGGTAGAAACTCACAATAGATTGATCAGCATGCTTGACATCTTCGGCAGAGTAGTCACTTGTTATTCCACCTCCACTGAAATCCACCATTTCAACTCTGAAAACCTCTCCATCTTTAACCTCTGCAACAACTGGTATGTCGGGGTGCCACCGGTTGTGGAGGGGATGTTTTTGTTCCCATGGCTTTTTCTTCAGGTCTATAGGCACCACTACCTTTGCAACATAGTGAGCCATGGCTCAAGTCTTGAATTACAAATAATAGGTCCCGAAACCCTTCATTTTGGATAGCTATGGGTTGGGAGTTGGGATTTTTTTGCTTTGATGGATGGACCACTTGGAACTGACTTCACAACTTACCTTGGATTTTCTTCTAGGACAGAGTAACAGTTATTAGATGGCTATTTGGTAGAATCACGGAAGTGAATGCAAGTGGTATCTGACTCAGATTTGCGTCAATACATGGTATATTTGACATAACCATCCAATCCTTTACCAAAAACATTATGGTTGATTATATTTCTTAAATGAACCAACCCAACGCTTGGATTGTTTTTTCACCTTTTATTCTTTTTAAGTTAAAATTGTTAAAAATAAATAAAATAACAACCCCACTTTGACTCTCTTGCTCTCAATTCTTTTAACTTAATAGATAAAATATTCTCAAACTAAAAATATAATTCATCTGCACAAACCCAGAATGCAAAATAATTTATAAGAATCCGCTCAAATTAAATTTGCATAGAATATGTACAAAATTTGTATTAATACAATAACTCCTTCAAACTTGAACCTTAAAATCTTAAAATCTCATTTGTGAAACTTTATACACAATTTGAAACCAAGTCCCAATTCTAGATGAAATTTCCTAAATCCTAAACTTAAAAACACTAAAAATCTTTCAAGTCTTTATTTCAAAATCAAAGTAAAATCTCTACATAGCCAAGAATAGAGTCATAAAATGGAGCTGAAATCGGGGCAATAGTTGTGCTTTTAAGTGCTCAGCAATGAATATGGAAGATTTGAGGCGATGAAGACAGCAGTTTAAAAGAATGGGCTGCTCTCTAGATTCCGAACAAGGACCGGTTTGAAATGGGCCTAGTGCGAGGCTCCTTACCCGTTTTGACTTTCATAGATGGGTTTTCCATGGAAGACGAGCCATTTTTGAGTTATAAAGATGTTTGGTTATAGGAAACTACTTTTGTTTCTTTCGTCATTTTGGGTTTGATTGAAGGCACTTTTGAGTTATAAAAATGTTGAGTTATGAAAATTAAAGACGCAGCTAGGAAGTTAAAAAGAAAAAAAGAAAAGACTTATCCTGAAAGAGAGAAGAAAAAGATAAAGATAGAATAGGGAAATAAAAGGGGTGAATTACCTAAAAATACTGAAATTTTAGAAATATGATTAGATTAGGCTGGTTTTTTTTTTGTTGAAATTTTCTAGATTAAGTCGATTTTGGAGAGAGAAAAGAAAAACACGTCTAGTTGAACGCGTTTTCAACGGATTTGGCAGGAAAACGCTTCCAGCTGGATGTGCTTTCCTGCTCGGTCTGTAAAGCGTATCCAGCTGGACATGTTTTCCTTTTCTCTTCACGGTTCATTTAAGGGTTTTTTTTTTTAAAAATTAGGGTTAAGGTTTAGAGCTTTTTAACGGTTTTTGTTTAGGATTTGTAAGGATTTTTAGAGTTTAGGATTTAGGTCTTAAAAATATTATTTTAGGGTTTTTTTTACTTTTTAACATTTTTATATATTTTTTAGAAATTTTTTATAATATTTATATTTAATGGGAAATATAAATTTTAGAATTGTTATAAATATTTGAGTTTTAAAAATAATATTATTTTGAATTTTTTGTCACTATTTTGAGACCAATTTGGTAATTTTCAAAATTGACAAGTATCGAAAGGATATTTACACCAATCTGTTATTTGGATTATTTGAATTGTAAAATTTAACTCGATTCAAAATTGTGAAAAATAAAATAAAAAATAAAATAAAGAACACACAAATTTTACGTGGAAACCTTTTCAGGAAAAAACCACGGGCAGAGGAGAAGAAAATTCACTATGTCAAAAATTTTGAACCAATACAAGAGGAATAGACTATGTCTATTTATAGGCTTGTAAAGCCATATTCTAATAGGATTGAAACACCTTATCCTAATCAATATAAAATAGATGAAGTTTAATAAGGTTTAAAAAACCTTATTCTAAAATAAAATAAAAGAAGTCTAGTTCTATATGGATTTTACTTTTATTTTTTTTTCATCGTATTTTATTTAAATAAGAATTCGGGTCACTTAATTCTAACAATCTCCACCATGACACAAATTCTCAATGAACAAGTTCTTCATCGCGAACTTTTAATGAACAAGTTCTCCACCTCTTCCATAAAACCCCTTAAGGGTTTAACTTCAACAATGAACACCAACCAAGTCTAAGCAATGCTCAAACCTGGTTATAGGAAGTGACTTAGTCATCATATCTGCAGGATTTTCATGAGTACTAATTTTTCTCACAACAATATCACCACGAGCAATAATATCACGAACAAAATGATACCGAACATCAATATGTTTTGTTCTCTCATGAAACATTTGATCTTTTGTAAGGAATATGGCACTCTGACTGTCACAAAATACTGTACTAATTTGAAGGTCTTCATTGAGTTCACTAAGTAGTCCCTTCAACCAAATAGCTTCTTTACAAGCCTCAGCAATCGCCATGTACTCAGCTTCAGTGGTAGACAAAGCGACTGTAGTTTGCAAAGTGGCTTTCCAACTAATTGCATAACCTCCGATTGTAAAGACATAACCTGTGAGAGATCTTCTTCTATCAAGGTCTCCAGCAAAATCAGCATCAACATACCCTATGACTCCATCTTTAGTTCTTCCAAACTGTAAGCAAACATCAGTAGTGCCTTGTAAGTATCTTAAAATCCACTAAACTGCTTTCCAATGTTCTTTACCGGGATTTGCCATGTATTTGCTAACTGCACTGACTGCATATAATAAATCTGGACGTGAACAAACCATAGCATACATGAAAGATCCCACTGCACTAGAGTATGGAACGTGTGACATGTACTCAATCTCATCATCTGATTGTGGAGACAAAGCCGATAAAAGTCTGAAATGGGCTTCTAAAGGAGTACTAACAGGCTTAGCACTTTGCATATTGAACCTGTAAAGAACTTTCTCAATATACCCCTTCTGACTTAGGTACAATTTACTTGCTTTTCTATCTCTGAGAATCTCCATACCAAGTATCTTCTTTGCTGGTCCTAAATCTTTCATCTCAAATTCTTCACTTAGTTGGGCTTTGACCTTTCTTATCTCTCATTTATCTTTTGCTGCTATCAACATGTCATCAACATAAAGAAGTAGATACACAAAAGAATCATCACTATTTTTCTTAAAGTAAACACAACTGTCGAAACTACTTCTTTTGAAATCATGAGAAGTCATAAAGGAATCAAACCTCTTGTACCACTGTCTTGGTGACTGTTTCAAACCGTAAAGGGACTTTCTCAGCAAGCAAACATAGTCCTCTTTTTCTGAGACTAAAAAACTCTCTGGTTGTTGCATGTAAATATCCTCCTCAAGTTCTCCATGCAGAAATGCAATTTTTACAACTAACTGCTCAAGCTCCAAATCATGCATGGCCACAATACCAAGCAAAGCTCGAATCGAACTATGCTTAACAACTGGAGAGAACACATCTGTGAAGTCCACTCCTAGAATTTGACTGTAACCCTTTGCAACAAGCCTTGCTTTATATCTGGGTTCTTCAACTCCTGGAGTCCCTTCTTTCTTTTTAAACACCCATTTACAACGAATAGTCTTTTTACCTTTAAGAAGTTTCACAAGGTCCCATGTTCTGTTTTTGTGGAGTGATTTCATCTCTTCTTGCATAGCAAACATCCACTTTTCTGAGTCTTCATAGCTAACCGCATCAGAATAATTAGATGGCTCTTAATTCGCATCTATATCTTCAGCCACATTTAAAGCATAAGCAACTAGATCAGCCTCTGCATACTGCTTTGGAGGTTTAATTTCTCTTCTAGTTCTGTTTTTTGCGATAGAGTGTTGTGGTGAAGAAGCAATTCTATTCTCAATTTTTGTTCTGGCTTAAGGAGTTGACTCTGTATTAATCTGATGCTCCACCTGCTTTTAATTTTCTTTATTGGAAGTCTTTAAGAGATAAGTTAGGTAGCATAGCAGTTTCATCAAAAACAACATCTCTGCTAATCACAACTTTTCTATTTTCAGGACACCATAACTTATACCCTTTTACACCAGCTTTATAACCAAGAAAAACGCATTTAATGGATTTCGGTTCCAATTTTCCATTATCAACATGAGCATGCGCAGGACACCCAAAAATTTTTAAATCAGAATAATTAGCAGGATTACCAGACCATACCTCTTGTGGAGTCTTTTTCTCAATGGCAACGGATGGAGATTGGTTGATCAAAAAACATGCAGTAGAGGCTGCTTCTGCCCAAAATGACTTCGGTAAGTTGGCATTTGACAACATACATCGAACCTTCTACATTATCATTCTGTTCATTTGTTCTGCAACACTGTTTTTCTGTGGAGTATGACGAACTGTCAAGTGTCTCATGATCCCTTCTGACTTGCACAATCTATTAAACTCATCAGAACAGAATTTTAAGCCATTATCTGTGTTGAGGTATTTTATCTGTTTTCCCATCTGTTTTTCAATCACAATTTTCCAAGAATTAAATGTGGAAAACACATCACTTTTCTACTTCAGGAAGAACGCCCAAACTTTTCTGGAAAAATCATCAATAAAGGTTAGCATATAATTAGCTCCACCTCTCAAAGGCACTCTGGATGGCCCCCATAGATCAGAATGAATATACTCCAACGTTCCCTTCGTGTTATGGATTTCTCTAGTGAATCAAACTCTCTTTTGCTTCCCAAAAACACAATGCTCACAGAAATTCAGTTTGCAAATTCCTTGCTCATCAAGAATTCCTCTTTTGCTCAATTCTGCCATGCCATTCTCACTCATATGCCCTAGGCGCATATGTCAAAGTTTAGTAATATCATCATCTGACAAGGAAGAGGAAGCGACAGCTGCATCACCAGTAACAGTAGAACCCTACAAAACATATAACTTGGCAATCTTTCTCTGCCCTTTCATCACAACAAGGGACCCTTTGGAAATCTTTAAAACCCCACTTTCAGTTGTGTATCTGTACCCTTTTGAATCAAGAGTACTCAACGAAATTAAATTTATTTTCAATTCTGGAACATGCCATACGTCACTAAGTGTTCTGACAACTCCATCAAACATCTTAACTTTAATTTTTCCAAACCTGCGATTTTACACGAAGCATTATTTCCCATCAAAACAACACCTTCAGACATTGTTTCGTAAGTTGTAAACCAATCCCGATTGGGACTCATGTGGAAGGTTCAGCCTGAATCAAGTATCCACTCCTCGCTTACTTTAAAATCATTGATAGAAGTGACTAGAAGTTCACCATCGCTGTAGTCTTCTACAACATTAGCTTCACCGAAATTTTCTGGTTGTTTTCCCTTTTGATTCGCAGCCTCCCTTTTAATCTTATTTTGTAGCTTATAGTACTCAGATTTAATGTGCCTTTTCTGGTTCTTCTCTTTCGTCACATCCTGCAAAATTTCATTGGACAAATGCAGATGTAATTGTGTTAACGCCTTTCGATCCTTACGCTTCTTCTCTTCATCTGTTAATGTCGAAGGCATCTTATCTATCCCTAGCAGGGCATCCTCCAAATCCATCTGCGCAAGAACTGCTTGCATCTTAATCTGCTACAATGCAAATCTGGTGTTGCAATCCAACAACGGAATTTCATACTTCAAAGACGCCATTACTGTGATTGAGATGAACAACCCAGAAGCTCTGATACCAATTTGTGAAAAATAAAATAAAGAACACACAAATTTTATGTGGAAACCCTTTCGGGAAAAAACCACGGGCAGAGGAGAAGAAAATTCACTATGTCGAAAATTTTGAATCAATACAAGAGAAATAGACTATGTCTATTTATAGGCTTGTAAAGCCATATTCTAGTAGGATTGAAACACCTTATCCTAATTAATATAAAATAGATGGAGTTTAATAAAGGTTAAAAAACCTTATTCTAAAATAAAATAAAAGAAGTCTAGTTCTATATGGATTTTACTTTTATTTTATTTTCCATCGTATTTTATTTAAATAATAATTCGGGTCAGTAAATTCTAACAGAAATCAAAAATCAGATTACTCGATTCAATTAACTCGAAGTTCATATTTTTTTTAATTTTTTTTAATAGAATTGAATTTTGGTCATTCGAAATTTAAGGTAGGTGGAGGTTGACTCGAAATGTTTACAAAATATTATCCCGGTATAATATTTTGTGTGTAACACCCCAAGTTTGACGGGTTAGCTGGTGAACTGTGGTGTTACCGGAAAGACAATTGAACTTGCGAAACCAATAGTTAAATATTTCATTTAATAGGTTACGTTGAAAAAGCGGTAACAACCAAAGAACTTAAGAACATTTGGCGATCAATGAGCTCGATTCATAACCAGGAGTAATGAAAAGAGTTCAAATTGTTTGTTTCAAGAAAGAAGTTTAAGGTTTCGACATATTAAAGATAAAAGAGAAAATAACGAACAAATTAACAATATTTGGCAAATACAAGTATTATACTTTCCTTTGTCTTTTGGAAAAATAAAAAAAATGCAAGGATCATTCACAATATATGAAGGTTGAAATATGGCATAACACCAGATTATATTCATCTTCCATAATATTTGAATAAGGGTGTGAATCAAATGAGTTCGATTATAACCCAAACATATACATGAAATAAACAAATATGAGAACTTCCAGATATGTACATGTTACTGAAGAAACAAAGGAAAGCTCACAAAAACAGTGACAATCTAGTTAAGTCCCTTCTCAAACACAACTAACCTAAAACACCTAAAAGGAAAAAAGGAAATGGGGTACGTTCAAAATGAACTTAGTGAGTTCCACACAAGAACGGAAACCTTTACACCCAAGATTTCGAAGAATACAATAGTACAAAACATCAAGCTAGTAGATTACAACAATGCCTATACTAGGCTTGTCAAACATCACCTAAAAAGCTCGCACTTACACCACACACTGGTGGATATTGAATACATATCCGCACTCATAATAATTGATGGACAATTAATACTTATCTGCACTAGGAGAATTGGACCTCATACACTTTGCCAAATCATCGCTTGTTCCTTCAATTTGTAAAATCCTTTAGGGTGTACAGAAACATAGCCTTCATTAATTGTGATTCACCTTTGAATACAGCTCATTCCATGTCTCGATTCGATTGTAGTGATAACTTGCAAGTGAGTATTGGTCGCAGCAAAATCACGTTCCATGGCTAATTCTATTTGCTTTTACAAGACATTCCGTAGATGGATACTATCTCATCTAAGAACAGTTCGCTTGCTACCATCCTATCCAAAACTCTCCCTTATGACTACCATACAGTGTCTCTAACACTTCCCTTTTTATTTGCATAAAGCAACTCATAGAAAAGGTTCGCACACAGGCACATATCACATATATATTAAAAATACATTACACCCATGTATTAAAAATATAGTCTGCAGATAGTTACAACCATGTCTAAGTACATTCACATTCAGATACATGTTGCCACTAAATATAACCCTATGGTAGATGACATCCACAATCTAAATACCATTTCAAAAAAAATTCATTGGCAAACATTTATACATCTAAGAACGATTTTCATGCAATACACTTACAAATGTTTGGACATCCTTCCTTAAGTTAGCTTCTGATCCTCATAACGATCCAAAGAGCTAAGATATTGTATTGCTCCATAAAGCAGTAATTCGTATATCCAACCTATCCTCTGCAAATCCTCCTTGTTAATTTGAACACTTACGTGTTCCCCCACAAACTTAGGGCATTCACCAATTGCAATTTGCATTAACATGCCTTATCGGAGGTAAATCACATATCATTTCATATTCTCCATACATTTCTCCCATCACATTCACAAATCAATGACTTACCTCCATAACCCCCTCTTCCACTAATTCGGATATGAAGCTTGTACTCCAAGGAAGGAGTGTCCATCTAATCATTCATGTATATTCAATCTTTATTCTTTTATTAGTTAACACAATTATGCACATGTTATAATGCATACCCAATCACATGAAAAAAAAAACAACACTCGAACAATTAGTTACGTAAAATGGTAACTCTATTGTCAATCGATATGATTAAATTGTGAAGGATGGCTATACACAGTTGACCACTGTAGTAAAAATAACACCAAAAAATATGTATATAAATTAAATCGACGGTGTTCGCAAGTTCATGAGTCAAATTGTAATATAGTATAGTTTACAATGAAACACTTGGAAGTATTCCGAGGATCGTACCCAAGGGAGGATGAAATAAATCTATAAAAATATTTTTACAATAATAAGTCTAAATAGGATTAATTAAATCCTCTATTACGATAAACCATAAAATAAATTAATGAGAGAATTTAAATAAATAAAATAAATAAATAATAAAATAAACAAACGACTAAAATCAATAAACCAATCAGAAAGATTAAATCGTTTCAAGGTTTGCAATTAACTTTAGATTAGTGTTTTTGGGTGGATTAGCTACCGATTAACCAATTATTATATCCCAACCTCTAACTAACTAATTGATTGGTTGATAATCACTTATCTCCCGACCTTACTTTCTCAACAAGGATAAACTACAATTTACTTAGTTCAGCTTATCTCTTGATCTCGTCTAACCTATGATAACTTCCTAAGGTTGTCAAGTCTAGGGTTTAAGAACACGTATTTTTGGTAACTAATCCTCTTGCGAAACCCTAAATCCTCTTTTAATCACGTCCTCATCCACTCGTTAATCTCCTTTAACAAATCTAGCCATTCATGTTATTCATAATATCAATTGAATAAATCATGTAAAGAACACAATTGAATCAAAAAAAGAAACAAGATTAGAATAATCATGGATTGATATCTAATGGAGAATGGAGTAGTAAATCTATTGATTAGAACAATGAAATATGTCTATTGTAAATAAGAAATAAACTAAAATAATTTAATAAAATAAAAGAACTCTTGGATCGAAATCGATTCCAAGAGGAAAAACAGAAGAGTTTAGAAAAGCCAAAAGAAAACTAATCTACTTCTACTCTTAAACTTCTAGGGTTTTTTATTAAGTCTAGGATGACTTAGTTACATCAAACCCCTAATTATTTATAGGAGTGTTAGCAGCCCAATTAAGTCTTCGACACATCCTAGGTCTTCGTATAAAGTCGATTGTATGGACAAAAATAGCATTAGCATCCTTGGGTAGCAAGTCGACCTATGTTGCTCCATAGCCTTTTCATGGCGCGACACAGTAGGTGTTTTATGCCTTTTTGGTTCCGTTTCATGCTTTGATAGCTCGAGAAACTTGTACGTCACTCTTCCCTTACTTCCATGTCAAATGGGCTTATAGATCTTCATCCTACACACTCATTTACACACATTAGAACTACATAACACCTGTGTCAACCTAATAGGTCACAACAATCACAAAATGTGTTAAAAACACTTATTTTACTAATATTTAAATCTAACTACTAAATACCGAAAACATAATATTAAATACTAAATTACCTAGAAAACAAGCTCCTTAAGTGCAGAAATAACTTAAATTGACTACTATATTTGACGGCAGGTTAATAATCCTAATATAATTCAAGACATAGTCGGACCTTTTTCTTGGACATGCAACATTTTTAAAATAGTTTCTTAACTCACCAATAACAAGGGGATAGGAACTAACTTGAAATACCTTCCTATAAAGCTCTAATCCACACACGATTCTTCCTATAGGCAAACAGGTTAACATCTCCAGCCTTAGATAGAAAGAACAATGAAAAATACAGAAAAGAGAACTAAATTCCTTGTTCCTTCCCCTCATGATTATATATATAGGAAACATAACTCAAACAAAATAACACTTTTAGCCAACTACCAATTAGAATATGTGTATACAAAAATCCACTAATCACCTACGAATCCCCTGGTTAGGCACAAAAAATGTAACTCTCCAAGTGTCATGCACAATGACAAGTTCCTACCTAAGACTTGACACGTATTGTAACACCCCAAACCCAGCCCAGACGTTTTGGCCCGATCTGACATGGCACATGGACTTATGACTTAGTATGCATTCGCTGGTTAGTATGCATTTGCTGGTTTAAGTAATTGGGGTGGTCTTTGTAAAAACAGCGGTTGAATGAAAAGCCGGTTTATCAATCTTTAGGCTATCCATTTGTTGTGCTTGTTGAGTCTTGAAAACGTTCATTAATTTTGAAAACCCGCGCAGCCTAACACTAGCAGTTTCGTTATAGTATAAATATAATCAGAAAATAAAACCATAGTGGAAAAAAGAAATTTAAATAGCAGCCTTATTACAACTTAAAACCCAAAATTAAATCAGAATATAAAAATAATAAAAATAAACTAACTTAGAAAAACCAACTTTGCAGATGATGTGGCCACTCCAAATCCCTCACAGCTCCAAGTCCACTATGGTTGGGGATTTCCTGTAGAGATGAAAATAAAGGGTGAGTTTGGTAAACTCAATGTGTAACATAACCCAACCATAGCCCAAAACAGATCAAACCTCAGAGTCAGACTTATCTGGGCCTTGGCCTAGTACAGAAATCAGAATGAAACCCATAGGCCCATAGCAGATACAGAACCAATATATCATGAATGCAGAAATCCCAACCCAGAGCCATCCATATCACCCCCGTACCAGCCTTACACCATGTGAGGAGACCACTCGACCCACCCAACCGCTACACACCACAGAAATTGCAGCGAGGCTGTCAAATATTATGACGAAGTCACCAGATACAGATATTGTGGCTAGGCCACCAGAACAGATATATATATATATATGTGGCGAAGCCACCAGATTGCAGTGAGGCTGTCAAATATTGTGACGAAGTCACCAGAACAGATATATGTGGCGAGGCCACTAGATTGCAGCGAGGCTACCAGAATGCTTCCTCCATCAATATAAACCCATGTCCCATACAACAGAAATAATATGTCATGGCATACGTACACAGAAATAGAACATCATGCTTTTCAGAAAAAAAATAACCCTAGGGTAAAATAGTAATTTTACATGCATAAGGGTATTTCAGTAATTATTACCTATTGCTAAGGTTTCATGCTCATTCTAACATTTACCAAGTAATCAGAAGTACTTACCTCGTCTTTTTACCAAAGTGGGCCCATTGGCCCATTGGCCCATTAGCCCATTTTCAGCCCATTAAGCCCAAAAATACCGTTGCGCACGAAAATGCACACTCTGCACTCTAATCATCCAAATGCACCATATTCATTAACAACTGTCTCACGATCGCTCGCACGCTCACGAGTTCACAAAATACCAACGTTTCGGTATTTCGGCTTTTACCGATTCAGTCTAAGGGAGGGTGTCGTTTACACACCTGGTTAATGACGATTGATGACGATATCTCCCACGCGATAATCGTACAATCGATCACTAACACATTAGACTTACGAATTAACGATAACTAACATAAATCCACGTCAACTAACCCAATCATCACACAAGTTAGTCATTTACGCACGAGGGGAAAAATAGTCATTTTACCCTCCAGGGGTAAATTGGTAGTCCTACCCTACAGGGGTATTTTAGTAATTTTACAACTTATCCACTTGGGCCTACGGACCCATTGGGACCACATGGCCCATTTCAGCCCATCGCAGCCCGAAATAGCCGTCCTACTGCTAGAGTAATGAGAAATACACACCTGTTAGGAGACTACAGTTAATCCGCGCTCCAAACACTCTTAGCTGACGCCCAACCCAAACGAGCACGTCACAAAGTGAAAGGGATCATCCAAGAAGGGTATGCCCACTCTCCTCATGGTTTGCTCTATTTAAAGCCAGCTCTCCATCTACTCTTATGTTAGCTTCCCGATGTGGGATCCCTCCATCACTAGAGTTTAAAACCAACACCAACTCTTGCCGTCCCAACATAACAAAATAATCAACCTTTGTGTGCCAAGGGATTCAAACCAAAGTCCTCTCGCATGCCAACTCATGCCACCACCATTAGGCCATCAACTCATTTGTGTCATAAATCCAACACATTAAACTTTAAAGTGCACCTACTTGCTTCCAGATTTATTGAAAAGAAAAACCAAAATATATTGTAAGAGCCAAGACTTAAACCTTAGACCCCTTGCTTCCTCTATGGCGTCACTTCCTTGTCCCCTAAGTGGTGCCACCTTGCCACTACACCACACTCCTTTTTGTGTCATCTTTTACCCTTTACTCTTAAAAGCCCAAACGCCAATTGCATCACCTGTTCATAAAATTAAAATTCCGAAAACTACCACAGATTTAACTTAAGTTTGGGCCTTCCAAAGGCCCACTAACCTACTAAAATATATATTTAACCAACCAGAACACACACAAATTTTAAAAATCACAGAAACGCAAAAAACCCGAAAATTGGGGCGTTACACGTATCTAGTACATGTCCACCATCGGGGTTCCATAAAAAATGGACAAGTTCGCCATAGAAGGGCTTGACACAAACGTGTCCGCTAGCGAAAGAGCTCGCCAAATAGAATGAAAGTTTGCAAGATGGTGGAACGCCATGAAATAGTTCACCCGATGCGAAGCGACAAAACAAAATCAATCCAATATCACAAATTAAACTTAGCTCCCACACTAATCCTTTTCAATTCATCTTGATCAACTCGCCACAATATGAGCCCATTAAATTTGGACGTGACATTAGGAACCATTTTTCCACTCACCCCTACTGTATAAATGGATCATTTTTAGCATTCAGTGCCATAAGCCAATTTCAAGCATATTTAATCGCATGAAGACTCGCATGAAGAGGAAGTTCGCAAGACGTTTCCTAAAGTATAATTTTGAGCAAACACGTAATTGTATCAAGTAAGGTTTGATTTTTATTGTTCATATACAATTACAACTCTATTTTTTCTACATAATGTTTTTGTTTCCAACATGTAAAACAGCTTATTTCATTGAAATGAGTAGATGAATTAATGTTGTTTATTACAACGGTGAAATTTGTAACACCAACATTGGGTTCATTTTTCATCGGAGAACACAACGTGGATGGCTTTCCACCTAAACATACAATTGCTGGAGTTTCATGCAAGATTTAGGTAGAAAATCATTGGATCCACCCAAATGAGAGTATCATCATTAAAATATCAATTTTATGCTTCGGTTGACCTTGTCAAATATGAGGCTTTCGATATCAAAGGCGTAATAGGGATGGAAGCGATGGTCCAAATGCATATTGCTAGTGTATCACCAATGCTCGAGTTATATACGGAGTTTGCAAACACATATGAAGGCGGTCAGAGGTCAACATATGTTCTAGTTCAAGTGGCCAAAACAAAAAAGCAAGCTGAGAGTCCAACGACACAGTTTTGCGGTAGGTTCACGACTTTGTTAGAAATTTCCTATTATGATATCCTAGAATCATCAATGGGAAGAAACTCATAGGTTTTAGCCTTAGATTTCAACTATGGCAGGTAGAACGTTCAGTAGTCGAGGTTTGGCAAGGCACAACACTCAGTTAGTGGTTTGATTTCAACTTCAATCAACCAATATTTTACACCGAGAACACTTATAGGGTTATCACATCAAGTTCCACCTATAGGCAATCCACAGGTGATTTTAGTTGTTCCAAAAACTATACAAGAAGGGATGATGTACTCCCTACAACCTCCACTAGCGAGGGGACATCCGACCCTAGACATATTGAGGGGTTGAGATTGAAGAAGGCATTAAATCCGATGACTATCTAATCTGAGAATCTAGGCCAGATAGTTCAAAAATTGCATTATTTTCTAAACCAGAACTGATTCCAACTTAACCAAAAGATGAAGAATCAGATGGTGAAGGTCTAAACGAAGATGCCGAAGAAGATCCACGGTTCAGGGATATTTACCTCCAACCCACATACATAATGTAGATCTCTCAGTAGAATATGGAATGGAGTATTCAAAACTCCCACACAGAAGATAGAGTTATGTGAGTTATTCATTGGATTTAAGTGATTTAGAAGCGGGGAAAGAGCTTTCCTTTAAAGATTTTTTTTCGCAGCAATGAAGTAATACAACATAAAAAATGGGGTAAATTTCTACATTGTTAAATCCCAATTAGAGAAATTCAAGGCAAAATGGGCAATGCAAGATAGTAGAGGTGCATGGAAAATCATGACTTCTGTGAAGAAAAAGACGAGATTGTGGACCATAAAAATATATACTGCTCTAGATACGTGTGTTGTCACGGGTATTGCGTCAAGACTGTCTAATATTTGTGGTATCGAATTCCTAATTTTAACGTATTTGTGTTGTTGCAAATATTACACATGATTATCTGAAACTAGATTCGGAGATGATCGCTAACATAATTTTACCTATGGTGAAAGTGAGTCCCAGGATTCTCGTGTTGGTTTTAATTACAAATATCTATACCTAGTACGAATACACGTCATCTTACCATAATGCATAGATCACAAAGTAGAAGGCCTTGGAGAATATGCATAATGGGCGGGACACACCATATAATGATTTGTGGATGTGGTGTCAGATACTGGATTAGTAAATACTAGTTTGCGTAACTGATCTGGAAACGGAGCCTCTGTACTACAATGATTGATTAGTCCATAGATGCTGAGTGTTCCATCGTTTCTTTTGGATTTTCGAGCAATGTTGAGAAGCATTCTGGTATTGTAAGCCTTGGTACAAATCGAAGGCACCTTTGTATTCATTTTTTGTTGGCTGTAACACCTCTCACCCAGTGCAATCGCTGGACCCGAGCTACAATATGCTATAGATAATGTCGGAACAAAACGCATTCAATCCACAATTTATTTCAAATAAACATGAAATTACTTCATAAATACACAATTAACATTCAAATTAAACATGAGTCACACAAATATAGTCAATCCAATACGTAATCACCAAATATAACTTTTCTCAAGCCTTATATAAGCTTATGTATGCTCCAATGTCAACCTAGAATTTAACTTGGACTAATTTGCATCAGTTCCAAACTTCCGAATTAATTAAATCATAAATAAATCCTTCAAATAATCAATCATATCATAAACATTCAAATATTATGATATATAATTAAATTCAAATCTTATTTGAGCTTACGAAAGCTCTTAAGTTAGCCCAAACACAAATAAGGATCAAATTGAAACATTGTCAAAAGATATAAGTAATCATGCAAAACAGGGATCACACGACAGTGTGTCCAGGTCGTATAACTCACTATTATTGTGCGATCAAATTGCAAAAATTACATCAAAAGCCACATGGCAATGTGGCTAGGCCGTTTAAAAAACTAAAACCGTGTGAATTTAATTTGCCAAATCTACAATACTCACACGGGCCTGTGGCCGGTCCGTATGACAATCGAGAACCATGTGATCCTAATTCATCCTATTTTCCCATAGACACATAGTCGTACCATCAACCCATGTGTGACACACAGTCAAGTGGACAAATCGTGTGTTGCAAAAATATGCCAATAATGCCAACTTCATACCAAACTAATTAATAGCCTATTTTATGACCTAATGCACATTTAAACCAACACAAAACTTGTATAAACTCAATAGAAAACATGTCAATTTATCACAATCTAAACACATTCAAGCATTATGCCAATATGCCTCAAATGATACCAACACAAAGCATAGTCATAAGTGTATTACTTGATACTCAAATAAGTTGATGTCATTCCATACCATTCAAACATATTCTTAAACTTATTCTACTATCATCTATTAGTATCCAAACCATCTTACCATTATCAACATATTAGCTAAATTTTCGCTCATTCAAATTGGCCATTCATAGTTTCAAACATAGCTTATCCTAATGTCATTATGCACACATTAACCTCCTATAAAAGCATTCAAATCCAACATCATTCTTTACTCAAACTCATGAACGCATTAAGTACACACATATATAATTCAAGTACTTTCCTCATATAATGTAAACATTCAAGCAACATTATAAACATGGATCAATTCATCATTATCCAAAACAAGCATTTAATCACTTGTAAACCTAAACACATTTCACATTACCGGCTTAAGAATAATTCAAAAACCTATCGAGTTTGAAGTTCAATAGTGTGAGTCTCGAGTGATTCAATAGACACGTTCAGCAAAATGCCAACTACAGAAATAGAAAACGAAATAGAGTAAGCATTACGAATGCTTAATAAGTTCATAGGAATTAAAACAATGAACTCACCTCAATTAAATTATTATAACAATTTAGCTACTATATGACTATCTTGTTTCCACATTTAACAATAATACGGTAAGATCATTAAAGCAGTCTCAAAGCAATTCACTTTATACAGTACTATTCAACTCAATTCAATATAGTTTAATTAGTGTCATCAAATATTTATATACTTCAGTTACATCATTCAATCATCAAATAACATCTCAATTTTAGAACACATATCATCATTTTAATCATATATCATTTCCAGTTTATACAATTCAATACCATTCCATCGAAACCATTGAGAAAAAACAACATTTATATCATTTCTATTTCATTTACCCATTACCAATCACAATGTACAATATCGATCAGTTAAATCTATTTAAACTTAACCATTTAGCTCGATAGACTATAGTAAATAGATATGATATGCAGGTAACCACCCAAAAGACACATAAATGCTCAAACAAACTTTTCCGTCCAAGAACTCACTTGGATGCTAAGTGTCAATCCCATAGGCTAAACATCCCTCCAGAAACACACCTGGGCACTAAGTGCCAAGCCCGTAGGCTACATGTCCCCCCCATAACAAACCCTAATCACTATAGAGATAACTTAGTAATTCGTAACAAATGTTGGATTTCGGTACAATTAGTGAATAATTAGTACGTCAATATCTCATCCCATATAAAACATGTACAATGCACGAAATAACCCTATTAGCATGCAAATTGTATCCTATCCTATCGTTCATCTGGGAATAATTTACACATCAATATCATTTATTATAATATATTACATTCCTCACATTTTGTACCATTCCAACCACAATTCAACATATATTCACATACCATCAATTTAATCCAATGGACATCAGAACATCAAAACAATATACTTATATACTTTTTTAACAACATAACATCACACTATATATATATATCATACACTAGTATAACAAATTTTACATTCATTTATCCATCCATTAATACATATATATATTAGTATCTACCACAAATCTCACATTTTTTTTATTTAGCCATTTTTATGTCATAAGTCATTAAAATTACATTTGTATATATACAATTAATAAATAAAACCACACAGTTCAAGAATAATAATAAAATGCAGTAAGTTCTATATGAACTTACCTGGAAAACAGTAACCACAAAGTGTTAGGGATTAACATGTAATTTCTCTGATTTTTCGATTAACTTTCTATTGATTTAATCTCAAATCTATAATAATTCATTACAATTTATCAATTCCAAAAGCCTTATAATATCTTATTATATGCATATAACAACTTAATTTCTTTTTTCACAAATTCCCTAAAGTTTCACATTTTATTTAATTGAGTCCCTAAAATCGAAATGGTTATATCTTTAAATTCTAAGCTTTATTTTTTTAATCTGATTTTAATTTCATCCCTGTACAACCCTCTAAATATAATAATTATATAAATTTCATATAAAATTTGGACATATTCACATTTTAGTCCCTATAATCAAAATTAACAAATTTTACTTCACAAATTAGTCCTATTTCAAATTTAAGCTTACTATTAAGCTATTTAACATTAAAAAATCTCAAAATCCATCAATGGAAACATTTTAAAAGTTTTAAACTTTTACGATTTAATACTCAGGTTAGTTAGATTAAGTTACAATGATATCAAAAACATAAAATTTATGGAAAAAAAACCTCAATGAAACCTTTACGCAAGAAGGACCCAAACCTTAAATCTTTTTTCCGTGGCATTTTGGTGTTTTATTTTTGGTAAAGAACTAAATGAAGATGAAGACCCCTTTTTGTTTTACTATTTTAACATATATTATTATTAGTTTTATTAAGTATTTTAACATAATTTCACTCATAAATATGCACTAATTGTCCAATCAACTAAAAATTGTCTTATTTACTTTTAAATCCATTACACATTCATTATTTAAACCTTTTAACTAATTAAAATAATAGTGATTAACTTTTATGGTTTTTACAATTTAGTCCTTGTACCTCAATTAGCCATCTAATTACAAAAATTTTCGGGCCAAAATTCAATTCACCTATATAAAAGCTCCATAAATATTTAATAAAAATATTTACAAACTCAATTTACAGAAACAAGATCTCAATACCTCAATTTCCAAAACCACTAACTTTTGAACCGATACACCTGTACCTTGAACTTTCTACATAACTAAAATTATTAGACCAGAATTCAGTATAATACTGTAATAACCTCATAAACATTAATAAATAATATTTATTAACTCGATCATTGGAAAACGGAATTCTAAAACTGTCATTTTCGGTACCATTGAAAATCGGATTGTTATATTGGCTATGGCATTGGATGGTAATCGAAAAATCCTACCAATAGCCTTCGCAATAAAGCTAGGAGAAAAGGTAGACAATTGGATTTCTTCCTGTCTAGGTTGAGGAGGCATGTTGTCCCTAACCCTATATATGTTTCATCTTTAATAGGGGACGTAGAATATTGGTGTTAATTGATTAGTAAGAAAGCCTTTGGGACCGCACATACCATAGGTATTGTTTAAGACATGTGGCACCGAACTACCACGAACAACACAATTTTGAAACTTAGTGCACACAAGTGATTAACATAGGTATGTATTAGCCACTATTTCAACTATTCGATATTTAACTGTTTGCTAGATGTTGAGATTAATGAATAAACTATTTACTTTCCTTGACAGGGTATGAGCTCATCAAACACCGTTTCCATGAAATGATAGAAAACTTGCAGGCCATTAACAGTGCCAACGACAAACCTGGCGAAATGCATCAATTCCACTTGGCAGCACGATTTCTAAAGTGAGCGGAAAAATATGTTGGACAGATAAATGGTGGTCATGTTTAGTGCGAGAACATTATGAAAGAAATTAGAGAGGCTACAACATGAGTGAACTGTATGCATTCAGTGTATCACTTGCGTGAAAACCTATCATTTCGGGTTACAGAGTTTGACAGACGCAACCAAGGTATTATTGGCGGAGCGCACCGTGTAAATCTGAAATGATGGACCGACGACTATAGGAGATTTGACACACTTTATTTGTAAAGCCCCGTACCTGAGACCATCGCTGGAGTCGAACACGAGGTGTTAACAGACTTAACTCATTACTTAAACAACTCAAACAATTTATTTTTAAAATTTCCAGTCAAGCTAGCAATCTACATCACAGTCACTTAAAAATTCATATCTCGAGTTCCGAAACTCAAAATCCAATTCCGTAAATTTTCCCTAAAACTAGACTCATATATATATTTACTAATTTTTTCTATAATTTTTGGTGAAGCCAATTAGTACAGTTTATTAGTTAAAGTCTCCCCTGTTTCAGGGTTTGACTGCTCTGACCTTTGTATATTACGAATCAGACATCTCTCTGTACAGAATTTCAATGACTATGAAGTTTCTCTTAAAACTAGACTCAATAATAAATCTGTACACATAAATCATTCTGGCCCTGTTTCACAGAAATTCAAATATCTCATAAAATATAATTTATATACCTGTTTTGTTCAATCCATATGAAAGTAGACTCATTAAGATTCAATTTAATAATTTAATCATCATTTAATTCCATCTCTACTATTTTTAGTGATTTTTCAAATTTACATCACTGCTGCTGTCAGATTCTGTTTTATGGCAAATTTCAATTTACTAAGGATTTTCATGGACTAAATAGCATTTTAAACATACATAACATCAAATATGACCTAGATTGGCCATTCCAATGGCTAATCATTTACAAACCCTTTTCTTACCAAACCATAGCCATATCATAAGATCAATTACACAAAGTGAGTGTTTTGCCATACATGCCACATTCAAAATACACAAGCCATTTTACCAATTTAAGCCTTCGGATAGTGTGAACGAGTCTTCGACCTATCCCGATTCTCAAGCCGGCTTGTCAAAACTACAATGAAAGAAAAGGAGGGAGTAAGCACAAATGCTTAGTAAGTTCACATGCAAATAGCAAGTAACATAATCACACAATCTCACATAAAACATCATTTGCATAAACAACACCAAGACATTCATGTTTCATTTACATTTAATATCTTCCTACGATTTCATCATACCAAGTTTTCAACCCGAGGGTTTAAGCACATACCTGTCAAATTTTCTCATTTACCACACTTACCAACATGTCACCTTCGTTTTAGGCCTTCTCCTTATTCACTTAAGATTCACCCGTTAAACACATCGGAATATAATTCGAATACACGGATTTCATGAACGTAAGTGTCATATCCGCAACTAGACAAACTCAATAGCCTGTGGAACTTATGTAGCCAAGCTACCATGTAACCCGCCCATAAGTGAACTCGGACTCAACTCAACGAGCTCGGATGCTTAGTTACATCTCACGAACTCGGACTCGACTCAACTCAACGAGTTCGGAACTCAAATATCCTAGTGACATGTCACTTGTATTCTAATCTATTCCCAAGGTTTAAACGGGCTTTTTCCTCGATCACACATCTTTACCGTCTTCCACGAAATATTGAAACCGATACTCGGTAGCAATTCATATTTAACAAGTAATAAACATAATTTACATATTACTCAACAATAACCACAAAGCATAATATTTCATAATAATAATCATCATATCATATAAATATCATTAAGTTACTTAAAATGACAATTATGTTACTACATTTACACATGAACTTACCTCGGTATAAAATTATTAGCAATCGAGCCTATTCTTCGTAAACTTTGTTTTTCCCTCGATCGCGACTTGAATCTCGTTTCTCTTGATCTATAATGCCAAATTAATCTTATTTAATACATACATTCATCAAAACAGCATTTAATACGAACTTTGGCAAAATTACATTTTTACCCCTAAACTTTTGCATAATTACACTTTTGCCCCTAGGCTCGAGAATTAAACTTCATCCCTTATTCTTATGTTTTATGACATGCTGGTCATTTTTCCCTTCTATGGAAATATCAAATTCACACTCTAACATGTACTTATGACTATTAGGTATTTTTACCGATTAAGCCCTTTTACACGTTTTCGCTTAAAACCGAGTAGTACAAGTTGTCTAACATAATTTAAAACCTCATATTATATCATAAAACACCAAAATAAACAAATTTCACCTATGGGTATTTTCTAAATATGAACCCTAGGTTGAATTATTGCTAGCATAAGCTTAATCGAGCTACCGGGATTCCAAAAACGTAAAGAACATTAAAAACGGGGCTTGGAATCATTTACTATGGAGCTTGGAAGCTTGAAACAAACCCTAACTATGGAGAACCCTTGAAATTTCGGCCTAATGAAGAAGATGGACAAAAATTGGCTTTTAATTTTGTTTTCAATTCGTTTTAATAACTAAATGACCAAAATACCCTTACTACTAAACTTTCCAAAAATTCCATCCATGTCGAATTTTTGTCCATAGACTTAAAAATTGATCAAATTGCTATTTAAGACCTCCTCATTAATATTCCAAAACAATTTCATACTAAAAACTCCTAGAATGCAAGTTTTGCAAATTATTCGATTTAGTCCCTATTTTCAATTTAAGCACTTTAGGCATAGGATTTCATCACGAAATTTTCACACAATCATGCAATCATATCATAAACATCAAAATAATTATAAAATAATTATTTCTATCTCAGATTTGTGGTCACGAAACCACTATTCTGATTAGGCCCTAATTCGGGATATTACATTATTTTCCATGCACTCATGCAATTGCAAAATATTCCTCGATATGTTTGGATCATACGTGTTTTGTAGATGAAGTGTACAAACTAAAACATAAGTATAACATGTGGAAATATGAATTCCCACAGGTCCCAGATGAAAGTATGTGACCGCCGGTATCGAGCATTGCATTCAAGTTGTTACCAAATATTTCATTGTGTCGCAAACCAAAAGGTCGATCGAATTCTACTTGGATATGCGACAACATGTATATTAAAGATAGGACAAATGTAACACCCTTAGCCCGACAAGAATCATGGCGTGTAATGCTTAGCCAAAGAGACCGCCTAACGGACTGGGGCATTACCAGCAATTCAAAAATTTTGACTCAACTTAAATCTTTAGAAAACAATTTTTATGATTTTCTTTCTTTGTTGAATTCTATTAATCTTCTTTCATTCCATGATGCATTTTTAGTAAAATCATTAGGGATTATAAAGAAAAACTCTGTTATCAATCTATAGCGCCGGTATGGCATATAGATATAACTAGTAAAATTCATAATCAACCATTCTTAGAAGTTAAGCATCCATTATCAGAAAAAAGGGTAATTCCTTTGAAACAAAAATAGTATATACAAAGAAGATAGTTACAAAAATTGATTATATTACAAAAATTGATTATAGAATAAAATTATACGCCACCTGCCAATATTTCCATACATGATACAAAAATAAACAAATGGCTCACTCGCAGATAGAGCTTTGGCATAGTCCCATTCTACTAATCTTCTTCTACAACAAAGCTCCTAAGAAAGAAAAGTAACGGAGTAAGTGAGTTCCAAATAGACATAAAAAAATACTAGAACACCGATAGTCCACAAGCAACAATACTTATAGGAATTACAGTCACTTTTGTAAGACTCAGTTTTACAAACACAATAGGTCGATTCATCAGCCGTAGTATCTGACGGCAGCACTTCACCAATTTAAGCGTAGGCAAACACATACGACCAACTTATACTTATCTCTCACAATCATGTTAGTTTACCTGTGACCCATCCTTGTGCCAGCCTCGGACCCACATTTCAGAATCAGAATCACATATCCATCGTTTTCATATTCGTATTCACCATGATGTCTTCGTTAAATTGAAAACATGTTCTTCCTCAAGGTTGGGCCATGATCTACCAATTCAGTTTGCAATATAGCTGGCTTACCGAAGGCATCAAAAACATATTTTCTTTCCATATTTTCACATATCACAAATTGACTGGTATTGAACTCGTCCAACAAGGAGGGTACTTTACATCGACAATGTCCATACTCACTCATACATACTGGTTGACTACATACACAACCATACACAATGCATCGACCCATCTACAGAAGATGCCACTTACCATACACGACCCACATGTCGTAGAATTTTCATAACTCTAAGGAAGTAAGAAGGAACTCACCAGTAACTTCATAACATAATATATTCTAGTGGTACTTTGCCTTGACTGTTCGAACCTCCACTAACTTCTTAAGCTAAATAATAAGCATGTACAATCATTAGACTATTTTCTTACTAGAATTTAATCATGCATGCACTAATGCAAAAATGTAAGTTCCTTAGATGTCATCCTAAGGGTTTTCCAAGAATCTTATCGACTGAAACATTTTATATCCAATATTCGTACAATTTTATCGACTAAAACTTAGTTAGACAATTAAGGTTTACATAACAAGTACAAAAAAATCATATGTATCATCGAGCAGAATGTGTGCCAAAATGGATTGGTCGTCAGTTGCCTGACAAATTTATTCTCTGTTCAAGCTGTAAACTCGATTGCTCTTTTTTTTCGTCTTAATCGTCACCTTCACCCTTGGGTACATGTTGTGGTTTCGACCCCTTCTCTTTTTCGTCTTCATCTATGGTTGATTGCGGTGTGCTTTTCGGTTGCCATTGTGTCTTATCCGTTTTATGAACAGGTGGTTGTGAATATGGTCCACCTTAGTAGAATAATGATCTCGAGGGTGTTTGTGACAATATCAATGTAGGCGTATAAATATATTGTCTCCTATACATCGATGGTAGAAAATACGAACTTCTCATCAGTGTTGCAAACATATTCGACGTATACGTGATCATTGAAATCTCATTTATCTGATACGTCGATGACATTAACATGTAATATGGTGGGGACTGATATTGTGGTCCAAAAATAATACCTGGCGATGGTGTAGAAACAGAAAAATAAGGTACAAGATGTGGTGCTTGTGCAAAAATGACGGGGTTATTGAAAGCACCAAAATAAGTTGAGCCGTACTGACCGGGTTTGGTGCAGCCATCGGTGCCTTTTCTTGCATTGGTGTAGATGATGGACCCACCTTTACAGTTGCTCCAGACCTTGGATTCCTAGATGCTCGTCGTGGCCTCATCGTATGATGTTGCCTACCCCTCGCCTCCTCCGGTAGTAGATATTGCTTGCCATGGTTCTAAACCATGGCATGTACTCTAGATCACAGTCTAATTCTTGAGTGATAATGGGTTCACAATTAGGTATAAAGTTGTACCTATGGTTCCAAATGTTGATATATTGCACGTGGAATGTAACCCAATTTTCATCGATTCTCCCCCGTAAGTCGATATTATGCAGATCTTCGATGTCTTGGGGTGCCAAAAAAATCATTTACCTAAACTCAAACTGTCGCATAACTCTATCAGATTCTTGCATCTCCATTGTAATGTACACTACCAATGGCACCTTCATGTGCCAGATGTTGGAATTCACCAAGAAGTCAAACGGGATGTATGCGTAAATTTTTGGATTAGAATATGGCATCCATTTAAACTATAATATAATAATTTTAATTATATATTTACTATTAATTTTTAAATAAACCACGTTAATTTTACATAATTGAAATTTTGAAAATACATACTCTCGCTTCCGATCGTTAATCTAACATGAGTCACATATCTTGAAGGACCTCTGGTAGTCCCACATAACTCGACTCATGGTTCCACCAATTGAAATAATATGTTAATACAATAATTTAAAATTTAAATAATTTTTATTGTGGTAAATATATTATCTAATGAATTTTACCTTATTACGAGTAGAGGTGTTCATCGGCCAGGCGAAGCCAAGTTCGGGCTACGCCTAACCAAAATCTTACGCATGTTTGCTAAGCCCAGCCCAGATAAAAATGTTAAAACTTGAGCCCGACCCGACTCACCCATATTAATTTATATATTATTTTTATATATTTTTAAATAATACACTAAAAATACTAAAAACGTTAAAATAAATATTTCCTAAAAAATTGAAATTAGATTTTAAAAAATATTTATACTTAAATAACACCAAGATAGATGCAACTTAACAAGTAAATACCTCTAAAATAATAACAAAGTTAACAATAAAACAAGTGTTGTACAATATCCAAACAATAACAACAAAATAGTAGCAACATAATAGTAAATGGTAGTAAAATAGGAAGAAAACAACAAGATAATAACATTAAAATAATAAAAAATAGTAGATTTTTTTGTCCTTTTGTGAATTCAGGCTGGGTCGAGCTAGGCTCAAGTAAAAAATGCCTTACCCAAAGTCCGACTCGTTTTTTAAATAGATCTTATTTTTTGGCCCAAACCCTCCCACTTTTCAGGCGGGCCTAGCCGACCCATGAATAGGTCTAGTAACAAGTGAGAATGTATAAGGGTAGTCCTTCGAGGACATAAAAATGGTAGCTGATACTACGCTTATGGTTGCAGTAGGAGCATGCAACCATTGATTTTAATTTTCTATGGTTGCATCGCCCGACACATCTCTTGGTACAACATCGCCAAAATGGCTGACCCCCAATTGAGTCGACTTGCTTCTCTAAAGTCCATGAGTTTTAGCAATCACCTTAAATGGACAATATTTTGCAATTTATTGGGCAATAGGAGACCCTAGATGATCCTAAGGATGTACACCCGAATGTGTTGTTCTCTTTCAACTTCACCTGATTCCGCATCGATCCTAACAAAATTTCTTTTCATTTCAAATATATATATATATATAGGGTTCCAAAAATCATGTCCGGAACCCTATCTAAAAGTTGCTTACATACATCTCTCCAATGGGCAATGGCAACTGACCCAATCACTACCGGTTTATCCATTAGTAACCTGAGTTGTAACTACGCGTCCTCTAGTGTGATAATACATTCGCCACATGGAAGATAAAATGTGTGTGTTTCGGGTCTCCATCTTTCCACCAACGCGCTTACAAGTGTGGGGTCTAATTTACACCCCCTACCCATACGAGCCACGTGCAAAAATCTCGCATCTCTTAAGTATGGTTCGATTAAATACGGTGGAGGAGTAGATAGATTGTGAATATACATCTCCAAAATCCGATTTTTCTGTTAATTATAAAAAAATTACAAAATCTTAAATTTCAATTTAACAACAAAATAATTAAATTAAATTAGATAAATAATAATAATAATAATAATTTTCTTACAATTTGCAATTGAACGGCTGAAATGTGCTTGTAATACAAACGAATTAGAGAATTTGTCATTACTAATTTCAATAAATACAAAAAAAATCAAAATACAAAATTAATTAAAAAACCTTAGTACAAATTTAATAAAAATGAGACTGAACTAAAAGAATTAAGTGAGAATTAAGAGAGAATTGAAAGAGGATTGAGAATGAATTGAGAGAGAGTTGAGAGTGAATAAAAAAA
This sequence comes from Gossypium hirsutum, assembly GCF_007990345.1. NCBI lineage: Eukaryota > Viridiplantae > Streptophyta > Magnoliopsida > Malvales > Malvaceae > Gossypium > Gossypium hirsutum. Next base: position 63,645,354 of record NC_053434.1, read on the forward strand.
GTGGAAATTTTGGGGTTTAAATAGGAAAAAAAAACTTACCATTGGGGAGGGGAAGCCGTTGGAATTTGACCGTTGGGGGTAGCCATTAGGGAAAATGCATCCAGTTGGACGCGTTTTCTTTGTCTATCCAAAATCTACCTAATCCTGTAAATTTTGAAAAAATCAATCTAATCTGGTAATTTTTTTTAAAAAAATTAGCATTTTTAGGTAATTCACCCAAATAAAAGAGATCCAAAGATTTTTTTTCAAGTTCATTGATTGTCTTCCAAAGATTTTTCTTTTTGGTCTCTTTAATCTTTACATTTTCCTGTATCTGATAAGTTTTTAATAATATATAATTTTATTTATTCTTTTAATGATTTTTACTTTCAAAATAATATAAGAAAATTTTAGCAAGTCACTAAAGTTTTTGGTTGTTTTGTTTTTTCTATGTCACCCACATGCCATGTGTCACTGTATTGTTAGTTCACGTGTCATCTTATGTTAAGAACTAATATTATTGGATCAGAGTACCGCAATGATAGATGAAAGAAAAATATAGGTACTAAAATGAACAAATTAAAAATATAAGTACCACATTAGCAACTTTATTAAAGTATAGGGTAAATTTTATCATTATCCATTGAGATTTTGATTAAACTAATAAAAAACAAAGTCATTCCTTAATAGACCATTGAAAAAATTAAATCAATTGAAAATTAATATTTTCATTTGATTTAATTTTTTCTATAAAAAAAGTGTTCTTAAAGAAAAAATAGAGAAATCAGAACCAAGTCAAGATGATACGAATCAACTCCTTCTTCTTGTGCCAAAGATCTTACCATTTCCGAAGGCCTAGAGTTATATCTCTTTTCCAATTCCATTCAAGAGTTCTTATGTGTTTTCACGACCCTTTAAAGACCCCAAAATTTTGACAATTTTTTTCTTTTATTAGGAACACATACAAGATTCATCACTACAAACAGGATAATGGTAATCCCACGGTTAATTACTTTATTTATGAATTTTATAGTAATAGAAATACATGTCCTGCCGAAAATGTGGAAAATAATAAGTAGATAAGAGCTACTTATTACTTGATGGATAATAATTTCAATTAATTCTATTCTATTTTATTTTTTTAATATTATATTACGCTATAAAAAACTTTACATTTGAAATTTGATTTTTGTTTAGAATAAAGTGAAATGTTTAAATTTTAAAGATAAAAAGTAGAATTTTTTTAATAATTTAAAATTTATATTTATTAAACAATATAATTATATTTCATAATTAATTTTAAGTCATATATCGAACAATTTTATAATTTAAGTTCAATACTTAAATTTTCAATACTTATTTTTTCAGCATTTAAATTTTCAGTTTATCAAACAAAACTTAGAATGCCAATAGGGGAGAAGCTAGGGGGCCGGCATGGGCCCCGGCCTCCCTAAAATGTAAAATTATTTTTTAGGTCCTTAAATTTTTTTAAAAATTTTAAATTAGTAAATTTAAAATTGCACTGACCCCCTAAAATTATAAAAATTCAATTTAATCATTTACAAATTATAAAGATATAAACTATAAAAAATTAAAATTTCATCCGGCCCCCTAAAAAATTTTTCTAGCTTCGCCCCTGAACACCAACCTTTGATCTATTGGTTAAAGATATTCACCATATCCCCAAGGTTGTAGGATCAATTTGCAGGCCATACCTATGTGGTAATTTAAACGAGTGCGTATACAAGTTTGAAATTTAATTTTATAAAAAAGTAAATAAACTAAGGCTGTGTTTGATAAGTTAAAAATTAATGGTTGAAAAATAATAAGTGCTAAAAATTCAAGTTATACAAGTTATCTAGTATATTATTTAAAATTAAATATAGAATATAATTATATCATTTGATAAATGATAGACTTATTACTCTTAAATGAAAAATAGAAAAATAAATTAAACCCTTACAAAATTATGGCTTTTAAAGATGGTCGTCTGTCATTTTTATTAAACAAACCATTAATAATTAAGCTTTTGGATTCAAGAAAAGTATCTGACAGAATTGAAATTTTAAAACAGCAGTCTAAAATGGCAACCATTGGAGGAAGTAGGTTAAACTCCCTTAAAATTAATGGCTGACAAGTCTTCCAAAATGGACGGACCACTAGGCATTGATTGAGCTTTTGAAATATTATCAAGACATCAACAACGGTAGTTAAAAACTGAAAAAAGGGGTTAAGCCATAAACAACAACAATAATAATAAATGAAAACCCTAAAGCCTATGGGCTGTAAAGATAATACAATATGAACCACTCATTGCAGAATGATACCCTGTACTTGGTGGAACATTGTTTTTCTTAAACTTATTATCATCATCCAAGTGAATTTCAACATTATTTGATTCAACATCGTACGTTTATGACGTAAACATCAATTAGCATATAAGAGGATTTTGGATATGATTAAATGGGTTGCTTAAAAGTAACCCAACAGCTGGACTGGGTTTTACTTTTTCATCGTTTTTAAACAAACAAGAGGGGGACTTCCAAATTGCAGTCGACCCCACAAATCGGAATCTTTGAGATATTGCCTGCATTTCCTGATGATTTGAGGTTTTTTTTTGTTGTTATTGACAAAAAGAAAACGTTATTTTCCTCTGCTTTATTTGGAGGATGGATGGTCCCAACAGCAACCTTCATAATGCCACTACCATTTGCCCATATTATGGGGTCATTAGTCCCAATCAAAAGAAAGAGAAAAAGAAAAAAGATAATGGAATTTCATTTGGGGACTGTCAAACCATCTGTGGTTGGCATTTTCTGCTGATTTAGCCATTAAAAAATAAAAAGGAAAATCCCAACATTTGGCAAATTACAGTGCTAGTGGTATTACTGAAATCAAAATGAGATTGGGTTTTGGCTGACAATCAGAAAGTGTATAATATTTGTGTTTAAAGTGCAGGAACTTATAGGACGGTAGATTAGGCTTATCTTCGTCACCCACCTACAAACATCCTGTGTTAAGCTTTTGATTGATTCTTTGTAAATATGAGAGGAAACTTTTTTAAAGTTGGGTTAACTTATCCACTTGACCATTAAAAAAAATTAACCTATCCCTTAATTACAACAAATCTCAAAATTATATCTCAAGTTTAGTATTTAAATTTGGTTTAATAGTGTAAAAAGTCTTTAAATTTAAAATAAATAAATAAAGTAATTAAGTCCCTCCTTTATTTTTACACTTAATTGAGCACTTGAACTTTCAAAATGTATAAAAAAAATTCCCTCAAACTTGTTAAAAAAAGAACTTAAGCACCTGTTTTTTTCCCATTCAATTAGATACTTAAACTTTCAAAATGCATTAAAAAGATCCTCAAAAATTTTTAAAAAAGCAATTAAACCCTTGCACTTATTAAAAATTAGAAAAAAATATTATAAAAATTATTAAATTTTAGAAAAATTATTAAATTTTAATAAAAATATAAAAAATTAAATTTTTTTATAAAAATCTTAAAAAAAATAAAAAAATTTAAAATTTTATAAAAATCATAAAAAAATTAGTGACCTCTAGTTTTTTTTCAATTAAAGTCATCACGTGTTGCAACACAGCATGACATGTAGCGAAAAAAAGATAAAAAAAATAAAAATCAATAAAAGTTATAGAAAAATTATAAAATACTTTTTTTGGTACGATAATTTTTATAAAGTTTTTTACTAAATTTATATTTCTTTACATTTTGTATAACTTTCTTATAACTTCATAAAATTTTATAATTTTTTTTATATTTCTATATATTTTATAATTTTTTATAATTTTTATAATTTTTTAATATTTATTTTTTAATTAAAATTTAATAAAATTTATAGATTTTATTTTTTTTTAAATTTTTGTCTAATTTTTAATAAATGTAGGGGCTTAATTGCTTTTATTTTTGAAAAAGTTTGAGGATCTTTTTGATGTATTTTGAAAGTTCAAGTACCCAATTGAATGCGAAAAAGAGTAGGGGCTTAATTGGTTTTTTTGAAAAGGTCTGAGGGTCTTTTTGATGCATTTTGAAAATTCAAATACCCAAATGAGTGCAAAAAAAGAGTAGGGGCTTAATTGCTTTTTTTGAAAAGTTTGAGGACTTTTTACACCCTCAAGCCTTTAATTTTTAAATAGAAATATAAATACATTGTATTTTTTTATGTATTTTATTAATTTCTCTATTTTTAACTATAAAATAATGAAAATTTAAGTACATATTGAAATACTACAAAATTAAATTTATTTGACATCTTTCATAAAAGAAAATTATACTTCAATTAAAATTAAATATTTTAATTTCTTATTTAATTTAATTATATATTAACATTAACATGAATTTATTGAAAAAGGTTCTAATGGAAAATTTGATTAAAATATAAAAGTCAAATATCTTAAAGCTAGTATTATAATTAAAAAATTAAAAATTTAACATGGATTTTAGCATGAAAATTTTATTAAAGAGATAAAAAGTAAAATAGATGACAATAAAATATATTATCATTGCTAGCATAAGTGGTAGTGTAGTTACCCATAAGGGTATGAGTTCAAATCCCACCAAGAGTAAATTTGAGATTTATGTTTGCATAGTTTGCCTTATCAGGCATTTAACAAGGCGCTGTCACTCAATGAACCCATTAAGAGGTTTGTTGACTCTCAATGGACAACACTTGGAAAACTTCTGTTGACGAAGTCTAATCTATCGTAATTTGGTACGTCAAATTAGGCTATCCTTACACTTGAGAAGCTTATTCTTAAGCAATTTATGAGTCTTTTACATATTTTTGTCAACTTTTAGTTTTTATCATTAATAATTATTTTTGTTTAGTTTTACTCCTTTTAAGACCCAAATTGGCAAAATGGTGCCATAAAGATCCTAACGATGTGATTGAGTTGGTGTAGGGGGACGAAAATGGTCCAACCTTGAGGAAAACAACATTCAACGTGGGTGTCACGACACTGATGTTATGGATGTTACGACACGGAGTCCCTTTGCCTCGAGGGTGTAAGACTTCAATGAGAAACTGACTTGGAGCGAACTGTCAATGGAGTCGTGACATTGAGCCCAAAGTCGCAACAACAAGCTTCTAAGGTCACAATATCACTAAAGGTTGTGAAGTGAAGAATCGTGATCATCACTAGGGATGTTATGACCTCGGTTAGAGGATGTCGTGACATTGAAAACCCCTAGAGCCCTAATTGTGCCACTGTTGAGGGCGTCACAACACTGAAGACTAGATGTCCTGACACCGCTGCCTAATGGGGAGAAAGTTGTTACAGGGGTAGTCTTTTTTCCAACATTAACCCAAGTTAAAACATACGTTTTAATAAAAATTTTGTCAATGTTAGGGTTGAATTTGTCAACTATTAAAAGACTCTTTTGGCTGTCAACTCAAAGGAACCAACTTTTTTTCATCTTTTTAGCTCAGTTGTTAGTTTCTTCTCCATTTTTAGGTTTAGGTCATTTACTTTTCTAAGCTTAGTTGGTGTGGTTGGTAGTTTGTTAGTTTTTACTGTAGCTTTGCACTTTCTTTCCAATTTAGTACTCAAGTTAACTTTGTATTTTGATTTCTATTCAAATCCTTCAATATATTTCAATTCTCTTTACTTTCCAAAGCATAAAAATATTAGCTTTAGTTGTGTTTCCACCTCCATTGTTGTTGTTATCTTCTTCAAAGCATCGATCAAGAAATTCCTAAGCTTCCCCTAACCTTGCTTTTGTGTTTATTTTAGTGAATTATTTGAGCATGTGTCTGATTGTTATTTGCATGATGATGATGAGTGGTAACTAAATCTATGGTGGTTGGTTGATGAAAATGTTGCATGGTTAGTGTAACATCCCAAAATAGGGCCTAGTCGGAATAATGGTTTCAGGACCACAAATCCGATGTTGAAATATTTATTTTACGATTATTATGAGGTCTAGACCTATTTTTAAAAGGTGTAAAATATGCGGTAGAAATATGAAATAATGGAAAATGTGGGCTGCTATAAGAGGAAAGAACATTCGGCTAGGCTTGGGTAATGTAGAAATTGCATGCATTTCATTGTACGAGCCTAGGGACTAAATTGTAAAAAAATGTGAAAGGTTAGGGGCAAAACATTTATTTGGACCGAGAGTGAAATTTAGGCTCAAAAAGAATAATGTGAGGTATTGATGAGTTATTTTATTGTTAAAGACCCCGAGGAGAAAATTTTGAAGGTCGATCGAAGAAAATAAAAGGTTTCAGAATAACCGAAACATGATACCGAGACGAGTACCAGGTAAGTTCAGATAACTTAAAATAAACTCTTAATATGTCTAACTGCATGATTTATGAATGTATGATAATTGAATTTGTTGATGGCATGAAAATTCATGAAATATATCCTTAATAATGACATGTTAATAACTGTCCCGGTTGAGGTTAAAAAGGGGAACTTGATGGTTAAACCATAATTTACATGTGACTTGAGATCCTGCATGTGTTGCAGAAAGGATTTAGCCCGGACGGGTAATCCGTTGATCTTAAATACATAAAGGATCTATCTCGTACGGGTGTTCCTTAAGTGATCGAGCCTCCCGAAGAATATGTGTACATTGTGGATTTAGCCCGAATGGGTAATCTGATTAGGGTTTGAATTTACCTGGACTGGTAATTCAAATTTGAGCTCATTAAGGGTGTTTGTCGTTATAAGGGATTTAGCCTAGACTAGTAATCCCGACATCACCTTATAAGTTTATATTACGGGGATTTAGCTTGGACTGGTAATCCCGCTGTAAGATTTGAGGTTTGTGGGAGTGCATATATGAGTTGATCACTCTTTTGACTTGACGGTAAATAGATAATCCATCGAGATTTCCAAGAAACTTAACGGGATTAATATGAGTTATGTAAATATATGAAATTGTTGAATGATGAGCTCATCTAAAACTAATTACAGGGTGCATTGTTATGTGACTAACTTGTGGATTAAGTACATGTGATAGGAAAACCATTCCATGCTTAATGGTTTTATTACTTAATATGGTTGTATGTTAATTACCCGATAAGTTTACTTCCCAGTTATTCGGGCTTACTAAGCATGTAAATGCTTACCCCTCTCTTTTCCCTGTCTTACAGAGCTCGTGGACTCACGAAGATTGGAAGACGGTTGGAGAGTCAACACACTATCATCTTGTCTAGCTTTGGTATATAGATACTTTTATTTTGTTCAATGGCAAGTATAGGGCTTTTGTTTATTTTGTAATATGTGTCATTTGATTAGCCAATATGAAGGCTTGTAAAGTATACATGTCCACATGCATATGGCCATGGGAGCTGGCTCATTTTGTTATAAGCTATGACCTACCAAATTATACATGTTATGTTTTAATGTTCTGATGATGATCAAATATGGTGGGTTACAATTAGTCATGTATATGATATAACCACATGGGATGGCTAGGCCATAATTGGCAATGAGTTATAATAATGAGCCAATTTTGAATGTATCATAAGACATAAACATTCTTGATACAAGAGAAATAACCTAGCATGTGTAAGTCTGATGAAATGAGGCTTACATGCAATGAGCTTTATTGAGGTCATTAGAGTGTATAATTAGGCCTCGTTATGTGTTATGGAAATTTATAAATGAGAATACATGTCAGAGGGTGACCAAAAGCTTGGAAATTAGCCTAACATGGTCCACACGGGTAGACACACGGGCGTGTGTCTAGGCTATGTGTGACACACGAACCACCCCACGGGCCTGTGACATAACCGTGTGTCCCCTGTACCAAAAATTTTAAGTCAAAATGCATGGTAGTAAACACATGGGTAGAGACACGGCTGTGTGTCTCAACCGTGTGGAAGGCACGGCCTAGCACATGGGCGTGTGTCTTGGCCATGTGCCTCTAAATGCATGCTGACGTTATAAATAGAATGCTCGAATTTTTGGACATGGGCGACCACATGGACGTGTCTAGGCCGTGTAAAGGACACGGGCCAGAGACATGAGCGTGTGCTTGGCCGTTTGAAATCCCCTGTAGGTTCGAAATGAAAAATAATTTTTATAAATTTAACACAGGTAATGGACACGGGCGTGTCCCAATAGCACACTGGCGTGTAAGGTTTTACCTAGAAAAATTTTCATGAACTTTTGCAAGTTCTCGGCTTAGTCCCGGATTGTTCTCAACATATGTTTTGGGTCTCGCAAGCCCATAATAGGGACATTAATATGTTATTGGATTGATATGAAATTGAAATGAAATTTTATAACCCGTATTTCCAGAAAATGTTTGAGCATATGCCTAGTAACGCCTCGTACCTGGTCCCAGTCTCGGGTACGGGTAAGGGGTTTTATAGTTAGTTTTTGGTATAAGGACTAAATTGAATAAACTTCAAAATATAGAATTGATGAGCTTAGGTGAATATTTATATAGGTGAGACTGAGAGGAAAGCCTATTAAGAACAAATTTGGTAGTCCCAAGTTAGTTTGGTGAGGTCGACAGATATATCGAACTAAATCGTCTAATTTGGTAAAATGGTGACGGAGATGTAAATTTGAACTGATTAAAAGTTTAACTTTTTAGGTTTCTAATCCAAAAACTAATAAGCAATATGGAAGTCAACCAACCACTTGTTTTCATTGAATTGTTAGTCGTGCAATTTTAACTATTTTTTAAAATCGAAAGGTGGCTTGGGGTTGAGAAATCTTTATGAGTGGAATAAGGCTTGTATTTTGCAATGCATACGAGTCATTCTTGTAGGGGTGGGCTTTCTTTGGATTACATGGATTCATGAATATGTTTTGAAAGGGAAAAGCTTTTGGGATGTTCTTCCTAGCTCTACGAGTAGTTGGAATTTGAAGAGGTTGATTAAGTTTAGGGAGATTGTTGCTTTTTTCTTTTCAAAGATTTTCCCCAAACAATAAGATGTATGTTTCTAATTTGTGGGAAGCAATTAGAGTTAAAAGCACCAAAATATGTTGGGATAAGCTAGTCCGGTTCCCACTGCACATTCTAAAACATTATGTTATTACTGGGATGACAATGTTGAATAGACTTCCAACTAGAGATAGATTATCCTCTTTTGGGCTAGACATTGATACTTCTTGCTTATTTTGTTCTAGCATGACTGAATATAGAAATCACATTTTCTTTGAATGTGATTTTTGTAAAAAGGTTTGGGAGATGGTTTTGCAACTTTGCCACATTAGTAGAACGGTTGGATTTTGGAATAGGAGTTAAATTGGGCAATTTCGAAGCTTAGGCTTAACTCTCTTATTGTTGTCATGATTAAGTTGACTTGGAATGCATATATTCACTCCATAAGATATGAGAGGAATGAAAGGTTTTTTTGGGTGGTCTTTATATATTCACTCCATACGATATGAGAGGAATGAAAGGTTTTTTTTGGTGGTCTTTTTTTGCTGCAATTGTTATCTTGTTTAAGATTGAAGAGATTGTGTGAACTACATGGTAGGAAAACGTGTAAATAGGATTGATGCTATTAATATTCAACTTTGGTTCAATTGGGGTCTTATCGATGATAATTAATTTGTATAGTTTCTAGCGATCTTTGTTTGTATGCTTACTGCATAGGATCTTCTTATTGTCTTTGGATTGTAGTAGTTTATTGATTTCTGGATAAATAAAATTTAATTATCCCAAAAAAATTAAAAATTCCAAACGTAAGGATAAAAAAAACATATACTAATCATATATATGTACTAAAGTAGTATAAGCATGCAATTTATGATAACAATTCTATGTATCACACTTAAATAAATTAGATGTGGCACTTTTAAATATTAACATGAATTATATATATAAATATGTTCAAACATAAATTAGGTCAAATTTTAATTAATTGAAAGGAAAAAAAAAAGTCAAACGTTGGTATATATCTACAAGTGAAACATTACCAAATTTGGGTAATAAAATAATTAAATGAAATTTCCATAAATCATTCCCGTAATGTAAAACATTACCAAATTTCATTTTCAATTTATATTTATGGTAAATTTCATGTCATTATTCAAGTTGAAAATTTTATATTAAAAGAAATTCAAATATGTATTAAGTATTTTAAAATTAAATAATAACTATATAGTTTATTGAAATAGATATATACAATTAAAATTTACAAACTCATATGAATCATGATTCAAATGATATGTACCTTAAGTAAATTAAGGGAAATAAATCAATCATGCGTAAAAATAGTAGAAACCTCAATTAAATTAGGTTATTACCCTAGTAAGTCCAATTAACCTTTATACACTCGGTTTAGCATAATCAACTCAATAATCTCAATTGACAACAAGCATTAGCTGCAATAACAACTAAAAAACTCTTAAGTTCTCTGCCAAACTTTTAGAAACCAAAAAGAAGAGCGAATAACAAAGCTTACCCAATATTTACATTGACACATCAATAGAAAAGAGGTATTTCTATTTTCATATTTATTTATATTTTCATTTCATTTATACTTTCCAACATATTTTCTAACAATACATTTTCTCAAGAAAAAATACAATTATTTAGTCATCATTTGTACGCAAAAGGCAGAAAGAGATAACTTTAAGGACTCCAATCAGAAAATCAAAATCCATACTAAATTTATTTAAATTATAGATTTTAAATGGCTGATTATAAATATATATATATTAGTTATTTATAATATTTTCAAAGATATAATAATTTATTTAAAATTTTGTAAACACGAGTCTTTAAGTGGTATTTTAAAATATTAAAAAAAATGAAACTTTTAGAAACAAGATTTCTAAAAGAAAAATGAATCAAATTTTAGGATAAAAAAAAGGCATTATCAGCATTGACCATTTAGCTAGATACATCTTTCAGATGTAAAAAAAAAAAAATTATGGAACGCGGACATCATCCATTAAAAATTAATGATTATAATATCAATTACAAAAATTCAATTTTTTATTTCTTAAACATATTATTTGTAAAACATTAAAAATTTATTAAAAGATAATAATAAATAAATATCTTTTAATTAATATATTTACAGTTGATCTGAGCATTGTGCGTGAATACAAACTAGTTTTAACTAAATTACATTTCATTTTTTGTTAGTTATTTGTACTGGTTAAAGACCAAGCAATGTTGATAATGAATATAAGTTTATTATTAAATAAAGAGTAACTTACAAAAATAGTCACTTTTGTTTGTCTCAGGTTACATTTTAGTCATTTATGTTTAAAATGTTACGTTTTAGTCACTTATGTTATTATTTTGTTACGAAGTGATCACTCTGCTGTTAAGTTCCGTTATCTCTCTAACTGTAATCCTAGGTGGCAGTCCAACTAGATTTTAGGTGCCAACTTGAATTTCTAAATGGGATGAAAATAAATTTTTAATTAAAAAAATTTAATTAATTAATATTTTCAAACCTAAACCTTTACTAAAAAACTATTCATCTACTTTTTTTAATTTTTTTCTGTCTCTTATTTTTTTCAATGGTTTTTTTTTCATTTGACTGAAAAAACTATTATTAAGATCAAAATAGTGGAAATCAGCAATAAGAAAGAATAATCTGGAATACCCACAAAGAGATTGTGAACATACAAGTTGATTCAGATCAACAAAAATTTGATTGAAAAATCAATTATTCAAGAACTGTGAAAGAACTAGAAAACATAATAATTAGGAACAAGAACAGTGAAAGTAATAGCCTTTTTCCGAAAATTTTAAAATTAGCTTAATGAAACATGTTCATGAAAACATGTTTCTTGTTGCATTTTATAGGATGTCTACTGACGCAAAATAAAATACATGTTTACGAACAATTTCAAAAAGTAGAAGAAAATATCAAGAATTTTAATTTAGGGTTTTTATTAAACAATAAAAAATCTAATCATTTGTTTTTCAGTATTGAATAAAAGAGATAGAGGAATACAAAGAAGACATACCTGAACCCTCCATTGAATCCATCTTTATAAAGCAGTCAATTTGATTTTAACTATTTTGATCTTAATAATAATTTTTCCAATCAAATGAGAAAAAAAAACCCATTGAAAAAAAGAAGAGATGGAAGAAAAATTAAAAAGAGGATATAAACAGTTTTTTTTTTAGTTAAGGTTAAGGTTTAAAAATTTTAATTAATTAAATTTTTAATTAAAAATCTATTTTCATCCCATTTAGAAATCCAAGTTGGCACTTAAAATCTAGTTGGACTGCCACGTAGGATTACCATTAGGGAAATAACGGAATTTAATGGTAGAGTGATCACTTCGTAACAAAATAATAACATAAGTGGCTAAAATGTAACATTTCAAACATAAGTGACTAAAATGTAACCTGAGGCAAACAAAAGTGACTATTTTTGTAGATTACCCTTAAATAAATAAAACTTTTAGAAACAAGATTTCTTAAAAAAAAATGAATCAAATTTTAGGATTAAAAAAAAGAGAGGCATTATCAGCATTGAGCATTTAGCTAGATGCATCTTTCAGATTTTAAAAAATATTATGGAACACGGACATCATCTATTAAAAATTAAGGGTATTTTACTAAAAAATCTCATTTTTAATATTATTTATGAAAATGAGCTAATTAAAACATTATTTATCGGAATGGACTAAAAAACTCAAAACGCGCATATGTGAAAGCGTTTCAAGAGGAAATTTCATAAAAGAACGTCCTTGAGGGAGTGCTTTTGCCATGTTAGCAGAAAACGTGCTGATGTGGAAGCTTTTTGTTGACATGGCAAAAGCGCTCCCACGAGAGCTCATTTTAGCCCGTGTTTTTGTCCAACGATCATTTAAAAATCTGACCATTGGGGGGCCAACAGTCATGAAAAAAAATATAAACCCCTCACCTATTTTTTTTTACACAAAATTTCCTCTAAATTATATTTCTTCCAAATTTCTCTCTAAATTTCTCAAAAAAGCTCTCAAAGCTCTCTACGTTTTTAATTTTTTTCTCAATCAGTATTATTTTTTATAATTTCTAAGAAATTTGATCGTGTTAGCAATGGACTGGGAATTAATTCATCTTGATTATAATCATATCTTTTTCGACCAAATGAAAATGGTAAGGGCTAATTTCAAAATTTTAATATTATTTAATATTTTTTTTCATTTATGTAATTTTAATTAATATTTTTTATAATTTTTTTATAACAGTCAATAGATCGGATGTTACAATGTTATATTTGTAATATGTCTGGTCCTCCATCACCATTGATAGAAAATTACTTGAGGAAAGTGAGTTTTTGGCACGTGACCAATATAGGCCGAGGGTGCAAGCTGGACCCGAAACTCATCACTGCGTTCCTAGAGAGGTGAAGACCCAAGACGCACACATTCCATCTTCCATGCAGGAAGTGTACCATCACTTTGGAGGACGTGCAATTACAATTGGGATTACCGATAGATGGGTCCATACTCACTGGGTCCGCTCAATCTGCTGATTGGGGAGCCATATGCTACGATCTTTTGGGTGCAATTCCAGATAATATTTACGGAGGTCGGATCGAGATGGGCTGGTTATAAGACACATTCTTAGAGTGGGGGGATGATTTGACTGAAGTAGAAAGAATACGATACACTCGGGCATACATCATTGAGATCCTTGGAGGTTATCTGAAGCCAGACAAGTCATGAAACCTCGTACATCTAAGGTGACTGCTGAAACTCGTCAATTTTAGAGCAGCTGACGAACTCAGTTGGGGTTCTGTCGTGTTGTCGACATTGTACCAGGAGATGTGTCGAGAAATGCAACCAAAAGAAATTAAAATTGGAGGTTACCTCTCACTGCTATAATCATGGGCTCAATTTCGCTTTCCATTTTTACATCCTCGAGTGAACCACCTGTATATATTCCCACTTTTAACGAGGTAAAATATATATTAGATTTTACAATTATTACATAGATTTAAAATATAATTTTATGCTAAAATTTTATTTAGTTAGGTGGAACCATTCGGTGAGTTACGAGGGAATACCTACCACTCTTGAAGATATACGGCTTCTATTAGACCAACGACCAAAAGCGCATGTAAGTATGTATTCCATTTTTGAACTATATATACATAACATAGTCATTTCGTATTTAGTATTATGTATATGTGTAACACCCCTAACCCGTATTTGTCGCCAGAATAAGGTTACAGAGCATTACTAGAGTTTACAATTCAAACAGACAAAAATTTCAAATATTTCATATCATAGCAATAAACGTATTAAAACCAAATCAAAACATACATATTGTCCCTCATATGAGCCTTTGAGACCCTAAGTATGTGTTAGAAATAAGTCGAGACTAAATCGAAAACTCAAAGAATTTTTTAGAAAATAGTGGAAAATTTCAACACTACAATTGTCACATGGCCGTGTGGCTAGGCTGTGTGACTCATATGACCTAGAGACATGCCCGTATCTTAGGCCATGTGTGTAACGCCCTAAATAATTTAATTCTGTATCTATAAATATATGACAGAAATGTGTTTTTATTTCAGTGGTTAAGTGTTTTGGATGTGTTTGAGAGGTCTTGGGTTCAAGTCTCACCTTTACGAAATTTTTTTTATTTTCTCATCTAAGCCTTACCCTTGGTTAGTGGGCTTATTTAAAATGTTTATTAATCTGTGTCAGAATGAGCCTGGTGGTTTGAGTGGTAAGGGGTTGTTGTGTTGGAGGTCCTGTGTTTGAATCCTTGCGCGAGCGTGGATGTTATTTTTGCTTCGGTTGGCTGAGAAAGAGTTTGGATGGGATTGAGAGTTTGAGTGTGTGGGTAGTTGTGGTTGAGGAAATAGTGGGGAGCTAAGATTTGAGAGTTATCAGATTTTATTTGTTATCTTTTTGTTTTCTTTCCAAAATTACGGTTCTCTCTTCCTCTAAAAAAAATCTAATGTCAGTTGTTTTTCTATTGGTGGCACTCTCGATTTCTTTCTTCTTTTCATTATCTTTTCACTTTCCGTTCAAACTGTTGTCGATCTCTGCTTTGGGTTTAGTGTTTTTCTATTCGATTTGTGCATTTGATAAGTACTTTAGAAGTTTCGTACAATTGTGGATGTTTCAGTTGTGTTAATATCGTGTATCTTGTTATTTAGGAGAAGATTAATGGGCTATGGACTTGCAATCAGTGCTTTAGTTGTGTGAAACCACTGTTGTTCGTTAGAGGGTAAGGATTTGGTTGTTTGTTGGAATGAATGATGCCTTGGTTTCAGTTTAGTAACATTTTAAGCGACTTATTTAGTTTCTACAGGTTTTCCATCAGTGCATGAGAAGAGGCATTCCTGTTAACAAGGAATACCCTTTTGACCTAAAGATCGAAAGAACTTTGCGAAGAAGGCAAAAAGAGCTGCAAAACATGGCTAGAAACGGGAATGATCCTAGTCTCAATTGTAATCTGAATGGCCAAGGCGCTAATCCTCATGTCTGTCAGGTGATAGATGACCGAGACAAACCCATTCGAGAGCATGTTGTTCCAATATTTGATTATCTGAATCCAGGGATAGTCAAGCCAAAAATACAAGCTCAGTAATTTGAATTGAAATAGGTAATGTTTTAGATGTTTCAAATAGTAAGACAGTTTGATGGACTACTCATTGAAGATCCAAGATTACATTTATGACTTTTTCTAGAAGTTTGTGACTCGTTCAAGCAATAGGGTGTGCCTGAAGATGCTCTGAAGATGCTACGGTATAATCCAACAACTACAAATGGAAAACTTAGAAATGGCATCACATCTTTTTGGCAAATGGAGGATGAAACGCTATATGAAGCTTCGGAGCGATTTAAAATCTTAATTTAGAAGTGTTCGATGCATGGATTTCAGTACTGGGCTCAGATGGGACTATTCTATAATAGGTTGAATGCACATAGGAGAATAGTAGTTGATGCATCTACCAATGGTACATTGTAGGAAAAATCTTACAATGAAGCATATGAGATTTTGAGGATTGCCAATAATGACTATCAGTACCCTACCACAAAAGTTGTGACGTACAAGAGAACTGCTAGTACCATAGAGTATGATGCAATCAGTTCGTTGATAGCCTAGGTATCTTCTCTAACTAATATGATCAAAATAATGAAAAGAAAAACTGGAGTTTAGGAATTGTGTGTGGCCAACTACAGTTTAGGAATCGTGTGTTTATTGTAGTGAAGATGATTTGGTTGATGAATGGATATCAAATCCAGCATTTGTGTGCTACATGGGTAATTTCAATTAGAATAATAACCCCTATTCCAACATCTATAATTAAGGGTGGAGGGCTTTAGTAGGAATAATCAAAGTGAGGGGAATTTTAAAAATGTTGCAAGACAGAAAGCCATCAATGCACCGCATGGTTATAATCAACCTATGCTGAGGTAAAAATGTCTAGCAAGGTCAGGCATCGATTTCATCATCATCATATATTGAAGCCTGTTTGAAGGAATATATGACCAAGAATGATGTTGTGATCCAGAGTCAAACTGCATCCCACCAAGCTCTTGAGAATCAAGTGGGGTAGATAGCGAATGCTTTAAGTTCAAGGCCATAAGAAGCATTGTCAAGTGATACTGAAAATTTGAGAACCCAAGAAAAGGAGCACTGCAAGGCCATCATTCTTAGATGTGGGACTCGATTGGATGAATTTGTTCAAGATGCCATGAAAGAGGAAGGCAAATCCAGCCGCAATTAGGAAAAGATCTTAGAACCTACTGAACGATAGACATTATCTAAAAAGATTAAGCAACAAAATGTTGTAGCAGACCTAGATCATGTTGTCGATAAAAATGCTACAAAAAACTAATATCAACAACCTGAAGGGAGACCACCTGTACCTTTTCCTCATTGATTCCATAATTCTAAACAGGATATTTAGTTTAAAAAATTTTAAGAGGTCTTGAAGCAACTCCATATCAATATACCACTAGTAGAAGTTTGGAGCAAATGCCCAATTATGTGAAATTCATGAAAGATATACTGTCGAAGAAGTGTAGATTGAGAGAATTTGAGACTAAAGGGTGTACGACGATGTTGATGAATAAACTACCTCCAAAGTTAAAAGACCTAGGGAGTTTCACTATCTCATGTTTCATTGGAAATCACTATGTTGGTAAGGTGTTATGTAATTTAGGAGCGAGTATAAATCTAATGCCTCTATCTATTTGTAAGAAGCTGGGAATTGGGAAAACAAGACCTACTTCAATTACCTTGCATCTTGCCGATCGATCCTATGCCCATCTGAAAGGTAAAATTGAAGACGTACTGGTAAGGGTAGATAAATTTACCTTTCCTACAGATTTCTTTATTTTAGAATGTGAAGCTGACCATGATGTGCCAATTATTCTTAGAAGACATTTTCTTGCTATTGGCAGGACTTTAATTGATGTACAGAAAGGTAAATTGACCATGAGGATGACTGATTAGTAGATCACATTTAATGTATTTAATACCGTGAAATGTACTGATGAGAATGAAGAATGTCGAGCCATTGACTTGATAGAAATAGCAGTGGAGGAAGAATTTACAAGAGTTTGTCACATCAAGTCTAAGAGTGATGAAGATTCATTTGAGTGGAGATCCTTGTGTACTTTGCTGAAGCAAAATAGACCTTTCAATTTTGATGAACAATTTGGTAGCTCATTTATATCTGCATGGAGCTATTGATGTCAAGGACATGAAAATGGGGACATTTAAAGTTTATGGACAACGCTTGAAGCACTACTAGGGTGCTCATTTAGAGCAAGTCAAACAGTCCATTGATCTTTGAGATGTTTAACTTCAACATCTTGAAAATTCTTTTTATTTCATTTTATCAATTTAAATTTCTCATAGTTATTTCACTTCCTTTGTTTAATAAACTGTATAAGGGGAAGGGGTTGGTGACGCAAAGCCTGTTAAGACAAATCCTGCCAATGAAGAGAATGCACCCAAAGCATTGGAGGAAGAACCAGAGAAAACAAAGTTTGTCAGCATTAAGACTAACCATGGGGACGAAGAGGAAGCAAATCCCTCAGTTGCACCACTAGTGGATAGTACTGCAGCTATTCCACCTCTTTCTACTGAATTGATGACTGAACATGATCGTGAGATCGATCAAATTATTAATGAACTCACCAAATTTGATAATGAAAATGAGGATGTACCACTCAATTTACTTAAAAGGCAGATGCATTATAAGATGAGTGCACGAAAGACCACTTGCTGCAATTAAAGTACCACTATTTAGTTCCAAGCTTGGTAAGTTTTTCTTCCTTTATTACATCTCATTATGTACATATATATGTTCTTGCATTCATGATTCATATGTGTGCATGCATTGAGGATAATGCATCCATTAGGTTTGGGCGTGTATTGTACATCTAGATTGCATGAGATATTTTATTTTTCATTTGTCATTCATTTTTCCATGGCACGCATGACTGCCAAAAATTGTTGAGACTGTGATGAGTGTGTTTTTGTCTGTGATGTTCGATGAGGAGCTTAATTATTCTATAAACTTACAAAGTTGTGACAGTGGATTAGGTGACATTAGCTTAGGATAGTTTGCTTTTAAATTGATCATTAAAATTAGGATGTCCTAATTCCGATTACAATTGATCCATAGTAAGTTTCGTTTGATAAACTTAGAGACTCTTAAAGCTATATTCGGTAACATGGAAGTACTCAATAATGAATACAGTGGCAATGTCTAAGAAAATTCTTTAAAAAAAATGCCATCAAATACACCAATGTTTAGAATTGTCGAGTAAGTTAGCACCACTTTGTTTGCTCCATCGTGCTATTGACTAGAAAGATAGGTTTGCGTAAGAGTGTGTAATAAAGAAAATTAGGGGCACTCCACTATAGTAATAGGCTGAGTAGCTAAGGAGGTAGTTGTTTGCTCCATCCATCTTTTTATTCAAAAGCCTTAGCTTTACTAGTGAGTATTCAAATCACAACATGATTGAGTATTCGACAATTTAGTGTATGCTCCATTGTAATTGTCAAGTCAAAGAATCATGTGACGACCTAAATCCCTAGTAAAAAAAATAGGCATAATAAAGAGACATGTATGTGTTTGAGTATGTATAAGGCCAAAAAGAAGAAGAAGGAAAACTGATTTAGTTAAAAGATGAACTATGTAAATTAGGAGGTACTTGCTATAGTGAAAATTGCATGAATACTTAGGATTTTTCTTTCTTTTAGGGCAATATTTTCTGCACTGCCTTTGCAAAATAAGCTTATGGAACTTGATCAAATATTTTGATATATATGATTGCTAGAACTAAATATTATGTTGCTACGACGATTATGTTGCTACGACGATTCTAACATTCATGCATTCATATGTATTTTGCTTAAGGACAAGCAATAACTCAGGCTTGGGGGTGTGATCACTCTTGAAAAGAGTTATATTTCATGACTTTAGACCTAGCTAATTGCTTGCAATTAAGTACATTTAGTTGCATTTTAGGACATTTCATTCGTATTTTCATCATTTTATTAGGAGCTTGGACTGTGTTTAAATTTTAGGTACTTTTAATTGCTTGTGGTAGAGCTGTTGTAACACCCCTAACCTATATTTGTCATCAGAGTAGGGTTACGAGGTATTACTAATTAATACACATCATTTAATATCAAAATCTCATACATTCATACATTCATATACATATATCATTCAACACAATCATATTGTCCCTAATCAGGGCCTACGAGGCCTTAAACATGCTTTAGAAGTCGTTCGGGACTAAACCAATAACATACGAAAATTTTGGAAAATTAGAAAAAATTTTACATTTCAAGGGTCACACGCCCGTGTGAATAGGCCGTGTGCCTCACACGGCTAGCAGACACGCTCGTGTCATAGACCGTGTGGAAACAGGGCATACATACTGACTTACATCACACGGCCAAGGACACGCCTGTGTACCAGGCCGTGCCAAAACTGTAGGATATACTGACTTATCAACACGGCCAAGTCACACGCCCATGTGCTAGGCCGTGTGCCATTTAGGGGGTATACTGACTTGTACCACACAACCGATCAGACGCCCGTGTGTGAGACCATGTGGAGCATACTGACTTGATTTTAATTCAACACAAAGGGACACACGGTCGTATAACCTAATCGTGTATCACACACGGCTGAGACATACGCCCGTGTCTCTGCCCGTGTGGACAAAATAGGCTATTTGCAAAGCCATTTTGCCACCATATTTTCACATACATGAACAAGCATAAAATTTTATCTATTCATAACTCAATAGGCAACCATTTCAATACATTTTATACATATATGATACCAGTTCAACATAGTATGCAAATACTTAATTAACATCATGCATTTCCCAATCATATGTCAACCACATATAAAGATAACATTTGCATAATTCCATTCTATCTACTACTTATCAAACATACCAAAATATACTATCAAATTTAGCCATATCACATGGCTTAACTTATACTCAACATATGCCAAAATCATGATCTCAAGTAACCATATTTATCATCTTTAAAACTAGCCTATACATGCCATATTTACAATTATCCACAAATTCAAAAGTACCAATCGGCAATTGGATAGTGCGATGTGAAACTCTGACTTGTCCAAAGCGGTTGAGCTAACGAACCTCTATAAAACATAGAAAAAGAAACAGAGTAAGCTTTTAAACTTAGTAAGCCCGTAAAATTTGGAATTAAACTTACCATTTATACCAAATCAAGGTAAATAAATTAGATAAACTGAATACAATTTCCAAATGCTTAACACAAGCATTCATCAATAGGTTAGAAATATAAATACATGAAATCATCCATTATCTCAATACAATACTCAATATATATATCATTCCAAATTCATATATCATGGACATCATATTCAACATTTCACTCTCAATCATATAATCAATAATTCATTTAATAACAGTACTCATCAGTATAAACAATATTTGTGCCCGTTGAACCCATTAAAACTTGAAAGGATACTCAGGTGATATGCATCAGTAATCTGTCAATTCATTATCTTTTCCACTCTCGAGCCATGATTGGTAACCTCCTCCTGAGCTGATGGACAGTAAGTTCTACTGAGCTGAAACGGTAAGCTCTGATGACCTGAATCAGTAAGCTCTTACGAGCTGTGGTGAGTCTGCAACAAATGCAGGAGCTCGACCAAAAAGGTAACCCTAGTGACCTGTCACTCGTACCCTACAAATTCATACGATTCAAATGGGGCTCGATAACCAATAGATTATATCGATAAGGCATTCATTGTAACACCCCAAACCCGGCCCAGACGTTATGACCGGATCCGACATGCCACATCGAATCGTTCAAAACATTTTATATTGTTGATCTAGAAAAACTTACTTAGTGTTTTAAAAGATAATTTCATTATAGGTTAAAGTGAATGGAAGCTGTGCACCAGGTAAGAAACCGGAAAAGAGATGGTGAGTCCATCGAACTGCTTAAGTACCAAGCTCCCTTTGGATCCAATCCTAGACATGCATACCGTCATTACCACACCTTAACGTCATGGACATTTCTAGGAAACCGATTTGATTAAGTCATTTTTAGGAAAAGTGATTAATTTTGGAAAATACTTTCATTGCGGAAGATTTGATTGTTGTCGTGTTATTTTGAAATCAATTGTTGTTTTTTTTTGAAAACGCGCCCTAAAGCTATTCAATTTCAACTGTTAAAATAAGTAATACCTATCTTAGTAATACATATTAAAACCATCAAAAATAATTAAGCGGTCTTATTACATTTAAAAACCCAAAACTTCAAACGTAAATAAAAGGATGTCCAGTTCACCAGAAGAAAATCAAACTTTCAGAACGGGTGACCACTCCGAATTCCCTCACAGCTCCAAGTCCACTATGGTTGGGGATTACCTGCGTGGATGAAAATAAAAGGGGTGGGTTTGGGGAAACTCAGTGTGTAAATTAACCCAACCATAGCCTATATCAGCTCAAACGACAGAAATAGAATAAGTTGGCCTTAGCCCAGAACAGAATTCAGAATAAAGCCCGTAGGCCCATAACAGATCAGAACAGATATTACATGTTTATGCAGAAACCTAACCCAGATTCATCCATAACACCCCTGTACCAGCCTTACACCATATGGGGAGACTACTTAACCCACCCAACCGCTACACACCATAGAAATCGCAGCGAGGCTGCCAGATATTGTGACGGAGTCACTAGATACAGATATTGTGGCAGAGCCACCAGAACAGATATATGCGGCAGAGCCACCAGATCAGATAATTGTTGCATAGCCACCGGGACAGATATATGTGGCAGAGCCACCAGATCAGATAATTATGGCATAGCCACCAGGACGCTTCCTCCATAGTATAACCCAAGTCCCCATGCAACAGATATATAATCATGGCATACATCATACAGAATCAGATCGTCATGCTTTTCAGTCAAAAGTAACCCTAGGGGTATAATGTTAATTTTGCATACATTGGGGTATTCAAGTAATTTAACTATTCTTAAGGTTTTCATACATAACATAGCCATTTACGTACGATCAGAAACACTTACCATGTTTTCTTACCAATTTGGGCCCGTTGGCCCCGTTTTTGGCCCATTAAGCCCAAAAATATCGAAATGCACAGAATCGCGCACTCTGTAGTCTTATCACTTTAATTTACCATATACATCAAATTATTAATCTCATGAGCATTCACACACTCGCAAAATACCGGCTTTTCGGCATTTCGGCTTTTCGGCTTGTGCCGATCTAGTCTATAAGAGGGTGTTAGTTACACACCTGTTTGCGACGATATGCTGACGAGATCCACACACGAACCGCCTACAATTGGATTACTAACACGTTAATCTAACTATTCAAATACGAACTACGTATTAACCCCTTACAATATTCAGCCAACCACACCTACAGATCATAGTAAGCTTATAAGAAATCAAAAAGCAACTCATTAACAAATTTTTGTCAATGTTTACCACATAATCATAATTTTACTGCAAGGTGTCTTCCTGAGCAATAGTCACTAAATCATTTATAACTGGAGCTACGAAACTCCAAATCAAGTGCCGTTAATTTTCCCTAAAAATAGACTCATATATCTTCTATCCATAAAATTTTCAGAATTTTTGGTTTATCCAATCAATACCATATTTTTCTCAAAGTTTCCCATGTTTCACTGTTTGACTAATCTGACCACTCTTCATTACGAATAAAATTTCTAATTGTACAGAATTCAAAATATGTTATTGTTTATTTCATTTGAAACTAGACTCAATAAGATTTAATTACATAATTTATTCAGCTTCTAATTCATCTCCCACAATTTATGGTGATTTTCCAAAGTCACATTACTGCTGCTGTCCCAAGCAGATTTATTACCAAATCACTCTTTCACACATACCTTGCATACATGTTATTTAAACATGTATATCACCAATCAATCATCACATATCTATGATTTTACTTAAGTATAGTCTCCATTTCATCATTTTAAAGCACAACATGCTAGCCAAATTTTCCTTTTAGCATCTAAGGCACATGCATGCTCATTTGTTTGGCTCAACTTCACCTATCTTCCATTTTTCATCAAAAGAACATGAAACAACAACCATTTCCTTCATTTTAATTCATGACTAAATGCTCACAGCACAACTAAAAACCAAAATATGCTTCAAGAGTTAAGGTAGAATCAAGAAGAACTCATGAACATCCAGATAGAAGAAAACTACCATGAACTTACCTTCAATTTTCTTCCCCAAGTGACTGAACATTCAAGAGCTTTCTCCTCTCCTTTCTCTTCTCTAACTTTCGGCTATGATGAACAAAGATGGACAAAACTTTTTTCTTTTCACCCCTTTTTCTTTTAATAAAATTTCATATTTCATCCATTTAATTCTTTAATACAAAAGATATGAAATGCCCATCATGGAACATTTACCTAAACCGTTATCATGGAACATTTACCTAACCCATTATCATGGAATATTTACCTAATCCATTATCATGGAACATTTACCTAACTCATTATCAATTTGTACCATGAATTATGGATATCAAGTGCTCATATTGTCTACAACAACATGATGGCTGGCCACTTCATGTAAAATGGGAGGTTTGTCATGCAAATCCTCCTATTTTGCACTCCTATTTATTTGGCCACTTCAATTTAGCCTATAGCATTTTCAAACATTTTCACATAGGTTCTATTTCATAATTTCACTCACAAATGACAAAATCAAAGCATGAAATTTTGCCAACATTCACAGAATTCCCGAAAATTGGGGCATTACAACTCTACTCCCTTAAAGAAATTTCGGCCTCGAAATTTACCTGATCCAAATAGTTGAGGGTATTGTTGACGCATAGTCTCTTCTGATTCCCAAGTAGCTTCTTCCCTTCCATGATTACGCCAAAGCACTTTCATTAATGGGACAGATTTCCTTCTGAGAACCTTAACATCTCGAGCCAATATTTGCACAGGCTCCTCCTCAAACGTCAAATCAGTTTGAACTTCAATTTCTGCAACTGGCAGGACATGAGCAGGGTCAGAATGATAACGCCTTAACATAAAGACGTGAAAAACATCGTGAATCCTGTCTAACTCTGGAGGCAATTCTAACTGATAAGCCACTGGGCCTACTCGCTTCAAAACCCGATAAGGCCCAATGAACCGCGGACTTAACTTGCCCTTCTTACTGAACCTTAATATCTTCTTCCAAGGAGAAACCTTTAAGAAGAACATATCACCTACTGAGTACTCAATCTCCTTACGCTTCAAATCTGCATACGACTTTTGCCTATCATATGCTTCTTTTAATCGGTCCCTAATTATTCTGACCTTATGCTCAGTATCAGCTACCAACTCTGGTCCAAGAATTCGTCGCTCTCCTAGTTCAGTCCAACAACTAGGTGTACGACACCTTCGTCCATACAGTGCTTCATACGGTGCCATTCAAATACTCGCCTGGTAACTGTTAGTGTACGCAAATTCTTCCAACGACAAGTAATCCTCCCAACTACCTCGAAAGTCAATCACGCATCCCCTCAATATGTCCTCTAGAATCTGAATAATCCTCTCTGACTGACCATCAGTTTGGGGATGGAAAGCCGTACTAAAGTTCAATCGCGTCCCCAACGTCTCATGCAACTTTTTCCAAAATCGAGATGTGAATCTGGGATCCCGGTCAGAGACAATCGAAAACTGGGACTCCATGAAGTCACACAATCTCCGCCACATACAACTTGGCTAACTTTTGAAGTGAAAAGTCAATACGAACAGGTATAAAATGGGCCGATTTGGTCAACCTATCCACAATCACCCAGACCGAGTCTTTCTTTGATGGTGTCAAAGACAACCCACTCACAAAGTCCATGGTTACCCTCTCCCACTTCCAAAGTGGTATCTTCACCGGCTGTAATAGTCCAGAAGGTAATTGATGCTCAGCTTTCACTTGTTGGCATGTTAGACATTTTCCTACAAACTCCGTTACTTCTCGCTTAAGTCCAGGCCACCAGTACAATTCTCGGAAGTCGTGATACAACTTGTTCCCTCTAGGATGCATGGAACAAAGTCCTCCATGAGCTTCCTTCAATATTGTCTGCCTTAAATCAGAGTCCCTCGGAACACAAATTCTTCCTCGAAAACACAGAACTCCATCACCATTTAAACCGAACTCAGAAGTTTCCCCTTCCTTAACTTGTTGAAAACGAGCAACCAAAGACTCATCTTCCAACTGCTTTTCCTTAATCTGGTTCACCCAGGTTGGCCTTACTTGTAATTCAGCCAACAAACTGCCATCATCACACAGACTCAAACGAGCAAACATTGCTCTCAGAGCAGATACGGTTCTACGATTTAAAGCATCGGCTACCATATTAGCCTTGCTTGGGTGATACTCGATCGAACAGTCATAATCCTTAAGCAACTCAATCCATCTCCTTTGCCTAAGGTTCAGCTCCTTCTGAGTCAATAAATACTTAAGACTCTTGTGGTCTGTGTATATAACACACCTCTCCCCGTACAGGTAATGTCTCCAAATCTTAAGTGCAAATATCACTGCCGCCAACTCCAAATCATGAGTAGGATAGTTCCCTTCGTGAGGTTTAAGCTGTCGTGATGCATATGCAACCACCTTACCTTCCTACATTAACACGCAGCCCAAACCCACGTGTGATGCGTCACTGTACACAGTAAAATCTTTCCCAGACTCTGGCTGAATCAACACAGGTACTTCAGTCAGAACTTTCTTCAACTTCTCAAAAGCTTCCTGCTGTTTCTCAGTCCATACAAACGGTACTCCTTTCCTTATGAGTTTTGTCAAAGGTGCTGCCATTACAGAAAAACCTTCCACAAACCTTCTGTAGTATCCTGCCAGTCCTAGGAAACTCCGTATTTCCGACACTGCCCTAGGCGGCTTCCACTCCAAAATCGCTTTAATTTTCCGAGGGTCCACTTTAATCCCCTCAGCAGAGACCGTATGTCCTAAGAAGGTTACCTCCCTCAACCAAAGTTCAGACTTGCTGAACTTCACAAAGAGTTCCTTCTCTCTTAACACTTGCAGCACTATACGGAGATGCTCATCATGTTTCACTTCAGTTTCAGAATATACCAGGATATCGTTAATAAAGATGACTACGAACTGATCAAAAAATGGTTGGAACACACGATTCATCAGATCCATAAATGCTGCAAGAGCGTTCGTCAGTCCAAATGGCATAACCAGAAATCGTAATGACCATACCGAGTCCTGAATGCCGTCTTATGGATATCTGCCTCCTTGACTCTTAACTGATGATATCCAGATCGAAGGTCGATCTTGGAAAATACAGAAGCTCCTCTAAGCTGGTCGAACAGATCATCAATCTTTGGCAGTGGATACTTATTCTTAATTGTCAGTTTGTTCAACTGGCGATAATCAATGCACATCTGCATTGTACCATCCTTCTTCTTCACGAATAGCACTGGTGCTCCCCATGGAGACATGCTTGGCCTAATGAAGCCCCTATCCAATAACTCTTGAATTTGTGCCTTTAGCTCCACCAACTCCTTCGATGCCATTCTATACGGTGCGATAGACACTAGTTCCGTTCCAGACAATAAGTCGATTCCAAACTCCACTTCTCGGTTCAAAGGCAATCCTAGAAGCTCCTACAGAAAAACATCTCGGAACTCCTTTACAGTCCTAACCTTATCCACTGTCAGTCCCTCCTCTTCCGACTGACTTACAAATGCCAAATAGGCCTCACAACCTTTCTGAATCCACTTCTCGGCTCTTAATGCCGACACCACATTGGACAAATAATCCCTTCACTCACCTATCACCATAACCTCCTCATCCTTGGTGGTCCTTAACACCATTCGTTTAGCAGCATAATCCAGGGTCGCCTTATGCTTAACAAGCCAGTCCATTCCCAAAATGAGATCAAACTCTCCGAACGGTAACTCCATCAGATCTCCAGGGAAAATCCTACCTTAAGTTTCTAAGGGTACATCCCTATACAGTTTGTCTACCCTAACCGAGTGACCCAAAGGACTTAGTACAGATACCCCACTCACAATCTCCTCAGAGCAGTGCAAGTTGTCCATAATCCGTTCTGTGGCCTCCAACCAATATTCCGCCACATTCGGGGCTATACCAGACACGCCCCTAAAGATCTCCGCTCCGTTAGCCAGAAGTCGTTCAGAAATAGATCCCCGAACTCCATTGCCCGTACTTGCCCCGACAACCCTTTCCAGAACACGAAGCATTGCCTGTGACAGGGCATCATCCTCGGCACTGCGATCATGAGACTCTACCTCTATTGTCGGTGGTATCGGTGCATCCACCGCCAGCATATTTCTCGAAGATGAAGATCTCGCTCGAGCACTTCCTCAGCTCCGTCCACGGCCTCTTGTACTCATATCGTATTATCTTGATTACGAATTTTTATGCATCAATTAATATTCCAGTGTTTATTACAGATGTTTTATGAATCAGACAGTAGTTCAGAGTTTGTTTCGCAGAATCGAAGTCTAGCTACAGTTTCAGTCTCTTATCAGATTTTCTTATGGTTTCAGTATCATCCTATCTAGAGTATCCTAATAGGGTTTCAGTACAGACAGATAATTCAGGAAAATATTCAGAAAAATTTAGAATACTTACAGAATTGAGCCGGAGATTTGGAATGCCACCTTCTAAAGATCTAAATTTTGAAAATCGAGTTTTTCGCATTCTTTATAAAATTTTCGCTTTCTGATACCACTAAATGTAACACCCCAAACCCGACCCAGACGTTATGACCAGATCCGACATGCCACATCGAAGCGTTCAAAACATTTTATATTGTTGATCCAGAAAAACTTACATAGTATTTTAAAAGATAATTTCATTATAGGTTAAAGTGAATGGAAGCTGTGCACCAGGTAGGAAACCGGAAAAGAGGTGGTGAGTCCATCGGACTGCTTAAGTACCAAGCTCCCTTCGGATCCAATCCTAGACATGCATACCGCCATTACTACACTTTAACGTCATAGATATTTCTAGGAAACCGATTTGATTAAGTCATTTTTAGGAAAAGTGATTAATTTTGGAAAATATTTTCATTGTGGAAGCTTTGCTTGTTGTCGTGTTATTTTGAAATCAATTGTTGTTTTTTTTTGAAAACGCGCCCTAAAGCTATCCAATTTCAACAGTTAAAATAAGTAATACCTATCTTAGTAATACATATTAAAACCATCAAAAATAATTAAGCGGCCTTATTACATTTAAAAACCCAAAACTTCAAATGTAAATAAAAGGATGTCCAGTTCACCAGAAGAAAATCAAACTTTCAGAACGGGTGGCCACTCCGAATTCCCTCACAGCTCCAAGCCCACTATGGTTGGGGATTACCTGCGTGGATGAAAATAAAAGAGGTGAGTTTGGGGAAACTCAGTGTGTAAATTAACCCAACCATAGCCTATATCAGCTCAAACGACAGAAATAGAATAAGTTGGCCTTAGCCCAGAACAGAATTCAGAATAAAGCCCATAGACCCATAACAGAACAGAACATATATTACATGTTTATGTAGAAACCCAACCCAGATTCATCCATAACACCCCCGTACCAGCCTTACACCATGTGGGGAGACTACTCAACCCACCCAACTGCTACACACCACAGAAATCGCAGCGAGGCTGCTAGATATTGTGACGAAGTCACCAGATACAGATATTGTGGCAGAGCCACCAGAACAGATATATGTGGCAGAGCCACCAGATCAGATAATTGTGGTATAGCCACCGGGATAGATATATGTGGCAGAGCCACCAGATCAGATAATTATGGCATAGCCACCAGGACCCTTCCTCCATAGTATAACCCAAGTCCCCATGCAACAGATATATAATCATGGCATACATCATACAGAATCAGATCGTCATGCTTTTCAGTCAAAAGTAACCCTAGGGGTATAATGTTAATTTTGCATACATTGGGGTATTCAAGTAATTTAACTATTCTTAAGGTTTTCATACATAACATAGCCATTTACGTACGATCAGAAACACTTACCATGTTTTCTTACCAATTTGGGCCCGTTGGCCCCGTTTTTGGCCCATTAAGCCCAAAAATATCGAAATGTACAGAATCGCACACTCTGTAGTCTTATCACTTTAATTTACCATATACATCAAATTATTAATCTCATGAGCATTCACACACTCGCAAAATACCGGCTTTTCGGCATTTCAGCTTTTCGGCTGGTGCCGATCTAGTCTATAAGAGGGTGTTAGTTACACACCTGTTTGCGACGATATGCTGACGAGATCCACACACGAACCGCCTACAATTGGATTACTAACACGTTAATCTAACTATTCAAATACGAACTACGTATTAACCCCTTACAATATTCGGCCAACCACACCTGCAGATCATAGTAAGCTTATAAGAAATCAATAAGCAACTCATTAACAAATTTGTGTCAATGTTTACCACATAATCATAATTTCACTGCAAGTTGTCTTCCCGAGCAATAGTCACTAAATCATTTATAAGTGGACCTACGAAACTCCAAATCAAGTGCCGTTAATTTTCCCTGAAAATAGACTCATATATCTTCTATTCATAAAATTTTCAGAATTTTTGGTTTATCCAATCAATACCATATTTTTCTCAAAGTTTCCCATGTTCCACTGTTTGACTAATCTGACCACTCTTCATTACGAATCAAATTTCTCATTGTACAGAATTCAAAATATGTTATTGTTTATTTCATTTGAAACTAGACTCAATAAGATTTAATTACATAATTTATTCAGCTTCTAATTCATCTCCCACAATTTATGGTGATTTTCCAAAGTCACGTTACTGCTGCTGTCCCAAGCAGATTTATTACCAAATCACTCTTTCACACATACCTTGCATGCATATTGTTTAAACATGTATATCACCAATCAATCATCACATATCTATGATTTTACTTAATTATAATCTCCATTTCATCATTTTAAAGCACAACACGTTAGCCGATTTTTCCCTTTAGCATCTAAGGCACATGCATGCTCATTTGTTTGGCTCAACTTCACCTATCTTCCATTTTTCATCAAAAGAACATGAAACAACAACCATTTCCTTCATTTTAATTCATGACTAAATGCTCACAGCACAACTAAAAACCAAAATATGCTTCAAGAGTTAAGGTAGAATCAAGAAGAACTCATGAACGTCAAGATAGAAGCAAACTACCATGAACTTACCTTCAATTTTCTTCCCCAAGTGACCAAACAGTCAAGAGCTTTCTCCTCTCCTTTCTCTTCTCTAACTTTCGGCTATGATGAACAAAGATGGACAAAACTTTGTTCTTTTCACCCCTTTTTCTTTTAATAAAATTTCATATTTCATCCATTTAATTCTTTAATACAAAAGACATGAAATGCCCATCATGGAACATTTACCTAAACCATTATCATGGAACATTTACCTAACCCATTATCATGGAATATTTACCTAATCCATTATCATGGAACATTTACCTAACCCATTATCAATTTGCACCATGAATTATGGATATCAAGTGCTCATATTGTCTACAACAACATGATGGCTGGCCACTTCATGTAAAATGGGAGGTTTGTCATGCAAATTCTCCTATTTTGCACTTCTATTTATTTGGCCACTTCAATTTAGCCTATAGCATTTTCAAACATTTTCACATAGGTTCTATTTCATAATTTCACTCACAAATGACAAAATCAAAGCATGAAATTTTGCCAACATTCACAGAATTCCCGAAAATTGGGGCGTTACATTCATATTTCAAGCATATCAATTATTCAATCACATACATTCATTTCAAATATTTACCAATATATAAAAGTTCGATTCTAATTATACGAACTTACCTCGAGTTGCTCGGATGGAAACTATAGACTGCTCGTCTACTTTTCCTTTTCCTCGATCTAAACTCGATCTCAGCTTATCTTGATCTATATATTATCAAATTCAATACATTCAGTATTCAATCTGTTCAATTTAGTCCATAATTCATATTTTGGAAATTTACATATTTCCCCCTATACTTTTCACATTTTTACAATTTAGTTCTTATCACATAAAATTGCAAATTCACGTAATTTAGTACCAACCCTTGCCTAGCTGAATTTCATGCAACCCATATCTTTCATTATTTCACACTGTTAACCACCACGTTTTACATTTTCACAATTTAATTCCTATTTTGCATTTTTGTCAAAAATTACTTTACAAAACTGGTTTACCTGTCAACAAATATTCAAAATCCATCATCAACCATCAATTTACTCAAGCATTCAACAATGGCAACATGACAAATCTTTAATAGTTTCAAAATCTAAGGTACGGGCTAGCTAGAATACGAAGCAACGATTTCAAAAACGTAAAAGTCATTAAAAACCGAGTAAAAATGGACTTACATGCTTAAATATTGATGGCCGAACCTTTAATACTCCTTTAATGGTGTTTTTGTTTCCTATATTCGGCTAGATGAAGAAGAAACAAAGTGATATTTTGTTTTTCTATATTTTTATTCACCATTTAATACCAAATTACATTAATAACCTTATTATAAACCATTTAAACATCTAATAATATGTCCATATAAGTCCACTCACACTAGGGTGGTCTAATTACAACATAAGGACCCTAACTTTAAGGTTATATAGCTATTAGATACCTTTAGTAATTAGAACTTAAGTTTTACGCTTTACATAATTTAGTCCTTTTTATAGAATTAAGCATTCAAAGAGTAAAATTTCTTTACGAAACTTTTACATAATAATTCTATCATGCTGTAAACTTTAATAAAATATTTAAATAAATATTTTGACCTTAAATTTGTGGTCCTAAAACCACTATTTTGATTTGACTCAAAAACGGGTTGTTATAGCTGTGTTTGGTGGTTTAGCCGTGGCAATGCTGGGAAAACTGAGTCAACGCTCAACGCGTACCAATGTCAACCCAACTATACTTGTACTAGAAAAGTCTACAAAAAAAAGGTGGAGAAGATAATCTTGGGTTGTTGATTTGTATCCTGGAAAATAAATAATATAAAAAATGAGAAGATAATCTTGGGTTGTTCAAAAAATAATTTAAAAAGAGAAGAAAAACATGGGTTGTTGGAGTTACCCTAGGAAAAATAGCTATAAAAAGCCAAAAGAGGAAACCCTAAAGGGTGAATAAAAGTGGAAAACCTTAGGCAAAGATAGAGGGTAGGGGCTGGGTAAAGACTGAAAGAGGATGACGAAAGCAGTCCTTCTCAGCCATCATAGCACACTATGTTGCTAGAGTGTGAACTGGATACACGAAAGTTGTTTTCCCGAACTCTTCCGTATTTCTTACATTGTTCTTCTGTGTATTGAATGATGAAAATGGTGTTGGATGTTGTTTTGGATTGCAATTTTATTTCCCAGCCCATAAGATAAATCTCATAGGGTTGGGATTACTTTTGAAGAAACCTTAAACGGTTTTTATGGATGCAATATATATCTAATTTAATTTATTATTTCATTGGATTGTTCTTATTTCTTGTTTAAAATACAAACGATCTCTGGGCGTAGAAGACTGCTTGCATAGTTATAAAATTGATTCTAATTTGAAAGGGTTTGATTGGTTAGATTAAAATTAAATGAAATGAGTTGGTTAGATTAAAATTAAATGAAATGAGCAAGTATCTAATAGAAACTTGTAGTCGCCTCTAGACATAGAGTCAAGATCATACATAAGGAACCCATGCAAGATATTTAAAAAGCCTATAGACACGGGCAAGGTAACTTGAGGTTTTGCTCTCACAAGAGGCAGGCCATTTTAGAACTCTTCTGTATAGTAAAGTAGACATGATTTTGCCAAGGCATTGTTGACAGGAAGGGTCGATTCTGGGTAATCTTGACCTTCCGAATCAACATCACTCTATCCTTATTCTTTGTCATAGTAACTTTGTCACAACATATTTAGTTGTTTATTTCTTTATTTACATTCTATTTGGATAATCACTCTCATTATTGCCATTACATTTCTGCTCTCACTTTTTTCATAGCATTTCCAATTATTCATCAATTCCATCTACCGCATACATCAGCATTCCTTTGAATTATCACTACATACCTTGGTTGTAACACCGCTAACCCGTATCCTTCACTGGGATAAAGTTACGAGGCATTACCGATCATAGCACAACAAATATATATTTGTCATACATGATTCAATTTTACATAAATATCAATCAAATATAATCACATTGTCCCTTATAAAGCTCTACGAGACTTTAAAACATGCTTGAAAGAGATTTAGGACTAAACTGGTAACATTTGAAAAATTTGGGAAACTATTAAAATTTTCATGGAAATAGAGACCACATACCCGTATGAACAGGCCGTGTGTTCACACGGCCACTAGACACACTGGTATCACAAGCCATGCAAAAATAGGCATACATACTGAATTGGGTCATACAGCCAACTACACGCCCGTGTGTCCAGCCCGTGTACCCTTCAAAATGGTCACACATTCCCATGTACTAGGCCGTGTTCCTTTTATGGGGGTATAATGACTTATACAATACAGCCGGTCACATGCTCGTGTGTGAGACAATGTAGAGTATACTGACTTTAATTTAATTTCAACACTAGGGGACATACGGCAGTGTAGCATGACCATGTGTCGTACACGGCTGAGACATACGCCCGTGTCTCTGCCCGTGTGGACAATAATAGACCATTTGCAAGGCCGCTTTGCCACCCTTTTTCGTGATCACCTAAACAATCACAATGGTACCTATTCAACATACAATTAGGTAGCCTAAACATCCATTTCAATACACATTATAAGCCATTTCAAAATCAAGCATTCATATACTCAAATCAATACCATTTGTACATTCAAACGCATACCAACTAGCATGATTCATTCCTCATTACTCACCTATACCAAAGTATATATCTTACTTATCAATACAACATATTTCAATATGTATCTTTACTACCATCAATCACACACAAAGCTTGACTCATAAATCATTGATTAGCCATTCATTTATTAAGTCCAAATTCATGCTTTTCATAAGTAAATACTTATCATATACCTATTGACCAAATGATCATCTTGAACCATCACCAACCATACCAAATTATGCCATTACACAAGGCAAATTACACATCAAACATAAGGCATTAATAAGCCATTCAAAATGGCCAAATACATCACTAAAACCTTTATCAAAAAGACTCAAGCCTATATATGCCATATAACCAAGTCACAAATGTATAAATACCAAAATAAAAAATCGAATAGTGTGATGCGATCTCCGTCGACTTCCAACTAGAGCAAACGTCCAAATCACTATAACACATAGGAAAATAACACAAACTAATGCATAAAGCTTAATAAGCTCGTATGGTAATAAACTCATATTATTAAATAACTGCATTTAAAACCATTATTCGAAACATTATATAATTCATATGATTTCACCATTCAATCTCGAATTCATGCACATAGATGATCAAGATTTTCATGAGTTTATTCTTTCAAAACACGTATGGTTTGAATACTTCTTATCAATTCATTCACATTTTCATATGCACAAGCAATTATATATAAAATTTATTCAATTCAATATTTATCACCTTTTCTTAGCTAAGTGAATTATGTAAAATATCATCAAATAATGGTGTTTCGCACACTATGTGCCATATGTATATTTAGTTAAAACAACTATAACCCATATCTCACATATCATTTAATTCATACCTCATTACAGTCAAATAAACACACTTTGGCATGAAATATACTTATACATAAATCTTTCTCATTTCATATACTTGATACACTAAGAATTTACCAAATTACCTTTACCTGATTCTCATATTAGTTCTGTACAAACCTGAATCACTTAATTCAATTTCACTTTCCTTCTTGTCTTGACTATGACCGTTCAGAATCGTTAAGGATACTCGAAAATCACATAAAGCTCGTACAATGCCATATCCCAAATATGGTCTTACATGTTATCACATATCAATGCCACTGTCCCAGATAGGGTCTTACACAAAATCAAATAACGACACCAATGTCCCAGACATGGTCTTACACGTAATCACAATACAATGCCAATGTCCTAGAAATGGTCTTACATGTAATCACATCTTGGTAATCCTAATGCAATGACATTCGTATCCTATACTATTCCTAAGGTTCATATGGGACTTTCAGATATCATAACTTCGTCGATTCTTGCTTGTATTTGCTCGTTCAACATTCGTAGCAATTCAATGATAATGAAACATATATAATTCAATTCATGTAACAACCCGATTTAGACCCTAATTGGAACAGTGGTTTCGGGACCACGAAATCAAGTCAAAAATATTTAAAAATTATTTCTGTGTTTATTATGTGTGAATTAGTATCTGTAAAATTTTTGTGATATAATTTTGTCGTTTGAGTGTCCGATTTAATAAAAAGGACTTAATCGCGTAAAATAAAAATTTGATGGTTAAATGTGAAAGGGCCAAATTGTTGTTGTCTTTTTAAATTGGGGTTTTTAAGTTGCAATATTACCATATTTAAATGTGATGGACGGTTATCACATTATAACATAATGGTTTTATAATTTAGGTTAAAGGTTAATTTAGTAAAATATATAATAATATGTATATAACAAAACATAAAGTTAAAATCCATTTTTTCATCTTCCTTATTATGATCGAATAACAAAAATAAAGAAAGAAAAACAAAGCTTTAAGGGTTCAGCCAAAGACTAGCTTGATTAAGGTATGTAACTAGCTCAGTTTTTGATAATTTTTACATTTTTGAGATCGTTGTAGTGTAATGTATAAGGCCCATGCTTGAATTTTTTTTATTTTGATGAATATTTTGAATTATTCCATTGATGAATAATTGAGCTTTGTGATGTTAGTTGATGAATTATGAAAGATATGTTTTGGATTAATATGTTTTGTATTGGAATTTTTGATGAAATTAAGTAATTAGGGCTAAATTGAAAAAATAATAAATTGAGGGACTAAAATGTGAAATAAATGAAATTTATGGACTTGTATGAACATGGGTAGTATTCGGCCTAAGTATGGTATGTGCAAATTTTGCATGTTTTGTGTTTTGAGCAATTTGGACTAAATTGTAAAAAGTGTAAAATGTTAGGAGTAAAATGGTAATTTTCCCATTTATGTGTTTTTGGACTAAATTGAGTAAAAATATGTTTGAATGAGTTTAATTTGAATATGTTTAGATCAAGAACCAAAGAAATCGGATTTAGATCGGGAGAAAACTAAAGTTGTCAATTAGTCGTCCCGTTTTGATTATTGTTGTCCAAGGTAAGTTTATAAGCAAAGAGATGTTGTTTATTTTATATAAATATAAGCTTATTATGCTGAAATGAATTATGTGAAGTATGTATGTTGTTAGCCGAATGTGTTTATGCTAGGGAGCTATATTTACAAATTTTGTTTCGACTGAGTTATGATGTCTGAAAGCCCCGTATGAACCTTAGGAATTGCTAGGATACATATGACATGACATAGAATTCTGATATGTGATGTACGAGTAAGACCATGGTATCGATATATCTGTGCAAGTAAGACCACGTTTAATACTTTGGCATCGATATGTGATTCCGTTATATGTGTGCGAGTAAGACCACGTTTAATAGATTGGAGTCGATATGTGACTCCGTCATATGTGTGCGAGTAAGACCCTGTCTGGGACAGTGGCATGATATGTGATTACATGTAAGACCGCGTCTGGGACGTTAGCATTGTACGATATGTGTGATTATCTGAGTATCCTATTCAATTCTGAATGGTTCAACGGGCAATATCGAGCTAAGATCAAATGTGAAATCAAGCTAAAATGTCAAGTATTTGTTAAGTTAAATGACTTGAAAGATAGGGTAAGTATATATTTAAGATAAACATACGAAATATGCATTATGAAAGTAAGAATTATATATGCTTATGAATATATGTGTATTCGGCCAAGTTAATATAATTAGATATTGTTCATGTGATGGTATATGAGTTTCAAACATGAAAAATGTGTAATTGATTAAAGATTATTTGATTTAGTTTAATTGATTTAATACTAATGTTTATTTGATTATTATTGCTTATGACTTACTAAGCTATGATAGCTTATTGTGTGTGTTTATGTTTGTTTCTGTTTTATAGATTTTGGGGTCTAGTTACGAGCTCGAGGATCGTCAGCAAAGTCTATCACACTATTGATTGTTTCGGTAGTTTTATAAAGTTGAACTTAAACCTATGGCATGTATAGGCTAGCTTATGTTTATATATATATATTTGATTTGGGTTATGTAATTATGAGCCATGCGAAAATGGCTTATTATTTTGTTAAGTTTGGATTTTATGTTTTTATCAAGTTATGGTTATGTTTGGTTGTGGTTTTGGTGGTCAGGTTATGGTTTATACATAGATAAATATATGTGAATTTGGTTGATATGTTTGGTTAAGGTTTTGCTATGGGAGTTGGTATTTGGTTATATGGTTTGACTTGATTAATAGGTTAATTAATGATTTAGCAATTTGAAATGAGATAATTATATTTTTGTGAATATGATCATTTGGTCTATATGTTTGTGATGTTTAGTTAAATAATTCGACAATAAAAATGGTAAGTCTAAGGTATAATCGGTTTAATAGTTAGTTCATTTTTGAAGTATGAAATGTGGTATAATTTGGATGGTGATTGATGGTAAATTTTAGCTTAGTATTGAGATAAAATAATGGATATATATATTTGAATCAATGTTGGTTTATTATGTTCGGGAGCTAAATGGTAAGTGATGAATATGTTATATAATTGTTTGGATTGATTATATGTGGTATTATTTATGTATATTCGTTTATGTTTAGATCTAAAGTGGGAATTATGTTTCATGGTATACATGTGATGTTTTAATATGTAATTTTAAGCATAGTAATAAGCATATGAAATAAGTGTACTTTTTGGTTGTTCTTTGTACCAAAATGACTGGTTTAATTATGTCAAGTTCGGTTTTTAAGTTTGCTTATACTATGGATATACTCGATTTTGTGGTTTGATATTTTGGCCATTATAAATGTTTATACGTGAGCCATGATTAATATATATATATGTTAATGTTGATGAAATTATGCCAAAGGATATGTGTTTGGTATCATTAGTACCATGTGAAGTTGTGGTTGGATATTTTGTTGAGTGATATGTTTAATATATAAGTGGAACATATTAAGTAAATGGCTATGATTTGAAGTATGAATATTCGGTTATGTAATGAAGTAGATATAAATAATATTTGTATGTTTTTGATAATGAAGTAGATATAAATAATATTTGTATGTTTTTGATTATTGATTGTAAATATGATTTTAGGTGTAAAGAATAGCTTGTGAAATGATCATGATTTGATTTGGCAAAAAGGTGAATTAATTTTTTATGAATGTTAGATAATTAGTGTGATAAATATTTGACATTAAAGTTGAATTATTTTGGTTATATGGATATATATATATTTAGCCGAATATGTGATTATTGAATATGTGATTATTGAATTAGTTTTGAATGACTTTTGTTATTTTGTTTGATAAGTAATAATAGCATGTTAGAATTCAGTTTTGGTATGTTAAAAATGTTGGATGGATAATTATTATGTATTGGACCTATATATATATAATTGGTATGTTGGTGTGAAAATTATAATAATATGTTTGATTATTTGGTTTGGTTCTTGGAGATATTTTGTGCGTATAAAGTGATAGAGCATAGTAGAAGTTGATATTATATAAGGCATATGTATTTAGCATGTTATATATATACTAGGCTAAAGTTTTAGTAAATGACCATATGAATAGTAACTTAGGTTTTTAATAAGTAAGTTGGTTTAGATAAAATTTATAATAAGGTTGAATGTATGTTTGGTCTTAAGCAATGAGTAATGAGATGTTTTAATCCACATGCTTATATCCGGCCATTTGATAACGATTATGATTGAATGTTATTTAATTTATGTGTAACCTGTAATATTTGGTTTGATTAGTATATGTTCAAATGTAGTGTATTAAATGATCAATTTCTTTGTGTATCCATGAATGTCCAGATGTTGTGTTCCGTTTGATAATACCTCATAACCCTTTTCTGGTGACAATTACAGGTTAAGGGTGTTACAATTTGATTCAATAATAAATAAGCTTTTATAACACAATTTAAATATGTTTATTGGCATACGAACTTACCTCATTCGCTGTAACGACGAATTAGGTTGACTAATTCATTACTTTGTTTTCCCCGTTCTAGATCCGAATCTCATTTTTCTCAATCTATATAATAATAAAATTTACTTATTTAATCATTAATTCATTCAACTTAACACAATTTACACATTTTGGAAAAATTACACTTTTGCCCCTATTATTACACATTTTTGCAATTTAGTCTTTATCACATAAAAATACAAATTCATACAATTCAATACTAGCCCATGCTAGCCGAATTTTCCTTATATTCATATCAGCCCATTTTTCTCATTAATTCACACATTTACCCATAGATTTTACAAAATTCTCAATTAAATCCGTAATTGACATTTTTGTCAAAAATCACTTTATAAAACTTGTTAATCTAGCTTCAAACTTTAATAATCTATCATAAAACACCTAAAAAACCAAGCATTCAAGAATGGAATCATTCAAAATCTACAATAGTTTCGAAAATGGAGATACGGCATAGCTAGATTAAACTGCAACGAGCTCAAAAACGTAGAAATTATTAAAAACGGAGTTAAAACCGTACCTATTTGAGTAAAAACACCATGGCCGAATGTCAAGCTCTTCAAAGGCTATTTTAAACCTCATTTTCAATCATAAATGGATGGAAGATGATGATATTTGGCTTTGTTTTATTTATTTAATCATTATTAACCAATTTACAAAACTAACCTTTAATAACATCATAAATTTCAACAATACCAAGCCATAGAATTCCACTATCAACATTTATGGTATAATTACCACTTAAAGACTCCCACTGTTTAATTTCATATCCATTTAATACCTTTAACTTATAAAATTCAACTTTTACGCTTTACGCAATTTAGTCATTTTTACCGAATTAACCACTCAAACAGTAGAATTTCTTTACGAAAGTTTCACATGAACAATCTATCATACTCTAAACCTTAATAAAATAATAAAATAAATATTTTGATTTAGGATTGTGGTCCTGAAACTACTGTTTTGATTAACCCTAAAAACGGGTTGTTACAACTCTCCTCCTTAGGGATTTTCATCTCGGAAAATCTTATCAGAGAATAGATTAGTGATTTGCTTTCACTAGCCTCATCAATTTCTCACATAGCCTCAAATTTCTCAACTTTTCAATCTCATGAGATAAAATTCTGATCTGTTCTTCGCTATACGTCATAACAAGAGATACTACTTTTGAAAGAGATATTATAAACAAAGGATCTTATTTGTATCATCACATCATATATATATATAAGAAACACATTACGGATCTTCTCAAGTTCTGATGTATCTAATACATCCCGATGAATTACGAACTTAAATTCTCTTTATAGCTAAATTGAGAAATTCAATTCCCATTATAATACTTTCACAAATACTCAGTTTTCTAACTGAAATTCAATACTTTTACATATCAAGCCCGCATATGTTTTCTGACAATCTGAAACTGCTTTTAGACTATCATGAATTACTTTCATTTCTCCTCAGTTTTTCTAATCACATCGACCTCGTAATTCTTTTTATCAAAATTTCAATTCAATACAACGGAGTTCAGCAATTGCAACCATACCATACTCATACAATACTATCTTAATACTCATCTCATAACTATTATTATACGTAAACTTATCTAATAGTAAATGTCTTTCTCAGTTGCTTTCAAATTTTAAAACACAATAATGAAACATTACCTTACGAATCTAAATATCTCCATCAGATTAGCCATCTTTTGAAGAATGTAATGTGATGCTAAATTTGAAACCGTTTATCTAAAGCTTATTGTAGTTTTCTATCAAATCACAATATAGAATTCAGGTTTCTACCCGAAATAATAGAGTGTGGCACACTGCGAGAATCTCTGATATGTATAACTCAGCTAATCTATCAAAAGAGAGATTCGTACGTATGGAGATAAAATATGTAGACTTATTTAAACAGCCAATAATATACTTTTTCAAACAGTCAAAAATAGTTCAGGTAACATCTGTCTTTTACAAAATTTTTCAAAATTCTATTTCATTACCACTCAGATAGTAACACATACTGTAATAGTCTTGAAAACACTTGATGATCAGCAATAGCTTGTTGATAGATCAGACATTTGGATACAAAGTTAGAAATATCACCTTTCAAATTCATTCACCAGTACAACTATCTCGGATTATTGTACACTTAGTACTCCCCGAATGAACAAATAATTACCACTGTGAGCCATATGTAACAATTGTTGCATAATTTTTGGATCTCTTGATACATCAAATAATCATCGGTTCTAAACTGAAATTCTGAATCATGAATCAATTTATGTTAAACCCCTTTTTAACTTGCAATTTACTGATCTATTTCTGAACTTCACAAATTCGTTGAATGCTTTTAACACAGCAAATATTTGTCTATCATTCGATTAGATCAATCGCATATTCATTGCTTGTAATACACACAAAGGTTTCCTGCTCAAAATATCCGTGACTATAATCATTCTTCATTGGATGCAAATCAGTTTCTAACTCAAATCCTTTCAACGGTTCAAGCCACCTTTGTTGTCCCAAATATAGATCTCTTTGTAACATTAAATATTTTAAACACTCTTTCAATCAATAACTAAGTTACATTACTCACCAAACAATCAATGTCACTGACTATTCAATGCGAAAACCTTATCAATCTCCAATTCGTAAGTCGTAAAACTCTTTTCATACAGCTTTAACTGTGTGTAAGCATAATATATCATTATACATTCTTGTATTATAACACACTTCAAACCATTTAATGACGCATGACTGAAAATCATAAACTCTTTACCTGGCGCAGGCTGAACCAGAGCTGATGCTTCAGTTGAAAATATCTTCAACTAATTACCACTTTATTAATAATTATCATATCATGTAGACTTCACAAGCACGATGATTTTCTCAATAAAAACAACTTTAGTTTACAAAAACATTTCTCAATAAAACCGTTCCGATAAATATAATTCAGTATTACGTTTTCTGGAATATGAATTCTTCATTCAAACTGTTTATCAAGTAACCCATGAACATACAAAAATTTATTTACGGATCTGAGGATAAACTCAAACACATATAACTCCTTCAAACTTTCAAGCAAATAACTCAAATCAGACTAAACCACTGAATTGGTCTCGATAATCAAACAGTAACTTTTCAGCTTTGAACTATACTTAAGCCAAAATCATCACATAGATTAAAATCATAGTGCCATAATAAGGCCGACATCTCAACCGTACAGATAGGTAATGTCCTAATTATTAATAATGCATTTTGAACACAAAAGAAATTCAAATATGATTTCAATAGCAACCAGTGTAGAAACACAACCTCTATGAATCTGATAACTATACCACTTAACTCCCATGATCAGACTAGAAATTTTTTTCATATTAGATATAGCCATCTTCATCAAAAGAATATCTCTTGCAGACAATCACATAGAATCATAATAAAACCAAGGTAGAGAAATCTTAAATTGTTGAGTTATACAGAATTTCTAGAAATTACAACCCATATAGAATGATAAAGATCCCGATGATATCCTAGAAAATTTCCTAAAGGAAGAACAACACTCATAAACACTGAAATCAAAGGTGGTAGAAGTAATATAATCTTAATATGTATTCAACAGAACAATAAACAGTAGAAACAGAATACTAGTAATCATACAGATTTTACCGTCGACTTTTCTATCAACATAATGCAAAATAATACCAGAGAAAAAAAATAGAGCAATGCCGATCTTACCCCAAACAGACCAACAACGCTTTCGTCTATCAATACGTTTAGCTAATGTTCTCATATGATAAGCATTTCATCTGAAAATATATAGCTACATCTAGCTTTGAGAGTAGATAAAAGATAGAGTACCCAAAAGAGATCGTCGTAAACCATTTAATTATAATTGCTGTACTCGAATATCTTTACAATTCAAACATTATTCCACTGTCTATTTCTAACATCACTAATCTCACATTATCTCATCACTAGCAGAAATCAATTTAGAAGAACTTCCAGTTAATACGTTCTTTAAACATCATACCTGAATACTTTCGTCTCATCGAATTCAACTTTTTCTTTAACAGTGACTTTGCATATTACGAATGGCCTTCAACACGATCCAATATCTTTTCAGTTATTGTCTTCACTTGTGGAATCATTCTCTTATCTGATCACAACACTAATCCTTCAATCATGAAACTTTGTAATTCCAAACTTGTAAGTTTATTTAATCTATATAATATAGATTTCATTACAATACTTTACCAATGAGGGTGTGAGGGTTGTAAAGCCTAAAATTTTAACTATCACATAAACATGCACATCACACATACTATTATGAATGACCAGTTGATACGTGATATTCGTGACATGTTTTAAAGATTTATGAATGAATCGTTCTTGAGACTAACTTATCATCACGATTTAGGCAATTGTACTTATCGAATAGTAGTATAGTTCAGCAAAACTGGATTTTCGAACCTAAAGGAACCACGAGTACTAGTATTTACTTCCTTTTTTATTATCTAGCCTAAAAATTAAGAGGTTTGGTT
Organism: Gossypium hirsutum; assembly: GCF_007990345.1. Classification (NCBI taxonomy): domain Eukaryota; kingdom Viridiplantae; phylum Streptophyta; class Magnoliopsida; order Malvales; family Malvaceae; genus Gossypium; species Gossypium hirsutum. The sequence goes on from NC_053434.1 coordinate 63,689,586, forward strand.
ATCTAAAATAATTACTAAACTAAGAATGCACAGAAAGAAAATTTGGGGAATTACTTTTGGGAAATTTTGATTAATTAGGACAATACCTAGGGAAAAATCCACCTAGACTTCACTTGTTATTTGACTCAGAATCAGACGATTTATTAATTTGACTTGATCCATAGACATCCCTAAGTTATATTATTATCTCTTTCGAGACTAATAACGTCTAACCCTAGGTTGAATAATTGAAATCTCTTTCTAATTAACACCCTAGAATTACATTAACTCGATCTTTGGATTCCCTTATTAAGTTTCACCCTAATCCGGAAAAATCTTGTCACCCTATCTCTAGGCGTGCAATCAACTCCGCTTAATTATGACAATTTTACTCTTAAACAGGGTCTAATCCTCCTCTGAATAAGAGCTTAACTTGAATCAATATCCTAGAATATTAAAACAAGAATTAAGAACACATAATTAAGAACAAGTCAAATATTTATCATACAATTCAGATAATAATAACAAGATCCGTCTTAGGTTTCATTCCCCTTAGGTATTTAGGGGGTTTAGTTCATACTTATGAAAGAAAACATCTCAAAAGAATAAAGATAACAAAACATAAGAAAACCCAAAACTCCTGAAGGAACTTGAAGGGAGATCTTCAGTCTTGATGATGAATCCGGCTTCTGAGATGGATGAATCGGCTTTCCTTCAGTAATTCCTTGCTTCCTACTCTGCGTCCCTTTCTTATGTGCCTCCTCAGGTGTTTAAATAGGCTTTTGAATGCCTAAAAGCCCTAAAAATTGGCCTTTTCCGAATAGGACTATACTTGGGCTCGACAGGGACACGCCCATGTGACACACTCGTGTACGATTACTCCAGCCCATGGTCAAGGCTATTGAATAGGCATGGGCGTGTAGTCTATCCATGTAAGTCATGCTTCTATCCTGGCAAATGGACACAGCCATGTGACACCCCCGTGTGAGGAAGTCCAGGCCATGTTGATTTCCAATTGTGGGTCCATTTTCTCCGTTTTCAGCCCGTTTCTCGTTCTTTTTACTCTCCAATGCTCACCTAAGTATAAAACATGAAATTAAAGGATTAGGAGAATCGAATTCACCAAATATAAGGAGAAACCATTCATAAATGGGTTAAGCATGGGATAAAAATATGTATAAATTACGGTTTATCACCAGTTCATTACTAATTCCACATTCTCAAAACACTTAACAATCATTTACTTATGATCACTTGTGTACTTAACATATAGCTCATACGCTAAATCAAATCATTAATTCACAATCAAAATATTCACATAGCAATCATAGGCCAAGCATCACAACTCACATACTCATATAATTATAACATTTATCAATAGCAGAATATCATGCACTCTGATTCATACCTTTATGAGTTTCAATTCATCACCAACACATTTTCACTCAAATGTTGAGTGTAACATTCTGTGCTATCGAAATTAGTTCGATTGGAAAGCATATCTGTCTAATTAAAACAATTCTCATCAGAATCGGGAGATATCACACTATCACAGGTTAAATATGGCATGTATAGCTAAACTCTGATTTGCTATGTTAGTCTCAGAATCGACTAAATTGTAACTCTAATACCAATAAAATGTAACACCCTTAACCCGTATCTGTCACTAGGATAGTGTTACAAGGCATTACGGATCATAGCACAACATATATATATTTGTCATACGTGATTCAATTTCACATAAACATCAATCAAATATAATCACATTGTCCCTTATAAGTCTCTACGAGCCCTTAAAACATGCTTGGAAGAGATTCGGGATTAAACCAGTAACATTTGAAAACTTTGGGAAACTATTAAAATTTTCATGCATATAGAGACCACACGTCTTTGTGAACAGGCCGTGTGTTTCACATGGCCCCCAAACACGCTCGTATCACAAGCCATGCAGAAATAGGGCATACATACTGAATTGGCTCACACAGCCAACCACACGCCCGTTTGTCTAGCCCGTGTGCCCTTTGAAATGGTTACACACGCCCATGTGCTAGGCTATGTGCCCTTTAGGGGGTATACTGACTTATACCACATGGCCAGTCACACGCTCATGTGTGAGACCGTGTGGAGTATACTGACTTTACTTTAATTTCAATACTAGGGGACACATGGTCGTGTAGCATGACCGTGTGTCGCACACAGCTGAGACACATGCTCATGTCTATGCCTGTATGGACAATAATAGACCATTTGCAAGACCACTTTGCCACCATTTTTCAAAATCACCTAAACAGCCACAATGGTACCAATTCATCATACAATTAGGTAGCCTAAACATCTATTTCAATACACATTATAAGCCATTTCAAAATCAAGAATTCATATACTCAAATGAATACCATTTGTACATTCAAACGCATCTCAACTAGCATGATTCATTCCTCATTACTCACCTATTCAATCATATACCAAAGTACATATCTTACTTATTAATATAAACTATTTCAATATGTATTTTTACTACCATCAATCACACACAAAGCTTGAGTCATAAATAATCTATTAGCCATTCATTTATTAAGTCCAACTTCATGCTTTTCGTAAATAAATACTTATCATATACCAATTGACCAAATGATCATCTTGAACCATCACCAACCATACCAAATAATGCCATTACACAAGGAAAATTACATATCAAACATAAGTCATTGGTAAACCATACAAAATGGCCAAATACATCACTAAAACCTTTATAAAAAAGACTCAAGCCTATACATGTCATATAACCAAGTCACAAGTGTATGAATACCGAAATCAAAAATTGAAGAGTGTGATGCGATTTCTGCCGACTTCCAGCCCGAGCGAACGTCTGAATCGCTATGCACATAGAAAAATAATACAAAGTAAGCTATAAAGATTAGTAAGCTCGTATGGTAATAAACTCATATTATTAAATAACTGCATTTAAAACCATTATTCGAAACTTGATATAATTCATATGATTTCACCATTCAATCTCGAATTCATGCATATAGATGATCATGATTTTCGTGATTTTATTCATTCAAAACACGTATGATTTGAATACTTCTTATCAATTCATTCACATTTTCATATGCACAAGCAATTATATATAAAATTTATTCAATTCAATACTCATCACCTTTTCTTAGCCAAGTGAATTATGTGAAATATCATCAAATAATGGTGTTTCACACACTATGTGCCATATGTATATTTAGTTAAAACAACTATGACCCATATCTCACATATCTTTCAATTCATACCTCATTATTGTCAAATAAACACACTTTGGCATGAAACATACTTATAGATAAATCTTTCTCATTTCATATACTTGATACACTAAGAACTTACCAAATTACCTTCATTTGATTCTCATATAAGTTTTGTACGAACCTGAATCACTTAATTCAATTGTACTTTCCTTATCATCTTGACTATGCCCGTTGAACCGTTCGAAATTGTTAAGGATGCTCGGAAATCACATAAAGCTCGTACAAGGCCATATCCTAGATATGGTCTTACATGTTATCACATATTGATGCCACTGTCTCAGATAGGATCTTACACGAAATCGAATAACGATGCTAATGTCCCAGACATTGTTTTACACGTAATCACAATGCAATGCCAATTTCCTAGATATGGTCTTACATGTAATCACATCTTGGTAATCCTAATGTCATGACATTCGCATCCTATACTATTCCTAAGGTTCGTGCGGGACTTTCAAATATTGTAACTTCGTCAATTCTTGCTTGTTTTTGCTCATTCGACATTCGTAGCAATTCAATGATAATGAAACATATATAATTCAATTCGGTTCAATAATAAATAAGCATTTATAACATAATTTAAATACGTTTATAAGCATATGAACTTATGATACGAGTCACAAAAGCCCAAATTCTTGAAGGCGAGGCCCAATAAGCAAAATCCCAGCCCAATCAAGAAATCCATCAATACTTAGTTGAAAATCAGGCCAAATTGTCAAAGTGGCCCAAGTTGTAAAGTTTTATTTTTATTTATTTATTTATTTATTTATTTACTTAGTTTAAATTTTTATGTCAATATTCAGTCCAAGAGTCCCAGATAAAATGACCTTTGACCAAATTTCCATATTAAAATAATTAGGAGTTTTTTTTATTTTAGTTTTCTAATTAGATTAGGACTAGTTATAAGGCCTATTTAAAGGCATGGCTGTCCACCTTGTTAAACACTTATCATTATTATTAAAATTTCAGATTTGTTGAGAGCAGAATTTTCTTTAAGTTTTCTCCAATATTTCTCTCTTGAGTTTTCTTTAGAAGTTGTTTTAACAATCTTGTGATTGTGGGAGCCATCTTCAACCTTCTTCTTGCCATTGATATTCTTTGGAGGGGAGATTAGAGCCGTTTGAAGGGAGTTGTGAGATCTTTCGAGATTTCAAGGCTTCTTAGGACTTATCTTTTAATTTCTTACTGTCAATTCTTTCTTTATTTCTACTTGTGCTGAATCATTATCTAATCTATTTTCTGTTCTTATTGTGTTTTTAGCCTTTTTCTATCTTAAGGAATCAGCCCAAAAATCCCCAATTTCTAGGGTTTTTCCATACTCTTTTTGGGTGAAATTAGATTGTCGAAATTTGGGGAAAACTATCTTGGTGTTCAATTGGGCAGAATCACAATATCCTTGAGGGTTTCAAGAACCCTAACACTTATTTCTATTCTCAATTTGATTCTTTGCTGATTTGGGGATTTTATTTCAGGTCTGAAAATTCAAAAATCTAATCTTTTAATTTTCTGTTTCGTTTCAGATCTAATTGTTTAGGGTTTTCGTAGGAGTTTCTCGTGACTTGGCAACTCGATCTTGGTCCGCGCGCAACTCCGTATCATTTGGTATCAGATTTTGGGCGTTTTGGGTGTTCTTGGTTGATTTCTAAACTGATCTCTATTTTTAAAGCATAAACAGCAGTTTTACCCAGAAAATTTTTTGAAAAAACTTCATTTGAGTGGGTAAACGTTTTCTGATTGATCTAAAATTTTACATACATGTTTTTGGCACTGTGATTGAATATAAAAAAATTATTCCCGCAAAAAAATCAGTCAAAAAAGTCAAAAAATCAAAAAAAGACGAAATTCAATAAAAATTTAAAAAAAAGTTCAGCGGGTTGAATTTGTTGCCCAAAATTTCCAGATCAAAAATTCAATATATAAGGACACTCCAGATTTAATTTCGTGATTTTTGGAGATCGGGAACACCTCGAACGAAGTTGTCAAGTTACTCCGCAGTTTTTCGGGTTTTCTGTTTTCAGCAATTTTTATTGATTCTTAGCTGTAGGTTTTCATTTGTTTACCTTTATTCTTCCTTTATGTTATCTAACACCTTCTTGTTTCTTGTGTTAGTAGGATTTAAACGTGTGCACAACTTCTTCCTCGGTGCAACACGAATCAATTGGTGTCTCGTCAGTTTTTGGCATCCTAGTGCAAATTAGGATTCTTTGGTAGTTTGGTTCACACTCTCTAATTGGTTGATATAAACTCTGATAAAGAACTCACAAGATTGAATTCGACCTCATTGAGAATTTGATTTTTTTTTCTTTTTGAGTGATTAACGGTGAGGTTTGATAACTTTTATTTTTGAGTGTTGAGTGTTTATTTTTGCAGCTTTTTTGGAAGATGTCTAAAGGTGACCATAATGATACACTTATGGAAGTCCAACAATAGTTAGAAGGACATGCTGCTGCAATCACACAAATAAATGCTACCCTTCAAGCATTGAATACTACTTTGAATGAGGTACGAATGAATCAAGAACTTCAATATCGAGATCCAATCAGGGAAGATAGGAATAACCAGCCCCATAGGCGCGGCCCTCGACGTGTCCCTAGAATGGATGATGATTTTCATGATCGTGGACAATCATCTTTGGCAAAACCAAAGAGCGAGCAGCAACGAGAACATCTCTTTCATACTCGCTGCCATGTACAAGGTAAGCTTTGTAGAGTTATTATTGATGGTGAAAGTTGCTCGAACATAGCCAGCACGACGATGGTGGAAAAGCTTTGCTTAACCACTACCAAGCATCCACAACCTTATCAACTACAAGGGCTTAGCAACAAAGGCCAATTTAGGGTCACTCAACAAGTGCGCATCACCTTTTCTATCGGTAAGTATCAAGACGAAGTTGTGTGCGACGTAATGCCTATTCAAGCCTGCCATTTGTTGCTAGGAGAACCATGGCAACTGGATCGAAAAGTCACTCACTATGGTTGTACCAATAGGTATTCTTTCAAGCATCAAGGAAAGAAACTCACACCTTAGTGCCGCTCACTCCGGAACAAGTCCATGAGGACCAAATCAAACTGAAAAATTCTGTTAAAACAAGTGAGGAAAAATAAAAAGAGAATGAAAAAGAGCAAAAAGAGATTGAGAGTGAAAAAGAAATTGAAGAAAGAAGAGAAAATGAATTAGAAAAAGAAACAAAAGAAAAAGACGTGGAAAGGGTAGTGAGGAATGTTTCCACTAACCAAGATATGAATTTTTCTTGTGTTGCTACTTTTCAGGTTCCCGAAAGATCGAAAGATAACTTTCAACTTCAATACCTCTCAAATGAAAGACGCTTTCATACGATCAACTTAAGCAAAGATGAAATCACACTACATGATCCCGAAGGTAAGCGAGGTAAGGAAATTTTAGAAACCGAGTCCAGTGCAGATTTGAAAATTATTGATAAAACTTTTGGTGACTTAGTTCTTAAAAGATCCCCTCATTTTGATCCGATTAATTGTTACTCTTCGATTGTGGTTGATAAAGTCATTACGAAAAGAAGCGTGATTTGTTATTCTCTTGATTTACCTTGTGTAAAATCCTTGAATTTGTCCAAATCTGTTTTGGAGAATAAGGTAACGAAATTTTCCGAATTTGTTTTCAATTTATATTCGTGCCTTAAACAGTTTATGTGGTTGTACATGAAGTTTGAGTTCCATTTGACAAACGTTAACTCAACAACGAAGATTCGACTACACTATGCCCCCGATGAGCGAAGGTTTGTTTTAAATGAAAAAGGTAAAATCGACCCTTATTCTTCTGCTTATCGAGGTAAGATACTTGAAACCTTTGAAACACTTTTGTACTCCTCGGATAGTGATAAAGATCGTGTTGATGAACACTTAGATCGAAACGTGCTTGACTGTCCTATTTTATTTATTGATGATCTATCTGTTTTGATGGTTGATAAAAAGATTCTTGTTTTTGATAATGCATGTGTGAGTGAATCTATAGACCGTTGATTAATGCATGGTATGATTATGCAACTCTGTGAACCATGTGAATCTTTTCAAATACCTACTTGTGACGATTATGTTTACCATTTGATTTATTACTCGCAATTTATTCATGGTTTGTGGGAACAATGTGAGACGACTGAATGCCTTAAAACATGTCCATCTTTGTTTCAAATATTTGACGAGGCAGTGGTGAGTAAATTAGATTGTTTGCATGGTAATCTGAATCTGTCCATTCACATGCGTTATACCTGTTCTATTATGCTTATGATTGGACTACAAGCTTATTTTCGTTGCTATTTACTATCTCATGGCTATTCTTCTCAGTGGACTCAATTGCCATTAGTCCCGTTCGATAGAGGAAAGTCGAGTTCATTTGATTTTTCAGATTCGAGGATGAATCTTTTTGAGGAAGGGGGGAATGATACGAGTCACAAAAGCCCAAATTCTTGAAGGCGAGGCCCAATAAGCAAAATCCCAGCCCAATCAAGAAATCCATCCATACTTAGTTGAAAATCAGGCCAAATTGTCAAAGTGGCCCAAGTTGTAAAGTTTTATTTTTATTTTTATTTATTTATTTATTTATTTACTTAGTTTAAATTTTTATGTCAATATTCAGTCCAAGAGTCCCAGATAAAATGACCTTTGACCAAATTTCCATATTAAAATAATTAGGAGTTTTTTTTATTTTAGTTTTCTAATTAGATTAGGACTAGTTATAAGGCCTATTTAAAGGCATGGCTGTCCACCTTGTTAAACACTTATCATTATTATTAAAATTTCAGATTTGTTGAGAGCAGAATTTTCTTTGAGTTTTCTCCAATATTTCTCTCTTGAGTTTTCTTTAGAAGTTGTTTTAACAATCTTGAGATTGTGGGAGCCATCTTCAACCTTATTCTTGCCATTGATATTCTTTGGAGGGGAGATTAGAGCCGTTTGAAGGGAGTTGTGAGATCTTTCGAGATTTCAAGGCTTCTTAGGACTTATCTTTTAATTTCTTACTGTCAATTCTTTCTTTATTTCTACTTGTGCTGAATCATTATCTAATATATTTTCTGTTCTTATTGTGTTTTCAGCCTTTTTCTATCTTAAGGAATCAGCCCAAAAATCCCCAATTTCTAAGGTTTTTCCATACTCTTTTTGGGTGAAATTAGATTGTCGAAATTTGGGGAAAACTATCTTGGTGTTCAATTGGGCAGAATCACAATATCCTTGAGGGTTTCAAGAACCCTAACACTTATTTCTATTCTCAATTTGATTCTTTGCTGATTTGGGGATTTTATTTCAGGTCTGAAAATTCAAAAATCTAATCTTTTAATTTTCTGTTTTGTTTCAGATCTAATTGTTTAGGGTTTTCCTAGGAGTTTCTCGTGACTTGGCAACTCGATCTTGGTCCGCGCGCAACCCCGTATCAACTTACCTCGTTCTCTGTAACAAAGAATTAGGTCGACTAATTCGATACTTTGTTTTCTCCCTAGATCTCAATCTCATTTTTCTCAATCTATATTATAACGAAATACAAATTCAATACCAGCCCATGCTAGCCAAATTTTCCTTATATTCATATCAGCCCATTTTTCTCATTAATTCACACATTTACCTATGAATTTTACAAAATTCTCAATTAAATCCGTAATTGACATTTTTGTCAAAAATCACTTTATAAAACTTGTTAATCTAGCTTCAAACTTTAATAATCTATCATAAAACACCTAAAAAACCAAGAATTCAACAATGGAATCATTTAAAATCTACAACAGTTGCCAAAACAGAGATACGACCTAGCTAGATTAAGCTGCAACGAACTCAACAACGTAGAAATCATTAAAAACGGAGTTAAAACCGTACCTATTTAGCCAAAACACCATGGCCGAATGTCAAGCTCTTCAATGGTTGCTTTAAACCCCATTTTCAGTTGTAAATGGATGGAAGATGATGATATTTGGCTTTGTTTTATTTATTTAATCATTATTTGCCAATTTAAAAAACTAACATTTAATAACATCATAAATTTCAGCAATACCAAGCCATAGAATTCCACTATCAACATTTATGGGATAATTACCACTTAACTACTCCCACTATCTAATTTCAGAGTCGTTTAATCCTTTAACTTATAGAATTCAACTTTTACGCTTTACGCATTTTAGTCCTTTTTATCGAATTAACCACTCAAACGGTAAAATTTCTTTACGAAATTTTCACACGAACAATCTATCATACTGTAAACCTTAATAAAATAATAAAATAAATATTTTGACTTTATATTGTGGTCCTAAAACCACTATTTCGATTAACCCTAAAAATGGGTTTTTACATTAGTTTACCATAGCATCTTATTCGTCAATCTTGCCATAACATTAACCATATTGCAAGAACTTGACAATTTTGTGCCTCAATCTGATCCTCATGGGAACAATACTCACTCATCACTTTATTACGTAATCGACGTGTATACTTACACAAAAATCGCACATCATTTTACACGCGACATTTATCTTACTAAGTTTTCATGAACTTACCTCTATGCATTATGTTTCAAATAAGTTGATTTGTGTCTACACCAAGAGGAACGAAGCTAGGGCGACGCCTAAGGAGTGGCTTCTTAGGCTGGTATGCATATAGAACAAGTTGGTGACGTGTTCAAAGACTATAATTCTTCTTAGAAATTTAATTGGGGTATCTATAAAAAATTTAGGTTCCATTTTGGATATCATTGTAATTTAATTACCTCGTGTTGTATCAATATTTGATCATTATATTTACTAATGTATTGAAGTTTGAGATTTTGTAGTTAAGTTGTTTTTATCTGTACATATCTGAAGAAAATTAAGATTGTGCCTGTATCTGTTTGGTAATACCCAAGGTCTGGATTTGGTTTATTGGATCGAGTTAAGGGTGTTACAAAAACAATCAAATTCTTTATATGCTAGTAATATAGTACTTTAAAACAAAATATTTAATGGAATCCTTATGAAACTCGATAAAGTTATTTCCTTTAAAAAAGTTTCAATGTACATCATTGGTAGTTAATGTAATGCACTAAAATGTAACACCCCAAAAAAGTAAGTATTTATATTTGTTTGTGTGTTGCATAGTGCATGTCTACTTCAGTGGTTGGACGTCCTGAGAAGTGTGGGAAGTCCTGGGTTCAAGTCTGGGCTTTAGCAATTTTTTTTAATTGCGTAAAACCCTTGCTTCTTACTAGTGGGTTCTTAAATAATCGTGGGAAAATCAAGTCACAAAAAGCCTATTGGTTTAGAGGATAGTGGCGTGTTACTGCTTCTAGGAGGTCTTGAGTTCGAGCCCTATTGTTGAAAGGGATGTTTATTTTGCAGTTCTGTCATGTGAGTTGTTGACGTTGACTGAAACTCTACTAGTTGAGTGGAGTTGAGTGGGCGGTTGAGGAGATATTGTAAGAGGGATTTTAGGAGGATTTCATGGAATTTTGAAAGTGGGGAAGGTTGTGCTGAAATTGAACTCTTGTTCATGAGAGTTTCGGCTGAGGTGGGGAAAGGGTGGAAAGAGTCAAGTGTGTGGGTTGTGCTAAGGTTTTGCCGAATTAAGACTGCCTTTTGTCAAAATCGGCATTAGTTTTTTCCCTTTTTTTCCTTGGGTGCTGAAATTGAGTCTCTGCTGTATTCTCTTTGTTTCTCGTTTTGGTATTCTCCCTCTTGGCATTTTGACTACTCCAATTTTTGCTTCTTTCCTTCCTTTTCTCAACTGTTCCTCTCTTTGGCTGGGCACTTTATGCTTCCCTCTTTGATTCTTTGCTGAATACTTGATAGCTTTCTCTCAATCGATACTAAGCAGGCACCATCTCCTTTTGTGCTTGTGCCGAGTAACATATTCCTTCTCCCTATTTTCCTATTCAGCTCCTTCAAGTCCTCCTGCTTTGCTAGCTGAATATCCCCTTTCTTGTAGCTGAATCTCTCCCTGTATTCGATTAAGGTAATTGGATATTCATTTTGGGTTGTCGAATTCTTGGTCATGGCCGAGCCTTGTTATTGTTGTCATCTATGTGTGAGTTCACAGTTGTTTGTCTTCTCTTCTTTCTCTATGCGATGATAGTTTCCCCTTTAACATCTTCTTTTCTCTATCGGTTACTGTCAAGGGTGTGATTGTACCATCGCGTGCCTTAACTTTTGGGAGTACTAATGTAGGCCGACTATTGCTATCTACATTTCGGTAGGTCATTCCATGGTTCAAGTTGATTATGTTGGGATATTAGTTAACAAGATTAAATTATAGTGCAGGTTTTGCCAAAGATCTTGAAATAAACGCTTGTTAGCAATTTAAGTGGGTTAAATCACTCGTTCAAAGCAAGGCAAGTATCAATATTGGTTAGATTATGTGTAAAAAGAGGGTGTTTAACCCTAATGATGATAAGCAGCTAATCGAACTTCTGATTGTGATAAGTTTGGAATACTCGTAGGCTAGTAGCACATTTTCGAAATCAGGTGTGTAATCACACTATAATAATTGCTAGATGGTAAAAACTGAAAAACATGCCCATAGATGCTATATGAGCGTGCACTCGCTCGTATGGTGTTTTGAACACATAAAACATGGGCGTTTGACAGTAGAGGCCACCATGAGCAGTTTTACGAGCATGTGGGCCCTACAAAGGCATGTAGAGATTGTTGACCAGGTTGTGTAGTTCACACGACGAAGGACGTTCAGGGCTTTATGGGCCACACGTGCATGTGCGCCCATATGGGCCAGGTTATGGGCCTTGCGCCCATTTTCACTGTTTGTTTGTTAAGGTCGCATGAGTCGCGCACGACGACTGTGGACCAACTGATGGGTCGGTAGTACACTTAGACCCCATATTGGTAAAATAACCGTTATAGCCCTAAGAGGTAAAATGACTATTATAACACTATGAGGTAAAATGACTATTTGAGCATGCCGTATTCACTGCACGTACATCTATATTTGTAACGCCCCAAAAATCTCGAACTTTCTTTTTATGATGGTTTTGATAAAATGTGTCCTTAATATTCCTAGTCAAGCGTTATTTATGTGATAATAGGCCTAACTTTGGGGTGAAGGAAATTATTGTTTAATAATTAAAAGAACCTTGATGGCAAGTAGTTTGGGTTTTAAATAAATGAAGAAGGAATTAGACGCAAGGAGCCTTGTGTTGGAGTGGCAAGTTGTGTCACATGTGGGGCTTAGAGGTTGCGTCACATGCATGGCAAGGAGGTTTGGGGTTCAAATCCCTCCTTGCTCAAAAGAAGGATTTGTTTTTGCTCAATAAATGGTCAGTAGTGGCGTTGGATGTGAACTCTAAGGGGAGTGATCAGAGGAGAAATTTAAGGAAGGGATTAAGGAGAAATTTTTGCTCAAATTCTCTTATGATTCACCTTTGGTTTTAGCTGATTCCTTCTTCTCTTCTTTTTATTTGTGCCGAATAACCCCTTTCACCATACAAATCTCAAAACCCGAATACCTCTTTGGCTGAAGACCCTCTATGCCGCCACTACTCCCTCTACTTTGCCCGATTCTTGTGTAAGTACTTTACTCTTTCAGTCAGTTTTCTTGGTACCGATTTCTTCTCTCCATCACTCTTTCTAATCTCAGATTGCAGATCTATGTCAAAGTGCTCCTTAGGCGTTTTAGGGTTTGGGTAAGTGTTCCTCTTTTATTGGTTAAGGTTGGCTGAATGGTCATGGATGTTTTAAGAGTGACTTAAGATGATTGCGAGTCACTTGTTGGTTATTTCTTAATGATTAAGATTGATGCAGATTTAAGGAATACTGTGATTAGTGATCAAGGAAGGTCTGTAAGGCTTGTCGTTCAAGGTAAGGCAAATGTAAGATTTTTGGCTTTTGGTGATCGTATTTGAGAAGCGTTTGATTAATCGTTGAGTGATATCGTTTGTAGGTTTGTGGCTAAGGAGATCGTAGCACGTTTAGTACTAGGTGTGTACATACACTGCAGACACACAGTAGATTGACAAATCCTGAAATGACGAAAAGCCGAAATGCCAAAAAGTCGAAAGTTTGGCTACAATAGTCTTGCGAGTGTGCGAACACTCGTAAGGGGGGAAACCGATAGGTTTATCATAGGCCCCATGAGCGATTCCATGGACTTGGGCCATGTATTGGCCAACCAGGCGAGACTGGGCTAAATAGGCCTGCTAGGCTGTAGGGCCCATAATAGGCGAAATTGGCAATTTGATACTATGTGATGAAAAATCATATGATTGCATGACAATGAATGTGATTGGGCCTAATGGGCCATATGAATGTGATTTGGGCCTAATGGGCCATATGAAAGAGATTGGGCCTAGTGGGCCTTATGCATATATGTAGACTTATTTGGGCTTTGTAAGGGGTTTTGGGCCTAGTATATGATAACTGCTTAAACAGACATAAAACTTAATTAATTAATTAATTGCAACCGTGGACGAGTCATAAGGTTAAGGTGTGGCAATGGGTATATGCATGTCTAGGATTGGATCTAGGGAGAGCTTGGTACTTAAGCGGTCCTGATGACTCACCTCCTCTTCTCTGGAATCCTACCTAGTGCATAGTATCTGTTCACTTTAGCCAACGAGGACTTGTTAACGGGCCAAGGTAAGTAATAAACCCATAATAAAGAGAAATTAACAAAAATGCCCCTATGGGCAGAAATGACTAAAATACCCCTATGTGTGGAATGTAAGATTTATGGATGTTACATGTATACCTACTGCATTCATATGATATTCTGTTTAGGTTGCATATGGGTTGGGAATTATGGAACGGAGGAAGTATACTAGGATCGCATAGTTGCTTGACGACCGTGGATCCACCGATAGCTTTTTAAGCCCAATATATAATTAGCAGCTTTGCTGCAACATTTGGTAGTTCCGCAACCGGGCTAGATCAAGAGTGTAGGGATGGGTGGGTCGATTAAATCCCCACAAGAGTGTAGGGTTGGACAGGATACGGAGTGCAGGGTTGGATTGGTATTTGTGCATTGCGTAAACTGATTCTGATTGAGACATGGGCTCAGGCCCAACTGAGGCTACCATGGGCTAAGGCCCAAGTTCCACCATTATTATAGTGGGCCTAAGCCCAAATTAATGTGATGCATGCTCTACGATTGATGAGGGTTGTACACATAGAGTTTTCGTAAACTCACCCCCTTTTTTATTTTTCTCAGGTGATCCTCAATAGGTGGTTCGATGGTTGGAGGGGCTCCGAGATGGCCAGCTAGCAAGACGACTTAGGTTTGTGTTTTGAAGCACATAGTTTCTAGTATTTTAGATTATTTTAGTCTGGATTGTATTAAGGCCTTTCCTCTAGTTATTATTTCAAATTAGGATTTTTTTATGCTTTACATTTATTAGAAGTTGAACATGGTTTTCCTAAACCATAACTGCTTTTAAATACTACGTTTCCGCAACTCAAGTTTTAAATGACATGTTTTCATGGATCATCTGTTTTAAATAAAGCATCTATAACTGAAAAAAGATTTTACAAAGTAATTAAAGTTTTCATTTTAAAGAAGGGTTTTCAATGAAAACAATGTTTTCGATAAAATACTTCAATGTGACACGCTAGATCTGGCCATAACGTTTGGGCTGGGTTTGGGGTGTTACATATTATGCTGCATTGCATGGGATAGGATATATGATATTGGAGGAAGTGTACTGAAAGGCTGTAAGCCTATTACTGGTAGCTCTACTGCAAATACTGTTTTAGTGCCGCAAGCGGTGCTATACTTTGGAGTGTAGGGATGGGTGGGTTGGTATTATCTCACATGGAGTGTAGGGCTGGACAAAGTGGAGTGTAGAGGATGGATGGGTAGGACTTATTATTGCATTTTTGTGACTGTTACTGAATGGGCTAAGGCCCACACTGCTACCAAAACTGTATTGGGCTAAAGCCCCAACTGTTACTGAATCAAACTTAGGCCCAGACTATATGTGCCTATTGTATAATTGATGGTTTGTTAATAAGGGTTATACACTAAGTTTTCATAAACTCACCCTTTTACTCTCCTGTGCAGGTAATCCTTAGGAGGGCCAGTGCTTCGAGGGACTCGATAGGGGCCACACGACTGCTTTTTACTGTTATTTTCACTTTTTTCTTTAAGTTATTTAAATTTGGGTATTGGTTATGTAATAAGCCCTCTCAAAGTATGATTTTTAATTTGGGATTTTTCAATTTCTTTGATTTATAACTGCTAGTAGAAGAACACGAACTTTTAAAAGTAATAACATTTTCAAAACATCACGTCATAACAACTTAAGATAAGTAACCACTAGCTAAATCTACTTGAGTTTTTATCAAGGAACAAGTTACTTAATAGTTTTGTAAAAGAGCACTACAAAGGTTTTTATATTGTACAGACTTCTCGATTAGAACGATGCTTTTCAAACACACTTCAATGTGACATCACAGATTTGGCCATAACGTCTAGGCTAGGTTTGGGGTGTTACAGAAAATCTAAGTGTTTATTTTTGTATGTTGTGTTGCGTAAATTCATGCTTGCTTCAGTGGTTAAGTGTCCTGAGAAGTGTCTGAAAAGTCCTGAGTTCAAGCCTTGGCTTGTACAAAGTTTTGTTTATACTTGAATAAACCCTGTCTCTAGTCAGTAGGATTCTTAAATAAATGTGGATAAAACATGATAAAAATGGCCTATAGGTCTAGGGGTAAGTAGCGTGTGGAGTGTTCATTGGGGTTTGAGGTTCGAGGCTTCGCAATGCAAAAGGAGCATTTTATTTTACTGCTGTGCCGTGTAAGAGGTTGAATAGCAGTGGAACTCTGGTGCTAATGCGCGGTTGGAGTGTTTGAGGGGTGAGGGGATTATGTAGTCAAAAGTTAGTAGGGAATATGGGGGATTTGGATAGTGATCGGTTTGAGGGATTTTTTAGAGGAAAATTAGGGGTGTTGGGGTTGTGGAGGAGTTGTAGCCAAATAGGTACTTTGATTACTCAAGAATTCAGACTTGAGGTTGGTAACTATTCTCTCCATTTTGAGTTTTGCCGAACTTTCGTTTCTTTTCACTTTTTTATTTCTGAAGCTGAGAATCGCTATTGATTTTCTAAGTACCTTTCCATTCTGGTTGCTTTCGTTTTTGCTCTCCTCTCCAGCCCTCTTGCCCATCGATTTTCTTTCCCTTCACTCTTTTTCCCAATTAGTTTTCTTCTTTTTCACCGAATACCTATTGCCTTATTTTCTCTCAAATCCATTCAGTCTTTGTTGGTTGGTTCTTTTCTTCCTTTTTCCTTTTCAATTGGTATCTTATTGATCAATTTCCTTTCTTTCTCTGATTTTTTTAATCGGTTGGCTTGGCCAAATACCCCTTTTTCGTTTTCTCTCTATTCCTTCGGTCCTTTTCGAGTGTCCTTCCTTGCATTGTTAAAACCGATTACTCTCCCCTCATTTCTTTCTGTCAGTTCTCTAATTTTTGTGTTAGCCGAATATTCCAATCAGGTTCGAGCCCACTTTTTATTGTTTTCTTCCTCTTTTTGCTATAAAAGTCTATTACCTAACACCCATCTATGCTGTCGTTTTTGCTAGGAGTGTGGTTGTGTTAGCCCTTGCTTTTGTCAAATTGTGTGCTTTCAGCTTGTGTTGAGGGCGTGGGCTAATTTTCTATTTCTCTTTTTCTGACTTGGTACTTTCAGTAAGTTACTATACATTTGATCAATGGCATACGGGTATGGTTTAGTTAACAAGTGGCAATTGGGATGGAGGTAGTCTGTAATGATTCCAAGCGGTCTCTTGCAACGTTCTTAGTGCGTGATCGATCTGAGCAAGTGATAGGTAATCCTATGAATAAGTGTTTTGGTTAGAGTTCACTTCGACTCATTTGTTAGCCTATTAACCGAAGCCTTTGTTTGAAATAGGTTGGAGTGCTTGTGGGCTAGTTGCACCTTTTCGCAAACAAGTGTGTAAACACTGCCCAAATCGTAGATTGGCAAAAGCAGAAAAATGTGACCATTGACGCTACATGGGCATGCGCTCGCTCGTGTGGTAATCCGAACGTAGAAACATAGGCGTTCGATCGTAGAGGTCACTATGAGCGATTTCATAAGCTTAGGCCGTTTGGGCCATGTTGGGCCGAAATGGGCCATGTCGGCCCACACGGTAAATCGCATGGATGTGTAGAGAATACAAGGCCAAGCTATGTATTCACGCGGCCTGGGTCAATTCTAGGCTTTGTGGGCCACACGGGCGTATGGGCCCACATGGGCCTGCATTTTGGGCCTTAGGCCCATTTTCACTATTTTGACTGTTAAGGTTGCACGGGTTGTCTGAGACTACTATGGACCTACTGTTGGGTTGATAAGTATGCCTAGACCCCAAAGTAATTAAACAACTGTTATGCTCCAATGATGTAAAATCATTGTTATGCCTTTATGAGATGTATGACTGTATTTGAGCATGCCATTTCATATATATTGCATACATGAATGATATTATGATACGATGCATGACATACTAAATGGAGATAGGTTTATTATGATTGGAGGAAGTGTACTGTATTGGCACCTCTGCTGCAAATACTGTTTAGTGCCGTAACCGGTGCTACTTTGGAGTGTAGGGATGGTTGGGTCGATTTTATCCCCACATGGAGTGTAGGCCTTCATGGAGTGGAGTGTAGAGGCTGGTTGGGTAGGATTTCTGATTGCCTATCTATACTGTTACTGTCACTAAGTTGGGCTAAGGCCCACACGGATTTTGTTATTGTAATGGGCTAAGTCCCTAACTGAAACTGAGCTGTTATTGATACGTGTTTAGGCCCAGACTGTATTTGCACTGTATGTTTTACTATTTTTTGTTACGGGATTTCACACCGAGTTTGCATAAACTCACCCTTCTGTTCATCTGTACAGGTAATCCGCGGGCTTAGGCAGGTCGGTGCTGCGAGGGACTCGAAGGTGGCCACACAATTGTACATGCTTCCACATTTGAATTTTAAGTTATAAGTTTTTTAATCTGGATATTTTTATGTAATAAGACCTCTTTAAGTTTTTATTCTTTAATTTGGGATTTTACTATTTTAATTTACATCTACTAGCAATAGGACGCGAGGTTTCAAAAGATAAATGTTTTTCAATGCACCACGGTTACGCAACATGATTTAAAAGCTTCCGCAAAAAATAGTGTTTTAAAGTTAATAACAATTTAATACGGTTAACATTTAAACAACACATTTTTGGAAAATAATTGACATGTTTTAAAATTATCATTAAGTACCACAACCAAGGTAAATAAGAACAAGGTTTTTTTATGATATTTCTTTTTGTGCAAAACACTTTAATATGGCATTGCCAGATTTGGCCATAACGTCTAGACCGGGTTTGGAGTGTTACATTTAGTGGTATCAGAGCCAAGTTACAAAACTTGACTGTGGATTTGGGTTTCTTTTAAAAACTTGGAATCTCGAAAAAGAACTGTTTCAAATGATTTGAAATACTTGGAAATGTTTTACTGAATGTGTGTTCACCGAGTCTCCGTTGTCGATCCTATAAGTCCTCTAAAACTATTATTTGTCTAAATTGAAATACTGAGATTATTGTAGGCAATAGACTGTACTAAAATGCTTTGTTTAGGGTAACCTAAAACTTTAGTAAGACTGCGATCAGCAAAAACAAAACTATGAATTACTGATAATATCTTCCATAAAATATCCGGTAATAAACACTGGAACTATAAACTGATGCATAAAATTTCTAAAATAGATAAAGCATAATTCATTATGAGTGCCAGAGGTGCTCGTGGAAGGGGTACAAGAGGCCACGGCAGAGGTTGTGGAGGTGCTCGAGCTGGGTCTTCATCATCTGGCCATATGCCTAACATTGAAGCTAGAGAAGCACCGCTTCACCTGTAACTAAGACTGGGTCTCACGATCGTATGGCTTGGGATGTCGCACTGTCCCAAGCTATGTTGTAAATTCTGGAGAGGGTTGCTGGGCCCAATACTTGTACTGTAGGTCAGGGGTCGGTTACAGAACGACTCCAGTCTAATGGAGTTGAGATCTTCAGGGGTATTGCCAGAGTAGCCCCTAATGTAGCTGAATATTGGATTGAGGCCATGGAGAGGATAATGGATGACCTCGATTGCACCCCAGAGTAGAAACTAAAAGGTGCATTGTCACTGCTGACGGATGAAGCTTACCAGTGGTGGATTACAATTAAGGAGGGTACTCAGCCTGACCGGTTGACCTAGGAATAATTCAAGACTGCTTTCCAAGGAAAGTATGTTGGCGCTAGTTACGTGGATGCCCAGAGGAGAGAGTTTCTGAACTTGACTTAGGGGGATAAATTAGTGGCTGAATATGAGGCTAAATTTTTACGATTGAGCCGCTATGCACATAGGATGGTGGCAACTGAATATGAGCACTGCATTCGTTTTAAGGACGACCTCAAGGATAGTCTACGGGTTTTGATAGCTCCACAGAGGGAGTGAGATTTTGTTGCTTTGGTCGATAAGGTGAAGATCACTGAGGATATGAAGCACTCTAAGCGCCAAAACCGTGAGATGTAAAAGGGTAGGAACAAGAGGGATTCAGAGCCCTCAAGTTTATTTCAGAGGCCTACGTAAATGGCCAAAGTTGATGGCCCAGTCAGAGTTGGGGCCCCGATTGCTGCTACTAGACTGTAGCCCTGTACAGATTGTGGGAGACACCATTAGAGCGAGTGCTGGAAAAGGATTAGGGCATGTTTGAGGTGTGTATCATTGGCGCACCGTATCAGAGATTGTCCACGGAGGCCTGATCAGATGCGAGCTACTAGTGTGGGTACCGTTCAGCCGCCGAAGAGTGTTAAGCAGCCACTGAGAGGTCATGGTCAGGCTAGAGGTGGTAATGGTATGGGTCGTGGATAGAGGGCACCGGGCAGAGGTGCTGGTTATAGTGAGGCGAGGTAGCCAGCTCTGGTTTATGCTGCACGTCGCCGAGAGGATGGAGATGCCCCAGATGTTATCACGGGTACGTTTTTTATCCATAATGTACCATATATTACACCGATTGATGTTGGATCTACTTAGTCCTATATAGCATGTACTGTATCTGAGACTTTGGGTTTAATGGTTGAAAGCACTACCAGTGAGGTTATTGTGTTGAGTCCATTAGGGCAAATAGTGAGGGTAAATAAATTATTCAAGGATGTACCTTTGGGGGTTCAAGGAACCATCTTTTTGGCAGATTTGATGGAACTCCCTCTTGGAGAGTTTGACTTAATTTTGGGAATGGACTGACAGGTTAAACATCAAGTGAACTTGGACTGTACTACTAAACAAATGGTATTGAGAATTGCGGAAGGTAACGAGGTAGCTGTAATTGGAGAGCCTCTGAGTTATTTTTCAAATGTGATATCTGCATTAAAGGCCAAAAAATTGGTTCATAAGGGTTGTGAGGCGTATCTAGCCTACATTGGTGTTTCAGATTCTGAGGCTTCTTTTGTGAAGGACATCAGAATAGTTAAGGATTTTCCAGATGTATTTCCCAATGAGCTACCTGAGTTCCCTGCAAATCGTGAAGTTGAGTTTGGGATTGAGCTTCTGATTGGTACAGCTCTAGTGTCCATGAGCCCTTATAGAATGGCACCGGAGGAGCTTGTGGAGCTTAAAGCTCAGATTCAAGAGTTATTGGATCGAGACTTCATCTGCCCTAGTGTGTCTCTATGGGGAGCCCCAATTTTATTCATGAAAAAGAAGAATAGATCCATGCGTATGTGCATTGATTACTGGTAATTGAATAAACTGGCCGTTAAGAATAAGTACCCCCTACCAAGGATAGATGACCTGTTTGACCAATTCTGAGGAGCTTCAGTTTTCTCTAAGATTGATCACCAATTGAGGTACCATCAATTGAGGGTCAAAGAGACTGATGTTTACAAAATAGTGTTTAGAACTCGTTATGGTCATTTCGAGTTCCTAGTGATGCCGTTTGGGCTGACATGCACCAACATCTTTCATGAATTTGATGAACTAAGTGTTCCAACCCTATCTGGATCGGTTTGTAGTGGTGTTTATAGATGACATCCTGGTGTATTCGAGAACTGAAGATGAGCATGATGCACATCTCTGAGTTGTTTTGAAGATCCTAAGAGAGAAACAACTATACGCCAAGTTCAGTAAATGCGAGTTCTGGTTACAAGAGGTAACATTTTTGGGCCATGTGGTATCTGCAGAAGGGATTAGGGTTGATCCTCTAAAAATTGAAGTTGTTCTAGATTGGAAGCTACCTAAGATGGTATCTAAGATTCGTAGTTTTCTAGGTCTGGCAGGATATTATAGACATTTTGTTGAGGGGTTTTCATTGATTGTTGCACCTCTGACTAAGTTGTTGCGTAAAGGGGTGTCGTTTGACTGGACTGATAAGCAGCAAGAGAGTTTTGAAAAAGTTAAAAAGGTTCTGACTGAGGCCCTTATCTTAATACAGCCAGAGTCAGGGAAAGGATTCACTATCTACAGTGATGCATCACATGTTGGTTTGCAATGTGTGTTGATGCAAGAGGGTAAGGTGGTGGCATATACGTCTCGTCAGCTTAAGACTCATGAGGTGAATTATCTGACACATGACTTGGAGTTGGTTGCAGCGGTATTCGCACTGAAAATTTAGAGGTATTACCTGTACGATGAGAAGTGTATCATTTACACAGATCACAAGAGCCTCAAGTATCTTCTCACTTAGAAGGAGCTAAATCTTAGGCAGCATAGATAGATTGAGCTAATAAAAGATTATGACTGTTCGATTGAATACCATCCTGGTAAGGCCAATGTGGTGGCTGACGCACTGATCCGTAGGGCTATGATCGATTTAAGAGCGATGTTTACTCGCTTTAGTTTGTTTGATGATGGTAGCTTGTTTGCAGAACTTCAAGTCAAACCGAGGTGGATTGAACAGACTAAGGCTAAACAGTTGGAGGATGAGTCACTGGGTCTTCGATTCCGACATATTGAGAGTGGTGAAACATCAGATTTTGGACTGAATAGTGAAGGGGTACTCTGTTTCCTTGGGAGAGTCTATCTACCGAAGGATACTGATCTGAGGCAGTCTATACTGCGAGAGGTGCATAGTAGCCCTTATGATATGCATCCTGGCAGGAATAAGATGTATCGAGACCTTCGCGAGTTATATTGGTGGCCGAGTCTTAAGCGTGAAGTTACGGACTTTGTGAGTAAATGTTTGACTTGCCAGCAGGTTAAAGCTAAACATCAGTTGCCTTCAGGATTGCTCCAGCCAGTTAAAATTCTACTTTAGAAGTGGGAAAGAGTAACTATGGACTTCGTTAGTGGGCTACCCCTAATGCCTTCTAAGAAGGATTCAGTATCGATCGTCGTGGACCGATTGACCAAGTCTGCCCATTTCATACCAGTCCGTACTGATTACTCTTTGCAAAAGCTGGCTAAATTGTATGTGGCTAAGATAGTGAGACTGCATGGGGTACCGGTTTCCATAATATCTGACAGGGATCCTCACTTTACGTCTTGGTTTTGGAAGAAACTGCATGAAGCACTGGGTACAAGGTTAGACTTCAGTACTGTGTTCCATCCTCAGACAGATGGTCAGTTAGAGTGGGTGATTCAGACACTGGATGACATGTTGTGTAATAGATTTCTGAGGCAGTTGGGAGGACTACTTGCCATTGGCAGAGTTTGCATACAACAATAGCTGCTAGTCTAGCATACAGGTGGCACCTTACGAGACATTATATGGTTGTAGGTATCGTAGTGTTGGACTGAGTTAGGCGAGTGGCATGTTCTGGGCCCTGAATTAGTTTCTAATACCGAGGCAAGAATTAGACTAATTCGGGATTGACTGAAGGTAGCATCAGACAAACAAAAGCCGTATGCAGATTTGAAACATAAGGAGATTGAGTATTTTGTGGGGAACTTCGTCTTTCTCGAGGTCTCACCATAAAAGAGAGTACTGAGGTTTGGATGGAAGGGCAAGTTGAGCCCTAGGTTCATTGGGCCTTACCACATGCTAAAACATGTGGGACCAGTTTCCTATCAACTAGAGATACCTCTGGGGTTGGACTGAATTCATGATGTGTTCCACGTCTCTATGTAGAAGTGCTACCACTCTGATCCCACGTATGTTATCTCGACTAAGGAGATTGAGGTTAGACCAGATCTGACTTTTGAGGAGGAACCAGTTCAGATTCTGGAGCGTGATGTAAAAGTCTTAAGGAAGAAGTTTATCCCACTAGTTAAGGTACTTTGGCGTAATCACAGCTCAGAGGAAGCCACATGGGAACCCAAGGAGGCGATGCGATAACAATACCCTCATCTGTTTTGACCAGGTAAATTTCAAGGCAGAAATTTTCTTTTAGGGGGTAGAGTTGTAACGTCCCAAAATCTAAGTGTTTATTTTTGTACGTTGTGTTGTGTAAATTCATGCTTACTTCAGTGGTTAAGTGTCCTGATAAGTGTCTGAGAATTTTTCAGTTCAAGCCTTGGTTTGTACAAAATTTTGTTTATACTTGAATAAACCCTATCTCTAGTCAGTAGGCTTCTTAAATAAATGTGGATAAAACATGACAAAAAAGGGCCTGTTGGTCTAGGGGTAAGTGGCGTGTGGAGTGTTCATTGGGGTTTGAGGTTCGAGGCTTCGCAATGTAAAATGAGCATTTTATTTTGCTACTATGCCATGTAAGAGGTTGAATATCAGTGGAACTCTGGTGCTAATGGGCAGTTGGAGTGTTTGAGGGGTGAGGGGGTTGTGTAGCCGGAATTTAGGAGGGAATATAAGGGATTTGGATAGTGATCGATTTGAGGGATTTGAGGAGGGATTTATTGGAGGAAAATTAGGAGTGTTGGGGTTGTGGAGGAGTTGTAGCCGAATAGGTACTTTGATCACTCAGGAATTCGGCCCTGAGGTTGGTAACTATTCTCTCCATTTCGGGAATTGCCAAACTTTTGGTTCTTTTCACTTTTTGTTTCTGAAGCTGATAATTGCTATTGTTTTTCTGAGTACCTTTCAGTTCTGGTTGCTTTCATTTTTGCTCTCCTCTCCAGCCCTCTTGCCCACCGATTTTCTTTCCCTTCAGTTCCTTTCGTAATCGGTTTTCTTCTCTTTGGCCGAATACTTATTGGCTTATTTTCTCTCAAATCCATTCAGTCTTTGTTGGCCGATTTTTTCTTCCTCTTTCCTTTTCAATTGGTTTCTTATCGATCAATTGCCCCTCGTTCTCCGATTTTCTTAATCAGTTGGCTTGGCCAAATACCCATTTTCCCTTTTCTCTTTATTCCTTCGATCCTTTTCGAGTGTCCCTCATTGCATTGTTAAAATTGAATACTCTCCCCTCATTTCTTTCTGTCAGTTCTCTACTTTTTGTGTTATCCGAATATTCCATATATGGTTCGAGTGCACTTTTTATTGTTTTCTTCCTCTTTCTATTGTAAAAGTCTATTACCTAAGACCCTTCTATGTTGCCGTTTTTGCTAGGAGTGTGGTTGTGTTAGCCTTTTCTTTTGTTGAATCGTGTGCTTTCTTCTTGTGTTGGGGGTGTAGGCCGATTTGCTTCTTCTCCTTTTCTGACTTGGTACTTTCGGTAAGTTACCATACTTTTGGTTCAATGGCATACGGGTATGGTTTAGTTAACAAATGGCGATTGGGATGCAGGTAGTCTGTAAGGATTCCAAGCGATCTTTTGCAATGGTCTTAGTAAGTGATCGATCTGGGCAAGTGATAGGTAATCTTATGAATAAGTGCTTTGGTTAGAGTTCGCTTCGACTCGTTTGTTAGCCTATTAACCGAAGCTTCTGTTTGAAATAGGTTGGAGTGCTCGTAGGCTAGTTGCATTTTTTCGCAAACAGGTGTGTAAACACTGCCCAAATTGTAGATTGGAAAAAGCCAAAAAATGTGACCATTGACGCTACACGGGCGTGCGTCCGCTCGTGTGGTAATCTGAACGCAGAGACATGGGCGTTTGATCATAGAGGCCACCATGAGCAATTTTATAGGCTTAGGGCGTTTTGGCCATGTTGGGCTAAAATGGGCCATGTGGGCCCCATGAATTTGTGGGTCCCACACTGGTAAATTGCAGGGATGTATAGAGAATACTGTCCAGGCTGTATATTCACGCGGCCAGGGTCAATTCTGGGCTTTGTAGGGCACACGAGCATATGGGCCCAGATTATCGGCCTTGGGCCTATTTTCACTGTTTTGACTGTTAAAGTTGCACAGGTCGCTCGAAACGACTATAGACCTATTGTTGGGTCGATAAGTATACCTAGACCCCAAATTAATTAAATGACTATTATGCTCCTATGAGGTAAAATGATTGTTATGCCCTTATGAGATGTATGACTGTATTTGAGCATGCTATTTCATATATATTGCATACATGAATGATATTATGATATGATGCATGACATACTGCATGGGGATGGGTTTATTATGATTAGAGGAAGTGTACTGTACTGGCAGCTCTGCTGCAAATACTGTTTAGTGCCGCAACCGGTGCTACTTTGGAGTGTAGGGATAGCTGGGTTGATTTTATCCCCACATAGAGTGTAGGGCTTCACGGTGTGGAGTGTAGAGGCTGGTTGGGTAGGATTTCTGATTGCATATCTGTACTGTTACTGTCACTGAGTTAGGCTAAGGCCCACACAGATATTGTTACTATAATGGGCTAAGGCTCTAACTGAAACAAAATTGTCACTGATACGGGCTTAGGCCTAGACTATATTTGCATTGTATGTTTGACTGTTTCTTTATTAAGGGATTACACATTGAGTTTTCATAAACTCACCCTTCCGTTCATCTGTACAGGTAATCCGTTGGCTTAGGCGGGTCGGTGCTGCGAGGGACTCGAAGGTGGCCATGCAACTGCACATGCTTCCACATTTGACTTTTAAGTTATAAGAGTTTTAATCTGGGTATTTTTATGTAATAAGGCCTCTTTATGTTTTTATTCTTTAATTTGGGATTTTACTATTTTAATTTATATCTACTAGTAATAGGACGCGAGGTTTCAAAAGGTAAATGTTTTTACGCAACATGATTTAAAAGCTTCTGCAAGAAATAATGTTTTAAAGTTAATAACAATTTAATATGGTTAACATTTCGACAACAACACATTTTTGGAAAATAATTGACATGTTTTAAAATTATCATTAAGTACCACGACCAAGGTAAATAAGAAAAAGGTTTTTCGACGATATTTCTTTTTACGAAAAACACTTCAATATGACATTGCGAGATTCAGCCATAACTTCTAGGCCAGGTTTGGGGTGTTACAGTTAAAAACTATGTTCAAACAGTTTGGCATACGCTCCTAAAATATTATCTCACAAACCATCTCATTGGCTCAAACCACTTATGTATATATATTCCTGGAGTTAATCAAAAGATTTCATTAAACAGAGCATAGTAAAAACTGTAACTCACTACATGAGTTGATACAAAAAATTTCTATAAGGCACCCCACCCACGGTATGCATGATACGAAACTTAGCAAAAGGCTCACAATCAACAGTACTCTAGCATAACCCCTTCAGAGTTCACTTCCTTCAATCAACTCTCCTGAGAAGAAAAAGTTAACAACGTAAGTTTGAATGAACTTAATGAGTTCCAAAGATAAAGAAAGAAGATATAAATCAACCATAATAGTATCCAAGGTAATACCAAAACTGTCAAAAGGGCTTAAATATTAAATCATAATTCGCATTCGGCATAAACCACATTAAGATGAACTCAAGGTACCAACTTAATACGACATAAGGGCAACCACTATATGCCAACTTAACCATAATAAATACACAACCCATCCTCATGCCAGCCATGTACCTGGAATCAAAAGTATATCAAACAATCGTAATCATAATCATACACCCCCTTAACTCCTCATATCATTTATGTTCAGCAAATTATGTTTTCTTGTGATCTGGCAGTCTGGTTTGCAATATAGCTGGCCTACCAGAGAAATCACAAACATAATCCCCTTCTTCATCAAAACATTTCTCATATCACACACCACATATCAAATATTGTGGTACTCACTTGAGCATGAATAATGGCATTTACTTCATAACATAGATAGGCTATACTCATACTGATTACTTTGGATTGCCACCACCCACACAAACACCATTCACGTGATATTGAGAGAGATTACTTACCTTACACAATTTATACAAAAATGGAATTTACAACACATAGAAGTAAGAAAGAAATCACCAAAAATTCTAGTACAATGATCTATACAACAGGTCATTTGCCTTTATCGTGGGAACCTTCATTAGCTTCTTGAGCTAAAAGAAAGATAAATATCTCTATCAGATTATTAAACTATCGAAACTTAACATGAATGCAAGAATCAGTATCAACAACATAGAATTAGGAAGTTTCCTTCCTCAACAATAGTTCTAAGGTCTATGCATGCAAATTGTAAACATGTAAAATTTTCAATAATAGCCTAAGGGTTTATCAGAAATTACCAGCAAGCTGGTACGATCATGAGTTCTAACTAAACACTGCAAACTCTATCGAAGAAGCTTTCTATGCTGAAGCGTTTCAGAAATTTACAAAGTAATTCAAGGAAGAAGAAGATGTAAAAGTGATTCAGAATGGCCATTGATATCCTTATATACTTAAGCAACGGAGACAAGTTTTAGTGGGAAAATCAAATAATTCCAATAAGATCTTTGATTCTTGTGATTAAGTGCACTTCACAAGTTTTAAGTCTTATCATCTAAAGTACTCCACTTCAATTCTAAGTAATTCATCATGCACAAGATATAAAACAAGTCTAAACAAACTGTAAACTTAACATGAAACACCCTGACCAGTATTCATCGTCAGAATAGGGTTACAGAGCATCACAGTAAAAAAACGTACCTTAGAACATACATTTCAATCCTCAACATAAACGTATCATAAATTATTCATATGCATGCATATCTTATCTTAATGAAGCCTTTGAGGCCTTAGAAACACTTTAGAAACGATTCGGGACTAAATCGGAATCAATCAAAAAGTTCATGAAAAGGTTAGAAAAATTAAATTTAAGGGGTCACATGACCATGTGGCCAGGCCGTGTGACTCACACGACTGAGACACACGCCCATGTCCCAGGCCGTAAACATTGGAAATAGGGACACATGGCCATGTCCCAGCCCGTGTGCTAAGCCCTGTACCTTTTAAAATGGCCTAACACACCCGTGTGTCAGGCCGTATGCTAGGCTGTGTAATTTCTTGACTTGTATGGCTTAAAACCTACAAGGAACACACAACCATGTCGCATGGTTGTCTGTCACACACGGCTGAGACACACGCTCGTGTATTAGGCCGTGTAGGCATGAAATTGGCCAAAATCAAGCCATTTCCATCACCCATTTTAAGCTTGTACCTAATACAATTTGTGCAGAACCTAAAGGCATCAAAAACATACCAAAACATGCTTAAAATGACCAATTCAATATACCATTATCATACAACCAATATGCCATGTAAGGCACCTCAATCACATTCAATCAAACATACTTAAACATATGCATAATTGACCACATTTCAATCATCTCAAAATATACCATAACTTGACCTATTCCATTTCCATCTAAACTTACCATTGTACCATTTCTTTCATGCATCAAAAGCACATAAATGACACAATTCAACCACTAATAAAATGGTACAAAATACCCAACATATATATATATATATATACAAAATCAACATTTAGCATTCAACCAAACATTAAACATAAGTCCACCTATACATGCCATTATAACCTCGGCCAAAATATCAAACACTACCGACATAATCGCTAGGTAGTGTGGTAGATCTCCAATGAGCTTACAAACTGATCGAGCTTTCGATCATCTATAAAATAGAGGAAAGAAATCGACATAAGCATATAATGCTGAGTAAGTTCATAAAACATGAATATAACTTACTATTTAAATACATAACATTAAAATTAAGCATGATATAATCCAACCATAAGCTTGGCACAAGCCTAAGCACCATCAACAACACCTATTAATGCATCAACTCATAATTCACTTGAACTATCATGAGATAAGTCATTATACATGAACAATTTCATTTGAAATCATCAATTTCATGAACATAAATATAATTTCAATAAACACTTCCTATTCATTCCTTTTCATATATTCATGACATAAATCATTTAAATACTTACTGTTTCTTTCCTTTCCATGCCTTTTGAACCATTTAGAATAACATCGAATATGCGAGAAAGCTCACACAAAGTGTGCTAAACATGTAACCTTTCCTTTTCCTTTACATTGTAGCTCATACAAGCAATGAAATGGGTCTGTTTACACAAGCTGACGGTCAAAATGTAAGCTACACAATGCTGCTCACACAAGCTCTTGAGTATCCACAACAAATGAAGGACCTCAGCCATCGGCAGGACATTCAGGACTAGCACCTGAAACATGGTAACCTTAATGACATGTCATTTGTATCCTATATATTCCTCAGGTTCAAATAGGGCTCGATAGTCATCGTAACATCGTTGGATTTCCATATTTATTTATATGATAAATAGCACAATGACATAAGAATCAAAATAACATTTAAATTGTTATTTAAACAGACGAACTTACCTCGACAATCAAAATACAAAAAACGTAGTCGATCAATCCTAGGCTTTCGCTTTTCCCCGATCTAAATATGTACGAGGTTTATCTTGATCTAAATAATCAAATTAAATCGATTTAATACTCATACTATTCAATTTAATCCAAAATTCATAATTTTGAAAAATTATTATTTTGCCCCTAATATTTTAACTTTTTTACAATTTAGTCCTTAAACTCATAAATTGAAATTTATGCAATCTCATCCACATTTCAAGCTAGCCGAATGCACTAGGGACCTCTACTAATCCATAAAAATCATCATTTCAATAATTAAACATAAAATTTTATTATTTTTACAAATAGATCATTAAATAACAATTTTATCAAAAATCCCTTTACAAAACTTGTTTATTTAACAACAAGAACTTAAAATCTTCCATTAAACTTCAAAAACTATACAAATATATTCATGGTAAACCTTTAATAGTTTTGCAAATTAGCCTCAGGACTAACTAGATTAAGCTACAACGATCCTGAAAATATAAAAGTCATAAAAAATGAAATCGAAAGACATACATGAAAGCAAAAATGAAATGGTTCAACCCTAGCTATGGTCTTTTGATAATTTTTGTCGAAGAAGGAAACAAATAGAAGATGATATCTCTTTTTCTTTATTTTGTTTTTATTATTTTAACCTTTATTTACTTAATTACCAATATAACCTTTAAAACTTTAAAAGATTTTTAATAAAACCTTGCTATATAACCCCACTAACTAATCTATTAGTCTAATTACTATCTAAGTCCTTTCACTTTAAAGTTCTGTAGCTAATTGATACTTTTAACATATAGAATTCTACTTTTGCACATTCTACGATTTAGTCCTTTTCACATAATTAAGCATGCAAATGTCAAAAATTTCTTAATGAAATTTTTATACGACCATACTAACATTCTGTAGACATTAAAATAATAAGAAAATTAAATTTTACTCGTCAGATTTGTGGTCCCAAAACTACTATTCTAATTTCATAGAAAACGAGCTGTTACATAACAAGTTCACCCAAAACATTAGGGATGAGCAGATACTTCACAAAAACAGTCTACCAAACCTTAAAGTTTGCCAAAACTTAGAGTTCGCCAAATAGAGAATCCCATAAAGTTCTCTACTTAGCCACAACAAATAATTTACTTAATTCTACCATTGACTTTACCAACTATACGCCAAACAACAACTGAATATTGACTCTCCATCGGGAGAGCTGTTACAACGTGTCTATGAAGGGGTATGCCTCAATGTTTTGTTTAAGCACTAAGAGCATGTTTAGGGTATAAGGAAGTTGTAGGGGACTTAATTGTCTTTAAGATCACACTGAACGTGAGTCACTACCAAGATACAGTACACCCATTTGCATGAGTATTGGCCAATTGGATTTTGTATCGAATTTGGTAAGGAGTTATTGGGATTCTACAACAATAAAAACAAAGATCAGAGTAAAGAGTAGAGTAACAAGACGTGTGAAAAATTGCTTGTACACTAAAACAATCCAACTAAACAAATCTTCAAAAGCAGCATGGTTGGCTATTTCCTAATCGAAATCAATTGAATTGATTTGACCCTCTCCATGACTAAGCAACAATAAGGTAAACCTCACCAGATTTCCCTTTACCTACCCTAGAATTAGTAGGGAAATCAAGGGGACTGAGAGTATATTTATGGGAAGAAGATATTTCAAATGGTTTTTCTATTTGGTTAATGTTCAGCTTATTCTACCTAACCTCAACAACCTCTTCTACTTCTTCTTCTTCTTTAAGATCAAACTAAGATCTTATTTAATGAGTAAATGATTTTGCCTTATAGTAAGTCTTATAGCTTTGCACGTTATGATTATAGAATGCAAGAATGTTATAGGAAGGCACTTCATGAGGGTTGCATGTAGTCGAAATGTTAGTAAAATGTTTATAATGAGAATTTAATAGAAATATTATGATCTTGTAAGTAGTCGTTGTTATTGGATTAGGAAACACAATCGAAATAGAAACTCTAAGTCGAAGAAAAGGTAGGTCTCTGGTGAGCCTCTGAACATGACTCCTGCATGTAATTTTATGTTGTTTATGTTATGGTTGATGTTCCTATGAATGAGTATGTATTCTTGTAAAGTGATGTAAATAAGTGTACATGTGTTTTCTAAAAGGTATTTGCAAGTACATAAATTAAGTGAACAAGTTGCGGCATGCTATGACAATGTGTGGCATACTTGTGTGGGGAATTATGTGTTAAAAAGTATGATTCTGTTATAAATATGAATGAGATTTACATAAGTGTCTCTGCGGTGATGAGTTGGCTCATGGATTCTAGATAGGTGTGATAAGTTGCGTTGTAGGCGTGAGTATGGTCATCGTCCAATACCTTCCTATTATACTATTCCAATACTGAAAAATTTGTGTCATATGAAAATGTGCAAAGAAGCTTTATTTTTGATGCCTCCAGTAGGGCAGTTTTATTGCAAACCAGACTAGAAGATCATGGTCCGACCTTGCGGTCGAATGCGATACGTGTAATACCATGTGGGTGAGGCCCTATGGCATCATTTGATAATATGCCAAGATGGCGAGACGGTGTAAGATCATATGAGTGAGGCTCCGTGGCATCCATTGCATTAGTCCGTCGGGACAGTAAACACGAAGCCAAGCATAGCAAAGATGTAGCCCACTGGGACTGTAAACATGAGGTTCCTCGGGATTATAAACTTGAGAATTCTCTAGAAAGCCTTTATGGCGTATAATTTGGAAAGACATTTTGGCTAATTCTCTAAAAGATTTTGTGGTTAATTCTCTAAAAAGTATTTGTGGTAAATTCTCCGAAAAGCCATTGTGGTGAGTTGTTATTCCATCCTTGTAGTAAGACCCGGGCATGCTTGTAACACCCCAAACACGGCCTCAAGGTTATGACCGGATCTTGAGGAATTACATCAACTTGCTTAATAACCTTTAATTTCGTCTAACATGATATGTGTTATGAAAGAATAAATTGTTGGAAAAACACTCGCATATATATATTCTTTTAGAAAATCTTATGTTCGAAAACACTTATTTAATTTGGCAGTGGAAATTTCAGAGTTTTAATTTTGAAAGTTGAGTTCTAGTTTGGCACTTTATACAATTTTGTAATTTTATGTTAAAAATACCAAAGAAATGAGGAACAGAAAAAAAAACCAAAAAGAAAATCTAAAACCAAATTTACAGTCCAAAATAGTTAAAAACGTAAATCATCTTATTTAATTATCCTAGAAAACAATCCAAGCTCCCGCACGCCATCCGATCAAATATAGAAAATCAAATATAGAAGGGTGAGGTAACAAGCTCAATGTGTAACTTAGCTAAAAAAAATCATGAATAACATAATGAATAGTTCAAAATGTCATAAAGAATTTCACTAAACTCAAATTACAGAATTCATGCATGCATGGTTATGCCGATGTAATATTTCAGAAAAAAATGCATATTTTTTAGAAAACTTCCTACCTATCTCCGCTACACACCAAATTAGAGTTCCCAAAAGTCGTCCATCCAAAATCACACCAATAAATAAATGTGGACAATGCTACGAGATTTACAGTTAAAACTGCCAAATCAAATATATGTGCTCAAGCCATTATATTATAGCCAAGCTGCCAGAATAGAAATGTGGTTAAACCAACAAATACTGTAGATCATTAAACTATCATAACTTCTCCTTACCATATTATCCCAACCCCATGCAATGTAACATGGCATGCATAAACAAAATATGAATGAAAAGTACGTAAGAAACACAATTGTACAATAACATAAATATGAGGCATGGAATTCCACACTTTGCAGAATAGATGTGTCATAAATTTCAACAAAAGAAAATCAACTTTACCATAAAGTCACATGCATGGTCATATGGAAGAATCAAATATATACAACTTAACATAACCAGACAGCATATCCTCATACACAAACAGAGCAAAATAGAAATATGCCGTCCAAATTACAAGTATATAGATTTTGCATATGTATTTCACTTACATTTTCCATATAACTTACAGTATCATACTATCAGATTTCATGTTTTCAGGTCCTATTTATACAGTATGGACCCTACGGAGTGGCTAAATACACATCACATTTAAATACGAACCTACAAAAATTTTTCCAAAATAGGGACCACAAGCTCATATTGTGACAGCCCTAATTTGACTCTAGTCGAGAAGTGGATTCGAGACCACAAAATCGAGTCACAAGAATAATTAAATGTTATATTTTATGTCTATTATAAGTGAAAGTGTGTGTGAAAATTTCATGTTTTGATTTTGTCTTTTAAATGTGAAATTAATTAGAAAGGACTTATGTGTGAAACTTTAGAAATGTGATAGGTTAAATGGTAGTGGGCAAATAATGCATGGTGGAAAAAAATGTAGACTTGCATGTCAAATTCCCCACTTTAGAGGAAGTGGCCGGCCATGATGGTATGGGATACAAAATATATGCATTTTGTATTAATATTATAATGACTACATGGTTTTATAATAGGAAATAAGTATTAGAAAAAAAAGAAGGCCATACATCCTTGCCTTGTTCATGTGAATGTTTGAGAAAGAATGGAGAAAAATGCTTTGAGGATTTCGGCAATGGAGCAAGCTCAAAATCTAAGGTAGAACAAAAGGGCTCTTTGATATTTGGCCTTGGTGATTCTAATTGGAGGTATGTTTAATTTTATTTCTTGATAATTTATGTGAAATTGAGTTAATTGCTAAGCTCCTTTCATAGCCCATGACTCAATTTTTGTTATTGGTTTGAAGTGATGCATTCGGCTATGGGTTGTAGAGTGTCTTGGTGGGTGTTTTGATGTTTTTGTGATGAGGCATGAAGATGGTTGATTTTAAGTGTTTAATAAAAAGAATTGGATGTGATTGTGTGTGAAATGGCAAATGATGAGTCTCGGTAACTTCATGAAGAGTTCGGCTATTGTGTTTATGTGAATATATATATGCTGAATGTAGTCTTGGATAAGTAAATTTTGATGTATTAGATTGGTAACATGGTTATGCCGATTGTGAAAATGTGATAAAGGTGCCAAGAAATATTTGTAAACATGCATAGTACCGAATGTGTTCATGAATGAATAAGTTATGTGGGTTGTTTAAATGAAAGAAATGGATAAGTTAAGGTATAATTGAGTGTTCGAATATGAATTTAAGAAGAATGATACATTCGACTATGCTTTGATATGCTTGGATTGTTGTTCATTGAGGAAGTGATTGAGGAATGGTTAGAAGAATTTGAATGCTAAACTAGTTGATTTGTTTATAATGTCCGATTATGATCATTTATAGAGATGTGAATGAATTGTTGTTATGTGAATAAATATTTGTTTGATGATATATATATGTATTCGGCAATGGGATAAAATGTGTATTAAGGTAAGTTTTATGGTAATTATGCTTGTGATGTTGGGTTAATATTCGGCATTGAGTAATGTGGGGTAAGGTGATTAATCGGCTATGAAATTAGCTAAATTGAATAGGTATGTTTAATGATATGCTTATTGTAATGTATAATCTTGTAACTCGGTTTAGTATTGAGATAAAGGTTAGATGTATGATTGGATTTTAGTATGTGTTAAATTGGTTAATCAAAGATTTAATATGACGAAATGTTAATGAATAACATAATTGGTTTGCACCTTAAATAGTTGAAATAAAGCTTGCCGATTATGATTAAATGTTTAAATTGAAATGGTCATATATAGGTATATATATATATGCCTTATGTATGTACCATGTACACATAAGGACATTCAGCAATATGATTAAATTCATGTATATGGAAGCATGATAAATTAAGTGACTCCTTGCTTGTGAATGTGTATTAGATATAAATTAAATAAGCATGAAATCGAGTCATGGCATGTTTTATTAAATATGATACATATTGAAATCTATTGTTTTAGATATAGATTAAATGATATGTGATTGCAAAATGTGACTGTTAAGTGAATAATATTAGTTAAGTACTTAAGCAAATCTATTGTTTTACTTAAGCTTAAGAGCAAAGAGGATCAAAGTCGGATAGGGGAAAAGAGAAAGTAAACGAATAGCCGTGGATATCTAGTCGTTGACCACTTCCGAGGTAAGTTTTAAGTGATTAAACGTTGAGTAAATTCAATCATAATAGGACATAATGAGTTGATTTAATAAGATATGATGTGGCCATGATATGTCTCAAACTCAAATGGGAAGTTCATAAGTGTTTGGACTTGGAAATTTAAGAGCAAATTGTAAAAATTTGCCTAGGACAGCAGCAGTAACGTGATTTTAGAAAATCACTATAAATTGTTGGTGTGGAATTATAGGCTGAATAAAATATGTAATCAAAGATTAATTAGTCTAGTTTCTTATAAAAGAGACCGTGTAAGCAAAGAAATTTCCTATAAAGAGATATTTAAAGTTGTGTGAGATAGTGTCAGAATGACTCCGAAATCCCCTATTCTGTTTTTAGAAAATCATTATAATTTGTACAAAAATGGTTATAAGATAAAATTTATATGCTCAGACTCTTTAATGAGTCTAGTTTCAAATGAATTCAAATAGAACATATTTTGAATTCTGTACAATGAGAAATTTGATTCGTAGTGAAGAGTGGTCAGATTAATCAAACAGTGAAACAGGGGAAACTTTAAGAAAAAATCTGGTATTGATTGGCCAAACCTAAAATTCTGAAAATTTTATGGATGGAAGATATATGAGTCTATATTCAGGGAAAATTAACGGCAATTGATTTTGAGTTTTGTAGCTCCAGTTATAAATAATTTAGTGACTATTGCTCAGGAAAACAGCTTGTAGTGAATATGTGAATTTGTTGTTAACATTGATGAAACTATTTGAGTCGCTTATAAGCTATTGCTGAAATTGATGTACAAGATAAATATATATATGTGTGGTAAAGCCGAATGGGTAGTGTGAAATATGTATGAGATATGTATATGTGGTAAAGCCGAATGGCTAGTGTGAAATATGTATGAGATATGTATATGTGGTAAAGCCGAATGGCTAGTGTGAAATATGTATGAGATATGTATATGTGGTAAAGCCGAATGGCTAGTGTGAAATATGTATGAGATATGCATATGTGGTAAAGCCGAATGGCTAATGTGAAATATGTATGAGATATGTATATGTGGTAAAGCCGAATGGCTAATGTGAAATATATATGAGATATGTATATGTGGTAAAGCCGAATGGCTAGTGTGAAATATGTAGGAGATGTGTGTATATTGTGGCCGAATGACCAAATGTGAAAGGTGTGTATTATTAGATATTTGATGAGGCAAATTAATTACAAATATGACAGTCGATGTAAATGTTGTAACATGTGATTAAATGTACATGAAACTTGGAAATATATTCCGGGTAAGACCCGATGACTACGTGTGGAGATTATGTCCGGGTAAGACCCAATGACTACGTGTGGAGATTTTGTCTGGGTAAGACCCGATAACTACGTGTGGGGACTATTCGAGCTAAAGGTTTCGCTGAAGATTCGAGTAAAGCATGAGATTATACGACTTCACAGTAACAATTGGTAATAAATACGTTCAATGCGTTAAGTTGGTCAGGTATGTATTTTGAGATTATATTTAAGCTTGATTTGGACTAAATCACAAGGTCGTTATGTGATGCATATGTGAGTAAAGCAATAAGACTGTTCTATGATTATTGCGCGTTTGGTCAATGTGGAAAGTTAGGTGAAAATATGTAATGTACCTATGTTTATAAGAGATCACTATCAAGTGAGAATTTATCTGCCTATTATATATGATGAGATGTGCATATTCGGTAAAGGGATGGTATGCCCGAAGGAAGAGTGAAATAAAAAATACAAACAACTATGTTATAATTTGATTGTTATCTGTTGACACTACTTAGAACTTACTAAGCATTGTAATGCTTACTCCGTTTACTTTGTTTCCTCTGTTTTATAGATCTCATTTGGAAGCTACAGGCTCGGGGATCGTCAGCAACTAGTCACACTATCACTATCCACTGCTTGTTACTATTATGTTTTGAATTATTTTATGTCATGTAAAGAATAGACCAGTGGCCGAAGAATATTTTGGTTAATGTATATAAGCAATGCGAAAATGGCACCTTTTGAATGTGTACTTATAGAAGTTTAAATTGTATCCCTGACTGTCTTTAGTATTTATCTAAAGGAATGTTCAAAAAAAAGAATTTCAAAATTTTTACTGTTCTGATATGAGTTTCAAGTCTGGTAATGCCCCTTTACCTATCCCAGCGACGGATACGGGAAGGGGTGTTACACGTATGGCCCACATAGCCTAAATAACCCAGCTTGTGTGACACACACGGTCTGACACATGCTAGTGTGGCTCACATGGACTGCACACGACTGTGTGACGTCGATAGTGAGTTTTTTGACATCACGTCATTTGTTGTTTTTTGAGTTTCTCATTATACACCTGATCATTTTTTGATGCAAATCCAACCATGAGATTTCCAGTACCTAAATCAACATTTTACTCATATGACCATAAAAATTTAGCCCCTAACAAAACGTAACATCACTTACCCTCAAAGAATCAACAACTCAACACAATTAATTCGCTGGAGGATCGTCGAACGTCACACTTTCCTCCCCTATCAGAAAACCATAACTATCAATCAACAAA
Organism: Gossypium hirsutum; assembly: GCF_007990345.1. Taxonomy (NCBI): domain Eukaryota; kingdom Viridiplantae; phylum Streptophyta; class Magnoliopsida; order Malvales; family Malvaceae; genus Gossypium; species Gossypium hirsutum. Next base: position 63,728,085 of record NC_053434.1, read on the forward strand.
ATTTGAATCACACCAAAATGTGAACTGAATATCAAGACAACTAAAACTTGAGCCATAGAAGATAACAATACTTACACCAGTTTTACTTACGTTCAATTCTAACAACACCACATAATACTCGTATGAATGATGGAAAAGGAATTAACAACAGGATGGGAAAAATGAAAATAAAAAAAATGAACAAGAGGAATGAAAGAAGAAAAAGAAAAGGGAAAAATGGTGATAGTGTACGTAAAAAAAAGGAGATTGTTTGGGAAATTTTGATTATAAAATTATTATTTTCGAAAAATAAACTTGATAAGATTTTATCTAAACCAATTTCCTAACCATTAATCAGCCTGTCAAAATTTGAATTTAGCCTAAACACTACCACATGGGTGGCACACAGAGAATTTAGCAAAGAAATTCTGATTTGCACACACACGGATTCAAATATGGGACAAAATGGTAAGCTAACGCCTTTCTATTGAGCCAACAAGCTCATTCTGTTAATAGTTGCGTAAAAATATTATTTAAACCAGCTTTCAAGGATAGGGGTTGGGACAAAAAAATAAAAAGAATCCAAGGGAATGGATTCGAACCTAGAACCTCACACACAAGCACAACACCTAACCATTGAACCAGATTAATTCACTTGAAAAAATTTCATAATCTTAACTCAAAAATAGGACGTGACTACTCTTGGTTTCACTAACCCAATTTCTACTAACCTGGTTTTAGGATGTGTCAATGCCTATGAGGCATTATCTGAAATACTTCTCTCCAGTGAACCCATTTAATGATTCCATCATGGCGACTGCCATGACAAAGAACTTAGGGTATTTGAAATGTTGGTGGTGCAAGTGTTTACCAAACTTGGAACTTCTTAAGTTCTGTATTGAAGTCATTTGGGATTCCATCGCTTGAATTAAATGTTACATTCTTCAAAGAAAATTTTGGTCATCTAGACTGATTTGAAAACACGTTGTAATTGGTGTTCGGATAATTGTTGAATTCTATGAAGGAATACGTTAAGAATAGCATCCGTTGAGTATCATTTTGGAAAGTGTAACCAGCTATTATTTGTAAAGAAATTGTGTAATAGGATTTGATATATGGTGTAAGGCCTGTGATGTGCCAATTCGGTGAAATTAGTATAAGGCAGTTAGGTGCAAAGATTGGCATATAATTATCTGCCAACTAAGAATTAGAAAAGTGTCCACCAAGGTTTAAGAAGGAATCCAAACCCTTGAGTTGAATAATTCTGCAACACCATATAAAGATAATAATGAGTGAGGCCTATTAAATTCCTTTGAACTTAGATATGTCTATTGGTATGTAGGTCTAAGAATCAAACTAGTGCCCCGAGAGGGACTAAGCCAAGAATGTGCCATTGTGGTAGACCGAGGTCAATATTATGCTTACAAAGGGAGATTCTTAGAAATATGTTTTTTCAAATGACAAATAGTAATACACGGTATAAATATGTCTATTAAATCAACCTTTTATATTGTAAGGTTTTATACTTCATTTGAAAGTCTATGACAAATGATAAATTTTTTATTCAAACTCTATTGTCCTACAATAGATTTTAAATAAATAAGAGGTATATTCAATATGGCTTTTGTATATTGTAAAAATTTTCTAAGTATGTAAGCATTGTGACATCTTATATCCGAATCTGTTAAATCGGGTTGAGTACAGGGTGTTGCACATTAAGATGATGCATGTGTCTTACATTAAACCTTGAAAACTTTTGTAAGTTGTTGCAACGATAATTCCTACACCCATTGAATAAAGCCACCCTTAGGTGATTATGATCAACTAGTAAGAACATGGATTTCCATCCAATTAGTACATGAAACTAAATCCTTAGGCATTCATGATAACTCTTGAAAAGAGTTATAATTTATACTTTTAGACTTAGTTAACTTCTTATGGTTAAGTAAAATTAGTTTCATTTTAGGTAATTGTATGATTAATTTTAGTTAATCGAGAAATTCATGTAAAGACTTGGGATTGGGATTACTTTAGTGCATCTGTACTTTTAATTGTTGGTGGAAAGGCTTTCTTTTGGTTGAATGATAGGTTTGATGAAGAAAGATAGCAAAGGATGGAGATTTGTCGAGGCATTATGAGATATTGCCATCGTAGTCATCAATTAGAGCATTCAGCAATTGCTCCCTCACATGCACGTGTAATGGAAAATATCCACCTCAATATTAGGGAAAAAACAACCATTTCTTGATAGCTTTTACCCTATAGAACGACCTAAGTATGAAAGAAAAAATGAGGATTGGTGATAAGAGACAGAGAGATGTCTACCATTAATGATAGTTGAAGGTACAACTGATTACAAATTTGAAGCTTCGACAGAGGTCTCTTTATGACGAGGGTAATTTGAGCAACTGGGAGCTTAGGTGAAGACGCTCACTAGACGCCAAGTTTGGGGGAATTCATGTTCTGAACCTAGAATTCTTCCTTTGCAATTTGTTCTAAATTTGTTGATTTAAACTATTATTTTAGGATGTTAATGATATTAAAATACTTGAATTTGGATAACCTAGTCATGAACTAACTTAGCACAACTGGGGATTACTTTTGATGATGTTTTAACTCTAATGAATGTGTATGGATGAATATGATTTGATTTACTACTTGATTTCTATTTATATGCTTATTAAGGTATTGATAAATGCTTGATAAGTCTGAAAGTAACTTAATATCAACAGAGTTAGATTGCTTAGACCAAAATTGGGTAATATAAGAGAGCATTGAGTGAAATGCTCATGTAAACTCTAGACATAGTGATTTACCTAATACAATATTGAGGGTTGTGCTTCAGTCATGGTTGCTAATTCTTAGCCTATAGATGTATAGAGTCTTAAGAGTGAGCAGCTTTAGATCTTGCTCTTGACAGAGGTAGACTAAGCTAGTATCCAATCAAGCAGTGGGTTACCATATTTTGCCATGGCATTGTTCTTGGGTTATAACTAATTCATTAGTAATCCCTGTATTTATAATAACCATTCCAATCTTGCTAGAATCCTTAGTGCTTCTATTCAGTTTGTTACAATTGCAATCTATGGTAATACATTTTATTGCTCTCATTTTTAGTAAATTAATTGCATTGTTATTTCTCAATATATCATTCAATTCATTTATCTTTTCTTACTCAATTGTGATAATTTAGACTAAGAATACCAATCCAATCCTAGTGGGAATGATTCTCACTTATCACTTTATTTATTGATTCAACGTGCACACTTGCACAATTTGCACATCATATTCACACACGATAATTCATACGTACTAATAATCGTGTAACATTTGGTCATTATTCTAACTTAAGCATAACTCCTTAAGGAGTTACTTAACTAGATTATCTTCAGAGTATAACCATCAACTCAACATCTATCATAACATGCAACACAAATGAGTCATCTTAGGACAATCTCACCGAGTAGCATGCTGAGGCTAGTTTTCCTCTTTGAAGACATAATTTCTTCATGTATCGCATGATAATGCCTAGCACAGGGGCTGATCCAACTATCATATGATCATAAAAAAATTCTGCTTACTTTTAGGAAATTTTCTCAGTGAAATCCACATGAAAATATCTACCTTGAGGCAGGTTCATTTCATGCCATCACAAAAAACCATTGATCAATTATGAATGATCAATATATGTAAGGTTTTAAATTTTAAAAATATCTACCTTGAGGCAGGTTCATTTCGTAGGTCTTATTTAATGACCTTCTTCCACTAAATATTTTAAAAACATGTAAGGTTTTTAATTTTCGATTTCAATCATGAATGATCAATATATGCATGACAACTACATGTGGCATTCTTACCTAAACTATATGGCATGCTTATCTCATATATGCATGACATGCTATGGAAATTTTATAATATACACATTCATTACTCATAAAAATAAAAAAATTTGATTATCTCCAATTTTTATTTTAAGCAAAAAAAACTGAAGAAATGAATGTGAACCATGCACCATATAGGGTCTCAAGAAAAGGAGGTGAGTCATATTCGACAGCTTAAAAACCTAATCTTTCCTTGCCAAATGAAATCCTAGACATGAAAATTATCATTACCACACTTATTATCTTTAATTGATTAATTATGGATCATCTCATACTGATCTACCATGAAATACACTATTCTTTAAATCCTTTTTACACATAATTTTAGCTTGTTTAATAGTTAAATCAAATCATCTTAGTATATGTTTAGGTTTCATGCTTAAAGAAGTAATTTATGTTTTTCAGTAGTTTTTATTACATTCTATATATCTAAATAAGGTAACATGGTCTTGTAGGACAAATCAAGAGTTAAATATGCATATTCGGGCCAAAACTGATGCCTATGTCGCGACACCAAGATACTGATCTCTCAACATCGAAGATAGAAGCTAAACACAAGTTTTGGAGCAAAACTTCCCTAGATGTCGTGACATTAGACTCTAATGTTGTAACACTGCAGGCCTGTGTTGCAAACAACCCCCTATACAACCCAAAAAACTCTCGCACTTTTTAATTACGTTTTGGAGAGAAATTAGGTGTATTTGTCCCAGTCAAACTCTAATGAATTCAAGGATAATTTAGGTTCTTTAATATTTCGTGTTTAGCCTGTAACACCCCAAACCCGGCCTAGACATTATGGCCGAATCTGGCGATGTCACATTGGAGTGCTTTTCGAAAATTTGCTCTTGCTCATGTAAACCTGTTTGGGAATTTAAGGACCCTTTGTTAGAACTAAAATCAAAATAGCTATCTGTTATTCATTTTAAATTGTTATTACTTCCAAAACATTGTTTGTGGCGGAAGCATTTCAAAAGTCTTACGAAAATACAGTGTTTTGAAAACAGTTATTATTTAGGAAAATGGCACTCTACTTCTAACAGATATAAATTATAATAACAAAAATCCCAAATTAAAAGCTATAGAATTAGAGAGGCCTTATAACATAATTTAAAACCCAAATCGTAATCTAAAAGCAAATAAACGCCAAATAAAAGAAAACAGGAGCAGTACTGTGGCCATATTCGAGTCTCTCGCAGCACCGATCCTCCTAAGGATTACCTACACAGTTAGACAGATAGGTGAGTTTACGAAAACTCAATGTGTAATCCCAATAATAAATAAACAGTGAACAATACAGTTTGGGCCTAAGCCCATATCAGTAACAGACTGGGCCTGAGCCTATTACAGTAACAGTAATAGTGTGGGCCTTAGCCCAATGCAGTAACAATATAGTACAATAATGCCACCCAACCCAATCCAGCCAACACACCACTCTGTACCACCAACACGCCATGTGGGGACCAAGTCAACCCACCCAGCCAACACACCAATATAGCAGCAAAGCTGCTAGTATCAGTAAATGACACAAAGCCATAAGTAACGGCTCGAAGCCAGTAGTAGCGGCAAAAAATAATCAATAGTGGCACAAAGCCATAAATATCCCAGCAATGCTGCCAGTAGTAGTAATGCAACAAGCTCTAGTAATAGGCTTTAAGCCATCAACAGGTCCACATTCGTCTTGTGCGACCCGTGCAACCTTAGGTCCACAGTTGTCTTGTGCGACCAGTGCGACCATAGTAGTACAGTACATTTCCTCCAAAGCATATAAACCCATCCCCATGCAAAATGTCATGTCTGAAAGAACAGTCAAATCATAGTACAAATCAGTCATTTACCTTCGAGCGATAAAATAGTCATTTTACCCTATAGGGGTATTTTGGTCATTTTACCTGCCTTGGGGTCTAGGTACTCCTATCGGCACATCAGAAGGTCATTAGTCGCCTTGAGCAACTCATGTAACCTTAACGGTCCTAACAAAGAAAATGGGCTCGAGGCCCATTATGCAGCCCAAGTAGTCCCACGTGCTCATGTGGCCTATAAGCCCAAAATTTACCACAGCCATGCGAACTACGCAGCCGAATCCAGTAATTACCACGTACCATTGATTTTTTCAGTGTGGAGCCCATGAGACCATTGGGCCTACACGACACATTTTGGCCTATTGTGGCCCAGAACGGCCCAAACCCATGAGAACGCCCATGGTGGCCTCTACAGTCTAACACTCACGTTTCATGGGCTGGGTCCAACACATGCGTATTCGCACACCCATGTGGCCGAAAGGCCATCCTTTCGGCCTTTCGACTTTTACCAATCTAAAGTCTATTCAGTGTGTGAATAGACACCTGTTAGGTAAAAGAGTTCAGTTCCCTTGAACACCAGCCTATATTCAAACATATCCCCAACGTCAGTCCTTTAACAAATGGGCAAGTAAACCCTTTAATAATACTTATCCAAATTATGATTTTACACTTACCTTGATCGAACACTTAAGGTTCCTTACCCGTTAAACACCGCCGAAGATCGATTATAGGTTACTACAGATTGACGGTATTCAGACCGGAATTCCATTATTCTCTAGTAGAAAGTTCACATAACCAATTGAACCAACAAACAACGCTTACCAAAAAGAATTGTGAAACCGATTCTTGAGGGTGAAAACAATTGATTCACAATCCCCAACAAGATAGCCACTAAGACGAGGCAGAACAAACATCACCACTCCCCTAACAACGCCAATCAAAAAAGACAAGGTTAAAAGAGAACCATAACTATGACCGAAGAGAAAAGAATGGATAGATAAAATATCCAATGAAATAGTACTTACCACCTAGATCGATAGAGAGGAATAACAGAAAGAATGGCTCCTAGAAGGTCAACGCAGGAGCACTTTTTGGCTAGCTAGAACCCGATGCCACTAAAGAGAAGGGAGAAGGAAAAAGAATGACTCAATCACCACAAGCCAAAACTGAATGAGTTAGAGACGAGAAGAGGATACAATCGGCTAGGGGAAAGCTAATTGAGAGAAATGGAGAAGAGAAGGGGAAAGTTCGACTATGGCAAAGAAAATTAGAAGAATGAGAAGTGATGGAGAGACGAATGTAGATTAACCAAGGTACCGATCAGTAGAACAGAGTCAAAGTAATTAACACAAAGCATCCCCAAACGAACACAAATAAGTTTCGGCTACTAAACCAGCATAAATAATAGAGAACGAAAGAAGTAAAAGGAGTCAGGTACCGAAAAAGAGAGCAAGCAATAGCCAAATTCGGCACTAAGTACCTATAATCGATTTTGGCACAAGAAGAGTCCTACTTTCGGCAACCAACTGCCTCTCCCTTACTCTTTGATCCACTCTATGAATTTCTCCTAAATTTCCTCCTATCCACCAATTCAAACATTCAAAAAATCCCCCTTTTTACTCCCCAAATTCGGCCAACAACAATACTATTCAAACCAGTTCAAATTCTTGGTGTTTCAGTCAAACACAAGTTCCTCCCATGGCCTTTACCAAAAATAACCTCATTTTGCTCAAGTAAGGAATCGAACCTCAGACTATAGCATATACAACACGCCACTTACCACTAGATCAGTAGGCTTTTTGTGTCATACTTTTTCCAAATTAAACTTATAACCCTACTGGCCAAAGATAGGGTTTTATCCTTAAAAACCAAAATTTTTTTGGAAGCCAAGGCTTGAACCCAGGACTTCCCAAACACTTCCAGAGCATAGAACCTCTAAGCCAAACACTCAATTTTGTCACTTTCTTCCACAATTAAATATTTATGTGTAGTCTCTTAACTACACCCGCTCGAGACTAAAAACTTCTAGGCCCAAAATTTGGGGCGTTACAATTCACCCCTCCTTAAAGAAATTTCATCCTCGAAATTTCCCGCTATCAAAATAGTTTCACAACCTAGACTATACCACTGCATTCTTGCTGCGCACTCTGATCCCAATAATACTTACACACTTTAACTTGAACTTGAAATCTCTTACACACACCCAAACATCTAACCATTGGAGCAGATAGATATCACAAGCATACAATTTCTATATCCCAATCACCACACCCAAATAAATCTTACTTGACTTAAAAGTGACTTGGCAATCCCGAATACAATGATCCTTCGACCCGCATCTGTGACAAGCTCCTGACTTCCTCCAACGTTCACCAAAATGAGACCTTTTACAATGCTCGCAAGCCGACAAATTCGGGCACATTTTAACACATTTCACAGAACGAGGCTCCAGCCTCAGAGAACTGTAATCTCTCTTCTTCTTACAATCCAAGCACCTAGCCTGAAGCACTTCACCAATCTCCTTAACTCTGGCCTTAAACACTTTCTCTAGCACCTCCCTTACTAACCGAGTCAGTGCCTTAATGCCAAGTTTCGGGTTATCACTACCCGAAGTTGGTGAACTTACCTTTACCTCCGTCTCCTGAGCAATCTCATGATCTGGTGAGATAGGCAACCCATTGGGACCTTGCTTACCTTCGGAATCCATATCAGTTCTGTCGTTAACTGAAAAATCTACATTTCCAGAACATACACAAAATAAATACAAAATATAAATTCCAATTTTTCAGTATACTCAAACTAATTCTAAAGAAATCACAGTATTTCTATTTATTGCATCAAACAAGCAATAGTTTCAGAATGACTTACAGGATTGGTGCGGAGACTCAATGTACCACGCATTTAGCATATCCTTTCAAAACAGTTCAAATCGTCTTAAAACAGTTCTTTTAGAATTTTAAAGTTTTGGAAGACACCTAAATCCACAGCCGAGTTTTTCAACTTGACTCTGATACCACAAAATGTAACACCCCAAACCCAATCTAGATGTTATGGACGAATCTGGCGATGTCACATTGGAGTGCTTTTCGAAAATTTGCTCTTGCTCATGTAAAGCCGTTCTTTCTTTGAACTAAAATCAAAATAGCTATCTGTTATTCATTTTAAATTGTTATTACTTCCAAAACATTGTTTGTTGTGGAAGCATTTCAAAAGTGTTGCAAAAACGTAGTGTTTTGAAAACAGTTATCATTTGGGAAAACCGCGCTCTACTTCTAACAGATATAAATTATAATAACAAAAATCTCAAATTAAAAGGTAGAAAATTAGAGAGGCCTTATTACATAATTTAAAACCCAAATCGTAATCTAAAAGCAAATAAACACCAAATAAAAGAAAATAGGAGCAGTAGTGTGGCCATCTTCGAGTCTCTCGCAGCACGGGTCCACCTAAGGACTACCTGCACAATTAGACAGATGGGTGAGTTTACAAAAACTGAGTGTGTAATCCAAATAATAAACAAACAGTGAACAATAAAGTCTAGGACTAAGCCTATATCAATAACAGACTGGGCTTAAGCGCATTACAGTAACAGAAACAGTAACTGTGTGGGTCTTAGCCCAATGCAGTAACAATACAGTACAATAATGCAACCCAACCCAATCCAGCCAACACACCACTCCATACCACCAACACACTATGTGGGGACCAAGTCGACCCACCCAGCCAACACACCAATATCACAGCAAATTGCCAGTACGTAATATCCCGAATTAGGGCCTAATCAGAATAGTGGTTTTGTGACCAAAAATCTGAGATAGAAATAATTATTTTATGATTATTTTGAGGTCTATGATATGATTGCAAGATTGTGTGAAAATTTCGTGAAGAAATTCTATGCATAAAGTGCTTAATTTGAAGTTAGGGACTAAATTGAATAAGTTGCAAAACTTGCATTCTAGAAGTTTCTAGTATGAAATTGCTTTGAAATATTAATCAGGAGGTCTTAAATAGAAATTATTAGGCTAAATGTGATATTATAGATGAAGGAAATCGAGATTCGGGCTTAAATCAGGAATATACAAGGTTATGGACTAAAATGGTAAATTACCGTTTTTGGATCGAGGTAAGTTCGTATGACAATAATAATACAATGTTATGTTTGAATTATATTTCTTACTATTATTGCATATATTGTATGATTTAATATATTGGAAAAGTTGATGGAATGGTATTTATGATGTGGAAATATGACATGAAAGAATGTTACATGAAATGCAAGAAAATGAAGATACATGACAAGTGATATATGAAATATGTGATATATGTTATGTAAATTCTTAAAAGCTGATTTGATATTTGAGTTGTGTCTTATTATACTATGAATGGACAATTGGTACTATGGATAGTGAGATCGACACTTCGAGTAAATTCGTACATAAATAATCTATCGATTCTTTTTATGTTACTATATTTTGATATCATATGAAATGTGGCTGCCTATCAAATGGTTATTTGATGTAAATTATGAATTTAAATTGATTACGGACAATTTAATAAAATGTTGAAAAGTGAGGAATTTCTCAATTGAACCTTCGGAATAGAAACGATACAAATGAGCTATTGTGAGGTCACGTGTGTAGTACTAAGTGCAAGCTACTATGCGTACCTGATAACTTCGATCACGTGTGTAGTACTAAGTGCAGGCTACTATGTGTACCAGACTGTTGATCGCATGTGTAGTACTAAGTGCAGGCTACTATGCGTACCAGATAGCTTCGGCTACAAGTGTGGAAATGGGAAAATGTGCAGGCAATTGTGTATCAGTTATTATTCCGATGAGTTCAACGGGAAATTGATTAAATGAAAATACATGTGAAAGTGATTATGTGATGAACAAGTGCAAGTATATGTTTATTTGAATTTATGATTAACACGCTCAATATTTGAGCGAACCTCGGTAAAACGGAATGGATTAAGTGAAATTGTGTAAAAGTGAACTTTAGTAGTAAAACAGTATTAGACAGCAACAGTGCATGACTTTGAAAATTCACCAAAAATTGTGTAAGTTGAATTAAATTTAAAAAAATTTATGGAAATAAAGCTTAATAAGTCTATTTTCACATGAAAGAAACAGGAGAAGAAAAAGAATGAATTCGAGATCCCCTGTTCTGAGTTTATAAATTCACCATAAATTTTAAAATAATTATTGAGAGTCATACCTTACATGCATGGATTCCTTATTGAATCTAATTGTAAGGGAAACCAATGGCATGGTCGTTGGAATTCTGTATAGGGAGAAATTTGGTTCGTAGTGCACAGGGATCAGAGTAGTCATACCCTGAAACAGGGGAGACTTTAACTAATAAACTGTACTAAATGGCCCGACCAAAAATTCTAGAAAAAAATTAGTAAGTAGACATATGAGTCTAGTTTCATAGAAAATTTACTGAATTGGATTTTCAGTTTTGTAACTTGAGATATGATTTTTTTAACACCGGGACTCCAGAAAACAGCTTGTCCTGAATATGTATAATTGTACAATTATAGTGTTTTATCTTGAAAAGCATGGTAGTAATTGCTTATTATTTTCATATGAACTTACTAAGCGTAAAGCTTACCCATCCTCTCCATTTCTTTAGTATTGGGAGGTCGGCTCGGGGTTGTCGTCGGAGGCAAAATCACACTATCAAACTCTCATTTTTGGGAAAATTAATTCAAATATTAGAAATATCAAGTGAGTGGCATGTATAGGAAGTTGGTTTGTGATATGTATTTTTATTATGATTTTGACCATACGTATCAGTCTACATTGAGTTATCGTATAAAATCATGAAATGTGGTCGTTATCCATTATGGTTTATAAGTTTAATTAATCGTGCCATGTGCTATGTTTTGATGTGATGATATAGTTAGCTTTGTTTGCTATGCATGTGTTCGAAAAGTTTTGAGTTAAATGAAATTTTATGGCCCGGTTTTCATCTATGTGTATTGTTAAGTCTGGTAATGCCTCGTACTCTGTTCCGGCCTTGGATATGGGTAAGGGGTGTTACACAGTAATAGTAACGCAGCAAGCTGCCAGTGTCAGTATATGGCACAAAGCCATAAGTAGCGGCTCGAAGCCATCAGTAGCGGCACAAAGCCATCAATAGTGGCACAAAGCCATCAATAGTGGCAAATTTCCATGAATAGTGGCACAAAGCCATAAATATCACAGTAATGCTGCCAGTAGTAACGCAACAAAGTTTCCGGTAATAGGCTTTAAGCCATTAGCAAGTCCACCGTCGTCTTGTGCGACCCGTGTAACCTTAGGTCCACAATCGTCTTGTGCAACCCGTGCGACCATAGCAGTACAGTACACTTCCTCCAAAGCATATAAACCATCCCTATGCAAAATGTCATGTCAGAAAGAACAATCAAATCATAGCACAAATCAATCATTTACCCTCAAGGGGTAAAATAGTCATTTTACCCTATAGGGGCATTTTGGTCATTTTACCTGCCTTGGGGTCTAGGTACTCTTATCGACCCATCAGAAGGTCAACAGTCGACTCAAGTGACTCGTCTAACCTTAACGATCCTAACAGTAAAAATGGGCTCGATGCCCATTATACGGCCCATGTAGGCCCACACGCTCGTGTGGCCCATCAAGCCCAAAATTTACCACGGCCATGCGAACTACGTAGCTGAATCCAGTAATTACATATACCGTTGATTTTTTTTCGTGAGGAGCCCATGAGCCCATTGGGCCCACACGGCCCATTTCGGTCGATCGTGGCCCAGAATGGCCCAAACCCATGAGAACGCCCATGGTGGCCTCTATAGTCTAACCCTCACGTTTCGTGGGCTGGGTTCACCACATGCTTATTCCCACACCCATGTGCCCAAAAGGCCATCCTTTCGGCTTTTCGGCTTTTCGGCTTTTGCGGATCTATAGTCTATTCAGTGTCTGAATACACACCTGTTTGCGAAAAGAGTGCAATTCCTTTGAACACCGACATATATTCAAACATATCCCCAACACCAGTGCTTTAACAAATGGGTAACTAAACCCTTTAATAATACTTATCCAAATTATGATTTGACACTTACCTTGATCGAACACTTATGGTTCCTCACCCCTTAGACGCCGCCGAAGATCGATTATAGATTACTACAAATCGACTGCATTCAGACCGGAATTCCATTATCCTCTAATACAAAGTTCACATAACCAATTGAACCAACAAATAACACTTACCAAAAAGAGTTGTGAAACCGATTATTGAGGATGAAAACAATCGATTCACAATCCCCAACAAGATAGCCACTGAGACGAGGCAGAACAAACGTCACCACTCCCCTAACAACGCCGATCAGAAAAGACAAGGTTAAAGGAGAACCATAGCTATGACCAAAGAGAAAAGAATGGACAAAAACAACATCCAATGAAATAGTACTTACCACGATCGATAGAGAGGAATAACAGAAAGAATCAGCTCCCAGAAGGTCAAAGCAGGAGCACTATTCGACTAGATAGAACCCGATGCCACTGAAGAGAAGGGAGAAAGAAAAAGAATGACTCAATCACCACAAGCCAAAACTGAATGAGTTAGAGACGAGAAGAGGGCATAATCGGCTAGTGGAAAGCTGATTGAGAGAAAGGGAGAAGAGAGAAGGGAAGTTTCGGCTATGGCAAAGAAAATTACAAGAAAGAGAAGTGATGGAGAGACGAATGTAGATTAAACAAGGTATCGGTCAGTAGAGCAGAGTCAATGTAATTAACAGGAAGTATCCCCAAACAATCACAAGTAAGTTTTGGCTACTAAACCAGCATAAACAAAAGAGAACGAAAGAAGCAAAAGGAGTCAGCTACCTAAAAAGAGAGCAAGCAATAGCCAAATTCGACACTAAGAGCCTATAACCGATTTTGGCACAAGAAGAGTTCTATTTTCTTTAACCAACTCCCTTTCCCTTACTCATTGATCCACTCCATGAATTTCTCTTAAATTTCCTCATGTCCACCAATTGAAACACTCAAAAAATCCCCCTTTTTACTCTCCAAATTCGGCCAACAATAATACTATTCAAACTAGTTCAAATTCTTGGTGTTTTAGTCAAACAAAACTTCCTCCCATGGCCTTTACCAAAAATAACCTCTTTTTGCTCAAGTAAGGATTCGAACCTCAGACCATTAGCATATACAACATGCCACTTACCACTAGATCAGTAGGCTTTTTGTGTCATACTTTTCCAAATTAAACTTATAACCCTACTGGCCAAAGATAGGGGTTTTATGCTTAAAAACCAAAAATTTTGTGGAAGCCAAGGCTTGAACCCAAGACTTCCCAAACACTTCCAGAGCACACAACCACTAAGCCAAACACTCAATTGTGTTACTTCCTTGCACAATTAAATATTTATGTGCAGTCTCCTAACTGCACCCACTCGAGACTAAGAACTTTTACGCCCAAAATTCGGGGCGTTACATAGCCTATATAAAGGCCATTGTAATTAGTTTAAACACACAATTTTGAGGGTTTTGATTCTTAGGTTTTTCTTTCATTCTTAGTTTTTACTTAGGTTTTTTATGTTCTTGTAATCAAAAGATCCTATTCTGAAGTGAAACTTCTATGGGGGGAGATTGTTCCAAAACCATGCTTTCATCGATAAATCCATGTGCATGTCTTTTCCTTATTCTCTTCTTTATATTTCTTTCTTTAACATTATTAGATGAATGTTTGTGTAAAGATTAGAATCAATTTATGCTTCTCACATATTTTGCTTGTTTCAATTGCTTTAGCTTAATTAATTGATTTAATGATAGAGTTTCTTAGAGGATCAACTGTTTGGGAGACGAAGAGCTTAAACCCTGGGCTGACAACCCTAGGAAGTCATTTAGGTAGGAATTAACCCAAAATTCTTATGGACTATCTGGGAACACCTTAACCCTGAACTAGTCTGGACTTTGAGGTTAGAAGATAAGTAGTTCTTGCTAACTCGTTATTCTAGTAGAAGATCAGAAGATCCTACTAGGGTATCGACTAGTTGATTGATTAGAACCCTATATTAATAATTAATTAGGTAAAACAAATGGAACTAGGCTAAAAGGAACTCGCATAGTCAAAACAAGGAATAGGGAAAGCTGATACATGAATCTAGGAGTAGATTCAGGTTTAGTTAAATTTATTTAGTTTATTATTATCATCTTACTTATTAATTAACACTGCTAATTTGTGACTCAAGTAGATTAATAATTATTTCTCGTAATTAGCCTGATAAAAGTTTTTCCCAAACTACAATCCCTTGCGTACGATCCTTAGAATACTTACCAAGTGTTTCATTGTAAACAAACTATATTACAATCTGACTCGTATACTTGAGGACACTGTCTCAAATCTACATTTTTAGTTGCAGTGTTCACACTCTAGACATTGGTACGTTCGGAAGCTGAGACATACATATATATGACATAATTATATTATTAAAAATTACTAAACATATATATAAAGAGATGGGCAATAAAATAAAATTATCAGTTAAGATTTTCATGATTCTATTTCTAGAAAATAAATGAATAACAAGATCATACAATTTTTCACCACAAGGCATTCATCGGGTCTTCAACCGCCATTGCTCCATCTTTTTCTCATCGTGGACTCCTACTGGAAAAATTATATTTATGTCCTATGTTTGTTTTTGGCTCGCAAGACTTCTATATGAAAAATAATCTTACGTGGAGATGATAGTTAACAGTCTGCTTCCTAAGAACCACAACCTTGGAAAAAATAACAATTATATAACAAATATATAGTATCGCATTCATTCCCATATATTTCCTTAAACATGCGAATAATTATAAGAATGTCACATGTTATCAAATATCAATCCAATAAGATGAAGAAAAAGATTTGATCTCAGTTTACATTATAAACATAACACAACCTGGCTCAAATACCAATTGTTTGAAAAATCTAGTTTGAAAATGCTTTTCTTGCACAACGAAAAATAAAAAATTTTGAAAATCGACCCACTTTGTAATATTTATAGAAATAAACCTTAGACCAAAACCATACCTATGTTTTAATATAATCGGATCCTTGATATTTTCCACCTTTCAAACGAACGATCTTCTCTGTTATATTCGTATCATGAACTGGTTCGAGTGTGTGCTCAAACCAATTGAATCAAAACACAGAACTACAAAAAGTTTTATTTTCCTTTTGGGGTGAAAATGAAAATTATCTCTTCTTTAATAGAAACCCATTCTGGAAAATTATATTTAATAGTTGAGAATAAATTCTCTCTATTTTTCGGCAGAATAACAATCTCTCAAAGTTGTGTAA
Source organism: Gossypium hirsutum (assembly GCF_007990345.1). Lineage (NCBI taxonomy): Eukaryota > Viridiplantae > Streptophyta > Magnoliopsida > Malvales > Malvaceae > Gossypium > Gossypium hirsutum. Next base: position 63,744,066 of record NC_053434.1, read on the forward strand.
ATAACTCTATTGGTGTCATCTATCTATAAGGAGAGAAGGTAGAATACTTGTTAAATTGTAGAGATTTATTTCAAATAGAAAAACAACTTCCTATTCCAAATAGGAGAAGGAGAAGGGCTAATATGGTGTGCTTCCCCTCATATATATTATGATGGGGATTCGAGCCTTTCATTCTATTGGGCCCAATTATATATGCTTTATGGAATTTTATCCCAACACTTTACAATTTAATCCAATTCAATACATATTTTTATATTTTCAAAAATAAACATTAATTCTCTAATTAAATAATTGTATCATCCTAATTTTACCCTCAATAAAATTATGATGATTTTACCCTGGTAAAATTTTCAAGAAAATATTTTCAATATTTCACAACTCAACTTGTTCACTATGACCGAATGGTTTATTTTTATTTTTTAGGTTTTAAAATTACTCAAAAACATTGACTTATTCTTTTGATCATTTTTTAGTAATCTGTGTACATTTGTAAATGAATTTTTTCTCGTTTTGATTTTGATTTTGATTTTCATTTTGAGAAAACTACATTCATTTCCAAATGATTTCATTTCTCCATTTCAGATAAAACCATTTCTAAATGTTTTCCATTTCTCTCTTTCTATTTCATTCTGCTTATTTTTATTCAAACAAACAATTCATTTCTAGTTTCAACGAGCTAGCAGAGGGACTAATTGGACATATGTAATTAGGGATCAAATGATTTATGATTAACTTCTGGCTTTTCACCTATTAATTGTAAACTCATTTAGTCATGAAGTCATTCCACTATAGTATCGTAACTGAGCTCTCCCTAACAACATACCATTACGAAAGCATCCACTCAATACTCGTCTAATGACATTATCATAAGTGTGTTACCTTCATACAATATCCTTGATCTATTTGGGATAATATCCACTCCCTAATATGATCCTATTTTATCTCATGGTAACCATAACATCTTCCTTCATGAAAAGTCAATTACTATCAAATAGTAGTCAAGTCATTCCTCACATAGAAGAACGACCCGTAGCCAAGTTTACTTTTCCTTAACCATGCAATACCAATAATAGGATATCATTTACCCATGTCTCGGGCTATGAACTCCACTATTGTAAATAACGCTACATACTGTAGAAGTCGTACGCCTAATGCACCAACTTTTGGTTCCTTATCTATTCAAACTCAGGATTTTACTTACAACAAAGTATACAAGTCATACATACATAGTCTGTCATCCACTCAGGATTTAGGTATGTCACAATATGAACAACACAAGTGAATAAATCCATAAAAGGATTCAAGATCTATTCTACTTGGGTTCTATCCTATGTATTTTCTATCCAATCAGTCATATCTATGTCTCTATTTTTTGGGAATTGTTCGATCCGATGCCAAAAACAAAGCATCTCCCCAATTGAACTTGATAGATGACATATTAGTCTTTCAATCGATTTGCTCTTTTCTGATTAGACTAAAGACATGTTTAGGTTTGTCTACTAATACAATTTGTCTTTTCATCTTACAATCTGACCACGTAATACCGTTTAGTATTAGTTAATAACTAGACAACCAGTGAGTAACATTTGCTTCCATTTTGCTTTACATGCAAAAACTATGTGAGGGCAATATACAAAGTATTAATGTAATTCATCAATAATATTATTAACCAATCTGTTTGAAAAATTACAAGTATACTTAGAAAAAATAATAGTACACTTAGGGCACCAGATCTAACAATTTGAAGATACTTGAAAAGAAAAATATGGTGACTAGTGTAACAGCCCATTTTCAGTGAAATCAAAACAGTGGTTTTAGGACCACAAATCTGAGCTAGAAAGAAAATTTATTTTAATAGATTTATATGCTATGAATTATGACATGAATGTCATATGAAAATTCTAATAAGAAAAATTTTACCAATTATGTGCTTAATTACGGAGAGGACTAAATTGTATAAAATGCAAAAGTTGAATTCTAGTAGCTAGAAGGATCAAATAGCTATGGAATTCAAAACTTCAAGTCCTTATATGGTAATTAGACCATTAATGAAAAGTTAGTAGATATTTTTAGATGATTCATCCGTGGAAATTTAGAAAAAGGGCAATGACTAAATTGAAATTGAATTAATTAAAAGATGATAATAGAAAATATCATCTTATTTTCATCATCTTCCTAAAAATTTGCATGGAAACCCTAGGAGAGAGAAAGGAAACTAAACAAGCTTAATTGGGTAAGTATTCTTGTCTTCTTTTTAGTATTTTTTTTGTATTTTTAAGATCGGGATAACCTAATCTATCTAGATTGGGGATCAATTTGAATAGTTATCAAAGTATAGAAATTTTTCCATGGATAAATATGCTGAAATTTTAAAATTTATGGTAGAAAATGAAAGGTTCTTTTACAAAGTGAATTTTGATGAAATTGTGATTTAGGGACTAAATTGTAAAGTTGTAAAAATTGAAGAGAAATTATAAATTTTGGAAAATACATGTGCTGTAAAAGTTATACTAAATTTTTGATTAGGATTGGAATAAGGATTAAATTACATGAATTTCATTTTTTGAGCCTAGGGACAAAATTAAAATTTATGAAAAGTTTAGGGGCAAAATGATAATTTTGCCTAGAGTGTAAATTGAATATAATTGAATATGAATTGTTTTAGATTGATGATTAAATTCATTTATATAGATCCCGATAACTCAAATTCGAAGCTAGATCGAGGAAAAGAGAATGTTTCGAATTAGTAGATTATCTTATACGAACTATTATCGAGGTAAGTTTGTGTAACTTAATTATGCATGTTAATATGTTTCAACTGAATGTGGTGTATGTTTATGTGATTTATATGAATGTTATAATTACATGGAATGATCACATGATTGGAAATGTGTTTAAAATGTTAAGTTCCGTTGGAATAATAAAAATCGATGGATGCGTATGATTTCTCGTATATTAATGTGATTCTGTATATGTTGCAGATAGGATTTAGCTCAGGCAAGTAATCCTGATATAACCCTCTCGAGCATCTTGATCGGTAGTGATTTAGCATGTGTTGCGCATTATCCCAACTCTTTGTGAGCTTCTTGATATGAACTCTTAAGAGTTTCTTGACATGGCTTGCTTGAACTCCTGGTTATCTTATCCAGTGCTCCCTGATATTATCTCTTCAGAAATACATGATAAGCTTTATGAGCTCCCAGAACAAAAATCTTATGCGTTTACTGATTAGCCCGGATAAGTGTCCTGTAACATGATTACATGCTCATTGAGCATCCTAATATGTAGCTTGAGAGTGTGCTTCCTGAATAAGTGCCCTACTGGGTACCCCTAATTATGAATTGATGAATTATAGATTTGTACACCTTGAGTGTACTATTTGAGTATCCATCGATATTTCAATTATTCAACGGATAAAACTCTCGACATGAGAAAAATGATGAGATAAATAGAATTATGCCTTAAATGCTTTTGAATTATTTGATGAAAGGATATATGATGAGCTCATCTATGCTTATTTGATGTACAAATTTATTATATGACTAACTTGCTTGATGAAGTATATGTGTTTAGGTAAACTTGTCAAATTGATGAAAGTCATGTTAATTGTATGCTTAACATTAATAAATGTAATTAGTAAGTTTTAACTCCTATTATATGTATGCTTAACATTAATAAATATAATTGGTAAGTTTTAACTCCTATTATATGAACTTACTAAGCATTAAATGCTTACTAGGTTTTATTTTCTCTGTTCTATAGTGCTCAGAAGCACACGAAGGTTGGAGATTTGGTTGGAGCATCATCACACTATGCACTAACTTGTTTTGGTATAAATAGTAAACTTATTTTGGTATAATGGCATGTATAGGTAACTTGGCCATTGTTGGCATTTAAATGTGGTTTGTAAACTACCCATTGGAATGGCTAGTAATGATTTGTTTTGGTATATTTATAAGGTTATATTATGAGAAATACCTATGTGTTAAGTATATTAAGTACGGTTGATCATGTTATGCTTAACATATAAGTTACACAAGGGTAAAAATATAAACATGAATGCATATGATAAAATATCATATTAGATGTTAGAATTGGCAGGTAAATACTTGTAAGTTTTGGTGTAGGTTATTGGCAAATTTGGGTGAGAAATAAAGCTAGGAAATGGCTTTATTTTGTCCAAACGGGTAGACAGAGGCGTGTGTCTCAGCCGTGTGTGTCTCAGCCGTTTGTGCTACATGGCCCAGAACACTGGCGTGTGTCTTGGTCATGTGAAACCTGCACTTAATTTTAGAAAATTAAACTAACCACTTGGCCTAGCACATGGGTAAGTGGTTGGCCGTGTGGCACAAGTCAGAGAGTTACAAGGGGTCGAACACAGCCTACAACACGGGTATGTCCTATAGTCACACAGGCGTGTCCCTTGACCATACGGGCATGTGTGCCCTGCATCTAGGAAAAAATTTGGAAATTTTGTGAAAAAATCTTTAAGTACCCGATTTAGTCTCGACTCGATTCCAATGTTTATATTAAGCCTCGAAGGTCAATTCAAGGGACAATGTGATTAGTTTTAGATATGAATAGTAATTGACATGAATTACGTGAAATTGTTCTATAAACTCTAGAAATGCTCTATAAACCTGTTCCGGTGACAGATACGAGTCTGGGGTGTTACAACTAGTCTTCTTCCAACTATCTCTCCCACATTAGTTTGTGAAGAATGTGTTGTTGGAAAACAACACTAATCTCAATTTCCAGAAGGCAACTCATGGAGAGCAAAAAAGGTATTGGAGTTGGTGCACTCAAACATTTATGGGCCAATAAATCCAATTTCTAATGAAGGTAAAATGTATTTTTTTACCTTTATCGAAGATTATTCTTGTAAAACTTGGGTTTACCTTTTCCAAGAAAAATCAAATTCTTTTAAGGCATTTAAAAGCTTCAAGGCTCGTGTACAAACTAAGAAAGGTAAAACTATTTAGGCTCTCTAAACTGATCGTGGTGGTAAATACTGCTCTAAGGTGTTTGAATATTTTTGTGATGTTCATGGAAACCGAAAAGAGCTCACAGTTGGTTATAGACCATAACAAAATGGTGTATCAAAGAGGAAAAATAAAACCATTCTCAACATGGTTCGAACCTTGCTAGAAATAGGGAAAATTCCATAAGCTGTAAATTGGGGCATCCACATCTTGAATAAGAGTTCCACTCATGCTCGGCTTTGAATGGAAGGATAATAGCATTAGATCATTCCAGAATTTTTGGGTGCATTCTATACACATATTCCAGAAGAGAAAAGGAGGAAGATTGATGATAGAGGAGAGAAATGTGTCTTTCTTGGTATTATCAAAACATAAAAGGCATACAAATTGTTCAATCCTATGACAAAGAAGGTTGTGATTAGCTAAGATGTTGTGTTTGATGAAGAAAACAGTTGGGATTGGGATGAAGTGTAACCTTCTCAAGTTCTTGTGATAATGACATTGAAGAAATGTTCAAGAATATTTCTCCACCAACCACTAAAATATTGCCTACACATGGAGAAGAAACTAGTGCAGCAATTGAAGTACTTTGTTAAGTTTGAAGAAAGTCCACATAGATGCAAGATTATAAAGTAACTGAAATTAGAGAAAATGATTATGCAAATCCTCATTTTGCATTATTTGTAGATTGTGACCCAACAAGTTTTGAAAGTGATGTTGAGAGGCAAAATTGAAAGAGGTAATGCATGTTGAAATCGAAGTCATTAAAAGGACTAATACTTGGGAGCTAATTAGTCTTCTTAAGGGGCACAAATCCATTGGATTCATTGGGCCTACAAGACAAAGCTGAAGGAAAATAGGGAGGTTGACAAGTCTAGGGCGCGATTAGTGGCTAAATGGTACAAAAAAGAGTATGATGTGGACTACATAGAAGTGTTTTCCCCATTTGCAAAACATGACACCATCAGATTGGTGATTACTTTAGCAACTCAGAACTATTAGTCGAATTTCCAATTAGATGTCAAATCGACATTTTTACATGGACACTTGAAGGAAGAGGTATTTGTTAAACAACCCCCTAGTTATATTAAAGTTGGAGATGAGCATAAAGTTTATCGATTGAAGAAAGCTCTTTATGAACTAAAATAAGCTCCACATGTAACAGCTCGTTTTTGCGTCAAATCAAAATAGTGGTTTCGGGACCACAAATCCGAAGTAGAAATATTTATTTTTATTATTTTTTTAAGGTTCATAGCATGATAGAATAATTGTGTGAAAATTTTGTTAAAAAATTTTATTGATTGAATGCTCAATTTAGCTTAAAGGACTAAATTGCAATAGGTGCCAAACTTGAGTTCACTTAGCTAAAGGTGTTTAATTGTTATGAATTTTTAAATTGGAGGTCTTTAAATGGTAATTAGACCATTAAACTTTAGGATAGACAACAATGGACAAGATTAGGTGAAATTTTAAAGTTATGCATTAAGGGTAAATTTGTAATTTGGTAAATAAAGACAAATTAACCTAAATAAAAAGTGTCCATCTTCTCAATTTAGTACCCCCTAGCTGAAATTTTGGAGGAAGCCATAGCTAGGGTTTTGGTCAAGCTTTCAACCTCAATTGTAAGTCCATTCTTGTCGTATTTTTAATGATTTATTTTATATTTATGAGATCGTGGTAACTTGATCTAGCTATTTCAAAGACTAATTTTAAAGAAAGTTAAAGTTTAAAATTTTACCCATGTTGGATGTGCTTGTATTTTGATGTTTGATGGTAGAAAATGCATGTTTGTTGTTAGTTAAACAACATTTGTAAAGTGATTTTCGATAAAAATGTCAAATAGGGACATATTTGTAAAATATTATAAAATGTTTAGAAAAGTGTGAATAAATGAAAAATGTGGGTTGTTATGAGTACAAGCAATATTCGACTAGGCTTGGGTTGTGATGAAATTGAAAGAAATTCATTTTACGAGCCTAGGGACTAAATTGTAAAGTGTTGAAAATGTTAGGGGAAAAATGTAATTTTTTCCATAATAAGATTTTGGACTCAATTGAATAGCTTGATGATTAAATAAGTTAAATATGGTATTATAGATCAAGAAAAACAAAGTCGGGTGTAGATCGGGGGAAAAACAAAGTAATTGACAAATAGATCCTTTTCGTCGTTTTTGTAATCAAGGTAAGTTCGTATGTAAATAACCTTTATTATAATTGTATTTTTAATGCTTTAAATTTTGTATGAAATGTATAAACGACTCTACGGACATATTCGATGACGTTTTAGTAAGCGAGAAATCCCAATCGAACCTTAGGAATATATTAGGATACAAGTGACAAGTCACTTGAGTATTATGTTATTTGATCCAGGTGCTGGTCTTGTATGTCCTACCGGTGGCTGAGCATACGGACATATGTTGCGGTTACTTGACAAATTTTGTGAGCAGCACTGTGTAGCTACGTCTTGACTGACAGCTTGTGTGAGCAGGCCTGTTGATGGCTCGAAAGTAATGTGTTATGAGATAGAGTAACAATGGCTACATATGTGACACCTTGTGTGTAACGTTTTCCAAGTATCTGATATTGTTATTCCAAGTGGTTCATTGGGTATGTCAAAGATGAGAATAAGTATGAAACCATTACGAGTTGGTACAAGTATGTGCATAAAACTTATGATTATTAAATTCGTGAAAAGATAAATTCAAGGTAAGTTTGTGATAGAATGAATTATGGTTATGAGATTATGGTAAATTACATCATTTTATATTATATTACTTGAATGTTAAATATATGGTAAGATTTCTTATTTCTTACATACGAGCTTGCTAAGCTATATAGATTACTCTGTTTACTTTCCATGTTTTATAGTGTCACCAAGCTAGCTCGAATTGGAAATCGTCGGCTATCTCATCACACTATCATACTATCAATTTGGGTATCAAAGATCTTAATATTTTGAGTATATTGCATGTATAGGAACTTTGTCATTTTTTTATATGTGTCATCATGATTTTGTCTAAATGTATTGGCTTGTAACTGTTAAGGGCTTGATTTGGTATTTGGCCTTGTAAATGGGCTCATTTTGGTTAAATTGGTTGTAAGCTCATATATATATATATGCATGCATCTTCCAAAGCCTTTTTGGTGATGTGGTTTATATTAATTTGCTAAATGTTGATTGGGGCTTAATGACTTGTTGTGAAACGGATGAGTTTGGTTCATTGATAGGCTAGAGTATTTTGATAAGTTAATACAAGTTGGAAGTAGTCTTAGTGGTGTTTTGAATGTGAAATTGGTATGTTTGATTTGGCATAATGGACTGTCATGAGCATGATAGATGATGGTATTGCATTGACATGCATTGGCCATGATTGTAGATCTTTGGTTCCCTAAGTATACCATGGTTTATGCCATTGAATTTGTGTATGTGTATGTGTAAATGAGGGCGGCAAATGGCTTGTTAAATAGCCTTTATTTGGTCCACACGGGTACACACACAAGCACACGGCCTATCCCATGGGCATGTGTTTTGGTCGTGTATCCCCGGCACCTTAATTTTGAGAAACAAAAGGCTTACAATTGAACACACAGGCAGAGACATGGGCGTGCATCTTAGCCGTGTAAGGGAAACGGCCCCAAACACTGGTGTGTGTTCTGGCCGTGTGAAGTCTGTACCTATTTTATGAAAATTAAATTAACCACACGGCCTAGCACACGGGTGTGTGACTTGGCCATGACTTCAGTTTGTTCATGCCTTGCAAAATAGAGAGTTACACGAGTTAGGGACATGGGCATGTGTGACCACACGGCTTGCCCACACAGGCGTGTCCCAAACCACACGGGCGTGTGACCCCTGTTTCTAGCAAAAATTTTCTAAGTTTTGTAAAAAAATTTTGAGTTATCGGTTTAGTTCCAAACCACTCCCAAAGCATGTTGTGGTCCTCGTAGGCTCGTATTAGGTACTTTATGATTGAATACAAATGGTTTTTAATTTGGTTGAAATTTATGACTCGAAACTGTATGTTTGCCTACAATGTAAATTCAGTAATGCCTCATATCCTATTTTGACATTGAATATGGGTAAGGGGTGTTACATTTAGTGGTACCAGAGCTATGGTTTAGTCGATTCTCGGACTAACGTAGCGTGTGTGTGAGTCTAACTATACATTCCATATATAATTAATGATAATGTGACAACCCCTGACAATTTAAATTGTATTTTAATATAGTAAATGGATCCCGACCGAGATGTAGATGATGATGTTGAAAGTAGTGCGCCAGCTCCCACCCAAGAGACAGCGCCATCTAAAATTAGACTAGTAACGGTTAGTCAGGGAGGAAAGGCTAGGGAAGCCTTCTTCCAATGGATGAATGAGTAGTTTACCGAGTTTCTTCGAACAAATCCTGCTGCCCAACATCCTCTACCCCTACCTAACCCTCAACCAGTTCCCATAGCTCCTCAAGGTTTGGAATTGTTAAGACTGAACAAGCCTCCAGTTGATAAGATTCGAAAGTAAGGGACTAAAGAATTCAAAGCTAATGTTGACAATGATCCCGAGATAGTAGAGTTTTGGCTTGAGAACTCTATCAGGGTAGTTGATGAGCTTTCTTGCACACCAGATGAGTGCTTGAAATGTGCCATATCACTTCTGAGGGACTCAGCATATCAGTGGTGGAAAACTCTTGTATCTGTGGTACTGAGAGAAAGAGTTACCTGGGAATTCTTTCAAGATGAGTTCAGAAAAAAAATATATCAGTCAACGGTTCATTGATCAGAAACGCAAAGAGTTTTTAGAGCTGAAACAGGGTCGTATGTCTGTAATTGAATGTGAGTGGGAGTTTGTTCGGCTTACTAAGTATGCTCGGGAATGTGTTTCCACCGAGGCCATCATGTGTAAGAGATTTGAAGATGGGTTGAATGAGGATATCAAACTGTTAGTTAGGATTTTAGAGTTGAAAGAATTTGTTGTGCTAGTCAACTGAGTTTTCAAAGCTGAAGAGTTGAGCAAAGAAAGAGAAAAGCTGAGTTTGAGACTATAGATTCGAGCAAAAGACCGTTGAATAAGTCATTTCAATATTCGTCAAAGAAATCAAAGAATTTGTATACCCATTCGAATGTTTCAACTGGGTATCCCAACAGAGATCACGGGAATCAATATTCAGGTTCTAAGGCCCAAACTATGTCAATAGCAAGCGTTGGTAATGCTAGGTTTAATAGACCTAAATGTCAGCACTACAGTAGACGACATCCCCGTGAAGGCAGAATGAATAACTGGGCTTGCTTTAAATGTGGCTCCCCAGATCACTTGATTCGAGATTGCCCTGAAATGACGGAGAAAGATAATTTTCAGAATGCAAGAACAAGTAACATTGCTAATAGAGGGAGGCCACCGAGAAATACAGGAAATGGGAAAAGTAATAGAGGTGTAACAAAAGATTTAACTGGGAGATCAGAGGTCAGAGCACTTGCTAGAACCTACGCTATTTGTAACATCCTAATTTTGGGCTTAGTCGGAACAGTGGTTTCGGGACCACAAATTCGACGAGGAAAATTTCATTTTTATTATTTTTTATGGTCTACGATTTCACGGAATGATTTCGTGAAAATTTCGTTCAAAAATTTCGACGTTTGGGCACTCAATTTCGTCAAAAGGACTAAATTGTAAAAAGTGCAAAAGTTAAGTTTTGCATGTTAAAAGTTTTTAATTGTTATGAGTTTTTAAATCAAAGGTCCTTAAATGGTAATTAGACCATTTTGAAGTTTGTGGACAAAAATTGGACATGGATGGAATTTTTTTGAAAGTTTAGTAGTAAGGGCGTTTTGGTCATTTGTATATTAAATGAAATAAAATGGGAAAAATAACACAAAATGGTCATCTTCTCCATATGGAGGCCGAAATTAGCATGGGGGAAGCCATGGCTAGGGTTTTCAAGCTTTCCAAGCTCAATAGTAAGTCCATTCTAGCCCCGTTTTTCAAGTTCTTTACGTTTTTGGAATCCCAGTAACTTGATTAAGCTTATGCTAGCAATAATTCAACCTAGGATTCCTATTTGGAAAAATACCCATAGGTGAAATTTGTGTATTTTGGTGTTTTATGATATAATATGAGGTTTTAAATTATGTTAGAAAACTTGTGCTACTCGGTTTTAAGTGAAAACGAGTAAAAGGGCTTAATCGGTAAAAATACCTAATAGTCATAAGTGCATGTTAGAGTGAGAATTTGATGTTGTCATAGAAGGGAAAAATGATCAGCATGTCATAAAACATAGAAATAAGGGATGAAGTTTAATTCCCGAGCCTAGGGGCAAAAGTGTAATTATGCAAAAGTTTAGGGGCAAAATGGTAATTTTTCCAAAGTTCGTATTAAAGGCTATTTTGATGAATGTATGTATTAAATAAATTAATTTGGTATTATAGATCAAGAGAAATGAGATTTAAGTCGTGACCGAGGGAAAAATAAAGTTTACAAGGAATAGGCTCGATTGCTAATATTTTGTATCGAGGTAAGTTCGTGTGATAATAATAATGCAATGTTATGTTTGAATTATATTTCTTACTATTATTGCATATATTGTATGATTTAATATATTGGAAAAGTTGATGGAATGGTGTTTATGATGTGGAAATATGACATGAAAGAACATTGAATGCAAGAAAATGATGATACATGACAAGTGATATATGAAATATGTGATTTATGTTATGCAAATTCTTAAAAGCTGATTTCTATTTGAGTTGTGTCTTATTATACTATGAATGGACAATTGGTACTATGGATAGTGAGATCGACACTTCGAGTAAGTTCGTATATAAATAATCTATCGATTCTTTTTATGTTAATATATTTTGATATCATATGAAATGTGGCTGCCTATCAAATGGTTATTTCATGTAAATTATGAATTTAAATTGATTACGGACAATTTAATAAAATGTTGAAAAGTGAGAAATTTCCCGATTGAACCTTCGGAATAGAAACGATACAAATGAGCTATTGTGAGGTCACGTGTGTAGTACTAAGTGCAGGCTACTACGTGTACCAGATTGTTGGTCGCATGTGTAGTACTAAGTGCAGGCTACTATGCGTACCTGATAACTTCGATCACGTGTGTAGTACTAAGTGCAGGCTACTACGTGTATCAGATGGTTAGGTCACGTGTGTAGTACTAAGTGCAGGCTACTACGTGTACCGGATAATTGGTCGCATGTGTAGTACTAAGTGCAGGCTACTATGCGTACCAGATAGCTTCGGCTACAAGTGTGGAAATGAGAAAATGTGCAGCCAATTGTGTATCTGTTATTATTCCGATGAGTTCAACGGGAAATCGATTAAGTGAAAATAAATGTGAAAGTGGTTATGTGATGAACAAGTGCAAGTATATGTTTATTTAAATTTATGAGCAATATGCTCGATATTTGAGCGAACCTCGGTAAAATGGAATGGATTAAGTGAAATTGTGCAAAAGTGAACTTTAGTAGTAAAACAGTGTTGGACAGCAGCAGTGCATGAATTTGAAAATTTACCAAAAATTGTGGAAGTTGAATTAAATTTCAAATAAAATATGTAATTAAATTTTATTGAGTCTATTTTCACATAAAAGAAATAGGGGAAGCAAAAGAATTCCATATTATGTGATATTTGAATTCTTGTGAGACAGTATCTGAATGAATTCGAGATCCCCTGTTCTGACTTGGAAAAATTGTTAAAAATTATATAAAAATAATTTTGGGGTATAATTTATATGCCTAGAATCTTGGATGAGTGTAATTTTAATAAAAACAAACGAGAACATCATCCGAGTTTTGTACTATGAGTTAAATAAATTTTAGTGAAGAAAGGTCGAAGCTGGTAAATAGCAAAACAGGGGAGACTTTGAATAATAAACTGTACTTATTGGCTGGACCAACAATTCTGAAAATTTTATGCTGGAAATATATATGAGTCTAGTTTTGGGAAAATTTATGGATCTTAATTTGGAGTTCCGTAGCTCTAAATATAAATGATTTAGTGACAGTTACTCAAGAAAATAGCTTAACCAGAACATGTGTAAATGTACAAATGAGTTAGTTTGATTGTGGGAAGCATGTTAGTAAATTGCTTATTATTATTTCATGTGAGCTTACTAAGCGTAAAGCTTACCCCCTCCTTTCCACTTCTTTTAGTGTTGTTAGGTTAGCTCAGGGTTGGAGACCGTCGGAGGCAGTATCACACTATCAAGCCAACACCTTGACAGTATAAACACATATGCTAGAATTATCAAGTGAGTGGCATGTGTAGGGACCTAATTTTATAACATGTGTTATTATAATTTGGTCAAATATATTGGTCTTTAGTGAGCTAATGATTCTGACTTATAAATCTAGTTATTTATGTTATGTTTGATATTGCTGATGTGCATATGCTTGGTTGTCATGCATGGTTGGTAATAAGTTGTTTAAGTTGTTTAATTGATGAATTAAGTTTAGTAACACTTCGTGCTCGATTTCGGTGATGGTCTCGGGTACGGGGGCATTACACTATCCATGCTCACGAAGATGCATCATCAGCTGATGTTATGACTGGTACATTTTCTCTCTATGATAGCAATATAATTGCATTGATTGATCCTAGATCGACTCATTCTTATATTTGCATGAATTTGGTATCTAGTAAGAATTTTTTTGTTGAGTTAACTGGGCATGTGATTACAGTGTTGAACCCCTTAGGCAAATATGTTTTAGTTGATAAAGTTTGCAATAGTTGTCCTTTAATGATTCAGGGTCACTATTTTTTGGCTGATTTAATGTTTTTACCGTTTCATAAGTTCGATGTAATTCTTGGAATGGATTCGTTGACTCTACATGATGTTGTAGTGAATTATAGACGAAATATTATTGAACTAAAATGTCAAAATAATGAAATTCTTCGGATTGAATCGGATGAGTCGGGTGAGTTGCCTATTGTGATTTCGTCGATGTCGGCTCAGAGGTATGCAAAAAAAGGATGTTAACCTTATCTTACGTAAGTGCTAAATACGAAAGTGTCTGAATTGAAGATAGAATTAGTGCCGGTAGTTTGTGAATACCTGGATGTATTTCTAGAAGAGTTGCCTGGGTTGCCACCGATCAAAAAAGTTGATTTTTCTATTGATTTAGTATCGGGGACCTTTACCGATATCAATAGCTCCATATAGAATGGCTCCTACCAAATTGAAAGAATTGAAATCTCAGTTGCAAGAATTGACATATAAAGGTTTTGCGAGACAGAGTTTTTTGCCCTAGGGTGCACCAGTGTTATTCGTCGAAAAAAAAGATGGATCCATGAGACTTTGTATTGATTATCGTCAGCTTAACAAGGTTACGATAAAGAATAAGTATCCTTACTGAGAATTGATGATTTGTTCGATCAATTGAAAGAGGCAACAGTGTTCTCGAAGATAGACTTGAGATCAGGCTATTAGCAGTTGAGAGTTAAAGATTCGAATGTGCCGAAGACTGTGTTCAGAACAAAGTACGAGCATTATGAATTCCTTGTTATGCCATTTGGATTAACAAATGCTCCTGCAGTTTTTATGAACTTGATGAATCTAATCTTCTGATCGCGTGATTCGTAACAAGTAATAAATATTTATAATGAAGATCAAACCTAGACTAACTATTATCATGACGAAAAGGCAAGCTCACCTATCGAACAATAGTATAGTAATGGCAAGACCGGGATATCATACCCAAGGGAACAAACAGTACTAGTAATAACTATCTTTTTATTGTCTAGCCTATGAATAAAAGGGTTTGTTTTAATTAACTAATTATTTAAACTAAGAACCCAAAGAGAAAAGAATTAGGGAATTGCTTTTGGGAAAATTGATTGACTTGAGACAATACCTAAGGAAAAATCCACCTATATTGTACTTGTTATTCTAGCTCCGAATCAGACGATTTATTCATTCAACTTGTTCCGTAGAGATCCCTAAGTTATGTTATTATCCCTACTGAAGACTAATAACGTCTAATCCCTAGATTAAATAACCGAGACTTTTCTCTAATTAACACTCTAGGGTTGCATTAACTCGATCTATGGATCCCTTATTAGGTTTCACCCTAATTCGGCAAAATCTTGTCACCCTATTTCTAGACGCGCAATCAACTCCGCTTAATTATGGAAAATGTACTCTTAGACAGGGTCTATTCCTCCTCTGAATAAGAGCGTGTCTTGAATCAGTATCCTGGGATATCAAAGAAAGAATTAAGAACACATAATTAAGAGCAAGTTAAATATTTATCATACGATTCAGAAAATAATAACAAGATTCATCTTAGGTTTCATTCCCCTTAGGTATTTAGGGGATTTAGTTCATAACTAAATAAGAAAACATCTCAGAAGAATAAAGAATACAAAATATAAAGAAAACCCAAAACTCCTAAAGGGGAATTAAGGAGAGATCTTCAGTCTTGATGATGAATCCGACTTCCGAGATGGATCAATCGGCTTCCTTGGGGTAATTCCTTACCCTTCTTCTCCGTCTCCTCTTTTCTCCTCCTCTAGTGCGTATTTATAGGCTTTGGAATGCCTAGAAACCCTCCAAAGTGGCCTTTTCTAAATTGGACTTAACTCGGGCTTAGCAGGGACACGCCCGTGTGACACGGCCTTGTGACGTGATTGGCAGGCCGTGTTCGATCCTTTAAATTGCACACGGCCGTGGGAGTCAATGGCCAGGCCGTATGAATCGTGAAAGCCTTGGTCGACACCCTCGAAAGACACGGGCGTGTGAGTTGCCCGTGTGGCAAGGCTTAGGCCATGTGATTTTCTCGATTTGGTCCGTTTTATCCCTTTTTGGTTTGTTTTTGGCTGCTTTTGACTTTTGGTGCTCTCCTGAGTACAAAACATGAAATTCAAGCATTAGGAGCATCGAATTCAAAAATTCTAATGAGAAATCATCTATAAAATGCATTAAACATGGGGTAAAAATATGTATAATTTACGATTTATCATCTTCAGATTGTATTTAGATAAGTTTGTGGTTGTATTTATTGATGACATCTTGATTTATTCACGAGATGAGTCTAAACATGCAGGGCATTTAAGAATTTTATTGCAGACCTTGAGAGACAAACAATTGTTTGCTAAATTCAGCAAAAGTGAGTTTTGGCTCCGAGAGGTCGGATTTCTACGACACATTGTTTCAGCGGAAGGTATACGGGTTGATCCGAGTAAGATTGTGGTAGTTCTTGATTGGAAACCACCGAGAAATGTATCTGAAGTCAGAAGATTTTTAGGTTTGGCTGGTTACTATCGGTGTTTTGTTAAAGGATTCATAACGATTGCTACACCTATGACCAGATTGTTACAAAAGATGTGAAATTCGAGTGGTTTGAGCAATGTCAACAGAGTTTTGTGGAGTTGAAAGCGTTGTTGACTGAGGCACTAGTGTTAGTGCAACCTGAGTCGGGAAAGGAGTTTGTGATTTTTGGCAACACGTCATTGAACGGTTTAGGTTATGTTTTTATGCAATAGGGTAAAGTGATAGCTTATGCCTCGAGACAACTGAAACCACACGAAAAGAATTATCCTATGCATGACTAGGAACTAGCCGCTATTGTGTTCACTTTAAAAATTTGGAGACATCATTTATTCGGTGAGAAGTGTCATATCTTTACCGATCATAAGAGTTTAAAATATTTAATGACACAAAAAGATTTGAATTTGCAACAACGGAGATTGCTCGAACTATTGAAAGATTACGAATTGTGATCAACTATCACCCGGGGAAAGCAAACATAGTCGCAGAAGCTTTAAGTAGAAAGACTTTGTTCACTTTGAGGGCGATGAATATGCGGTTAACCTTATCTGATGATGGATCAATTTTGGTTGGGTTGAAAGCTAGACCAGTATTTCTTCAGCAAGTGTTCGAAGCTCAAAAAGGTAATAATGAGTTACAAGCTAAAAGAGTTCAGTGCAAATCAAATAGTGATTCAGAATATTAGATTGGATCGGATGTTTGTTTGAGATTCCGATTTAGGATTTGTGTACTGAGAAATACTGATTTGATCCAGAAAATTATTCATGAGGCACATGATGGTTGTGTAACAGTCCAATCTAGACCCTAGTCAGAATAGTGGTTTCAGGACCACAAATCCGAGTCTAAAAAATATTTTAATATTATTTTCTGTGTCTGTGATATTTGAATTTGCATCTATGAAATTTCTAAAATTTAATTTGTTTGTTTCTGTGTTTAATTATAAACAGGACTTAATCACGTAAAATGCAAAAGTTGCATGCTATTTGTTAATGGAGTTAATTGGCCTTGGCTTTTAAAATAAGGGTCCTTGCATGTCAAATATACCATTTGTTTTAATGGTGGACAAATATGGACATTAGTAGGTGAATTTTTACATGTAAATAATAAGGGTAAAGTTGGTATATGGCTTATAATGTGTAATTAAATAAAATAAACATAAAATGGCCATGCATTTTCACCTTGTTCAGCCGAAAATTAGAGAAAGAAAAAGCCATTGAAGCATTTTGCTGTTTGGCTAGTGCATGTCTTAATAGGTGAGCTTATTTTGCTCGGTCTTTTATAATTTCTACGTTTCTGTAATCGTTGCTTTCTGTTCTTCAAAACCCATGTCCAAATTTCTATTTTTGTTGAATATTTTGAAATGTTCCATTGATGATTATATCAGCTTTGTAATGTTATTATATGGATTATGAATTTGTTCTTGAATTTTTGATGAAATGAGCTATTTGGGGTAAATTGTGAAAATGAGTTTTGAGGGATTAAATTGTGAATTAAATGAGTTATTTAGACTTGTATGGAAGCCATGTATATTCGGCTAAGCTATAGTCTTGGTGAATTTTTGCGTATTTGTGATTTTATGGAAAATGGACTAAATTGTCAAAGTGTGAAAATGTAAGGGCTAAAATGCAAAGTGCTCTAAATATGTGTTAATGGATTGTTTTGAATGAAATGAATGATTGAATGGTTGAATTTGAATTGTAATAGATCAAGAACAAAGAAAATCAGACTTAGATCAGGGGAAGTCCAAAATAGTTGAATAGTCGACTCATTTCATCCGAAATCCGAACGAGGTAAGTCAAAATACGATTACTTGTTAAATTGATTGAAAGTTGCATATACTAGTTATAATCTATATTGGACGGCCATGAGAGCCTGATGAGTGAATTCCGAATAAATTCAGATAATATGCTAATATTAGAAAATCTCTATATGTTTCTAAAGAAATGTTGACATTGATCCGAGATATCGTGTAAGTCCGTATATGGGACACAGGCCTTGATTTGAGATTTACGTGTAAAACTATGTCTGAGACATTGGCATCGTATCTGACTTTGTGTAAGACCCTGTCAGGGACAGAGGCATCGATATTGAATTACATGTAAGACCACGTTTGGGACGTCGGCATTGTAGTCCATTATGAGTATTTGTATCACTTCTAAACCATCCGATGATAGAGTACGAGATATAAGAATGTATATATATGAAATGTATAATCTTTACCAGTACGTTTGTATCGTACTAAATTTTTGAATATAGAAGACTCTGTTGCTGTGAATTGGCTGTGAATTCATACTATGGACTTCCATTTTATATGCTTTAATAGTTAGAATAATTGTATTTGACTTATTAAGCTCTTTGTAGCTTACTCTGTGTGAATTCTATTTGTTCTACAGTTATCGTAGCTACTGAAGGCTTGGGGATAATCGAGGGTCCTCACCACACTATCAATCTTATTTGGTACTTTTGAAAGTTTAAATTTTAAAGTATGGCATGTATTGGCTAGAATGTCTAAGTATGTAAGTTTTGAATTGTATATATATGTTAGGCCATGAGAGTTGGCTAACAAATGATAAGTTTGTGCATAGTTTTGGTGTATGTTTGTAATGTGCTATGTTCTAATGTGATTTGGCCATTTTGAGCATAGAATTAGTTGAAAATTTTGGTATGATTGTTGTATATTATTGCTTGTAGGATTGAACCCAAAAAGGGGTGGCAAAAATTGGCTTAAACCAAGCCTGCATTGTGCCACACGGTTAAGACACATGAGCATGTCATATGGCCGTGGGCTTAAGTCAGTAACTAGCTAAGTACCACACGGCCATGGCACATGACCGTGTGAAAGAGTCAGTATAGGACCTCTTTTTCGCACGGTTGGATCACATGGGCGTGTCTGGTGCCTGTGTGTGTCACACAACTTAGTTACACGGGCGTGTGACTTTAACAGTTTTGAAAGATTTGGTTAAGTTCTGAAAATCCTAAATGTGTTTGATTTATTCCAGACCTTTCTTAAATGTACGTTTTAGGTTTCGTAGACCTTCTTAATGGATGAATTGTTGATGAATACCTAAGTATCATTGTTATATAATATCTTTATATAATATCTGTGATTCTATATTGTTTTGAAATGTTTTGTCCATCCGGTGATGCCCCTTACTTATTCCGACAATGGTTAGGGATAGGGGTGTTACATTTTATTGGTATCAGAGCTATGGTTTAGTCCGTTCTAGGACTACCATAGCGTATGTGACTCTAGCTATACATGCCATATATCCGATACTATGATAGTGTGATGAATCCTAACATTGAAATGTGTTTTTATATAACAATGGATCCCAATAGAGCTGTAGCTGACGATGTTGAAAGCAATGCGCCTGCCCCCACGCAAGGGATGGTGCAAGATGATTCACAACCAACTTTGAGTAGCCGTGATAGCAAGGCTAAGCAAGCTTTCTATCAGATGATGAATGATTGGTTCACTCAATATATTAGAACCAATTCGGCTGTACAACAACCTCCACCCCCGGTTAATCCTTCTCAAATTCCTGCTATGCTCTCGGTGAGTCCAGTTTAGCTATGTAGACCACCGGTTGATAAGATTAGAAAGTATGGGGCTCAAGAATTCCGATCTACAACGAATGATGATGCTGAGAGAGCTGAATTCTGGTTAGAGAATACAATATGATTGTTTGATGAAATGTCTCTGAATCCTGAGGAATATGTTAAATGTGTCATTTCATTTTTGAGAGATACAGTGTATCATTGGTGGAAAACTTTAATATATGTGGTTCCGAGTGAACGGGTTACTTGGGATTTCTTCCAAGCTGAATTCCGAAAGAAATACATTAGGCAAAGATTTATTGATCAGAAACGTAAAGAGTTTCTCGAGCTTAAATAAGGTCGGATGTCTGTTACTAAATACGAACGTGAATTTGTGAGATTGAGCCAGTATGCTTGGGAATGTGTATCGAATGAAGCAATAATGTGCAAAAGGTTTGAAGATGGACTAAATGAAAATATTCGTCTGTTAGTGGGGATTTTGGAGTTTAAAGAAATGGTAGTGCTCGTTGAGCGAGCTTGTAAAGCCAAAGAATTAAGTAAAGATAAAAGAAAAGTTGATTCTGAAGCTAGAGATGCTAGAAAGAGATCTTCGACTAAATCATTTCAGTCTGGGTCAAAGAAATTCCGAGATGATCATAACCGTTCAAATGCTAATGTGGGACATTCAAACCGAGATCAAGCTAGATCGTATTCAAACTCTAGAGCCCCTGCTACCTTTGTTGCAAGTATTAGAAATGTCTGATCTGAGAAACCTGAATGTAAACACTATAGTAAAAGATATCCGGGAAATTGTAGATTGAATGACCGAGCCTGTTTCCGATGTGGATCTCTGGATCATTTTGTAAGCGATTGTTCTAAACCTACTGAGAGAGAATGTACAGAATCTGAGATTGAGTAACACCTCAACTAGAGGTAGACCTTCCAGAAATTCGAGAAATGCAAGTGGTGGTCAAAGAGCTACTGGGGATACTGCTGTTAGATCTGAGGCCAGAGCACCTACCAGAGCCTATGCTATCCGAGCTCGTGAGGAAGCCTCGTCTCCAGACGTGATTACTGGTACTTTTACTCTTTATGATACTTCTGTGATTGCATTGATAGACCCTAGATCAACGCATTCTTATATCTATATAAATTTAGTGCACAGTAAGACTTTGCCAATAGAGTCTACTAAATTCGTAATTAGAGTATCCAACCCATTAGGCAAAAGTGTTTTGGTTAATAAAGTCTGCAAGAATTTTCCGTTATTGATTCGAGATATCTATTTTCCTGCTGATCTGATGCTTTTGCCTTTTGATGAATTTGATATAATTCTGGGAATGGACTGGTTAACTTTGCACGATGCTAGTGTGAATTGCAAACGAAAAGTCATTGATCTAAGGTGTAAGAATGATGAGATAATTTGAATTGAGTCTAGTGATCTGAATGGACTACCAGCTGTGATATCTGCAATGAAAGCACGGAAATATGTGAAGAAAGGTTGTGAAGTCTACTTAGCTTATGTGTTAGATTCAAAAGTGAATGATAAGAAAGTTGAATCAGTGCATGTTGTGTGTGAATTCTCTGATGTGTTTCCTGAAGAGCTACCTGGTTTGCCTCCGATTCGAGAAGTTGAGTTTGGCATCAAAATTAGTACCCGGTACTACTCCGATATCGATAGCCCCGTATAGAATGGCTTCGACCGAATTAAAGTTATTGAAATCTCAGTTGTAAGAATTGATCGATCGATGATTTGCTAGACCGAGCTTTTCACCATGGGATGCTCTAGTTTTATTTGTGAAAAAGAAAGATGGCACAATGAGAATGTGTATTTATTACCGTCAACTTAATAAAGTGACTGTAAAGAAAAAATACCCTCTGCCTAGAATTGATGATTTATTCGATCAGTTGAAAGGTGCTATTGTGTTTTCTAAGATAGATCTGAGATCGGGTTACTACCAGTTGCGAGTAAAGGATTCTGATATTTTGAAAACTGCTTTTAGAACGAGGTACGGGCATTATGAATTTTTAGTTATGCCTTTTGGATTAACGAATGCACCTGCTATTTTTATGGATTTGATGAATAGAATTTTTAGATCGTATTTAGATCAATTTGTGGTGGTGTTCCTTGATGACATATTAATTTATTCACGAGATGAATCTAAACATGCCGAGCATTTAAGAATAGTGCTACAGACTCTGCGAGATAAACATTTATATGCAAAGTTCAGTAAATGTGAGTTCTGGTTGAGAGAAGTTTGTTTTTTGGGTCATATCGTATTAGCCTCCGATATCTAGGTTGATCCGAGCAAAATTTTAGCTATTTTGGATTGGAAACCTCCAAGGAATATATCTAAAGTCTGTAGTTTTCTGGGACTTGCTGGTTATTATAGAGGATTCTTAAAAGGTTTCCCGATGATTGCAACTCCGTTGACAAAGTTGCTCCAGAAAAATGTGAAGTTTGAGTGGTCTGAAAGATGTCAGAACAGTTTTGATCAGTTGAAGACTTTGTTGACTGAAGCTCCGATATTAGTACAACCTGAATTGGGTAAAGAATTTATAATTTACAGCGATGCTTCGTTGATTGGTTTGGGATGTGTTCTAATGCAAGAAGGAAAAGTTATTGCTTATGCTTCGAGACAGTTAAAGCTGCATGAAAAGAACTATCTGACACACGATCTTGAGTTAGCTACAATTATGTTTGCCTTGAAGATCTGGCGTCACTATTTGTTTGGTGAGAAATTTCATGTATTTTCTGATCATAAAAGTTTGAAGAATTTAATGACGCAAAAAGATTTGAATCTACGACAGAGAAGATGGTTAGAACTGTTAAAAGACTACGAATTTGTGGTTGATTATCAACCGGGAAAAGCTAATGTTGTTACTGATGCTCTGAGTAGGAAATTGATGTCTACGTTGTGTGCTATGAGCGCTCATTTAGCACTGTCTGATGATACCTTGGTTTGTGCTAAACTGAAAGCAAAATCGTTGTTTATACAACAGATCTACGAGGCTCAGAAATATGACAATGAATTGATAGTAAAATGAACTCTGTGTGATTCTGAATTTCGGGTTGATGTTGATGGTTGTTTGAGATTCAAAAATAGACTTTTTGTTTCGAGAAATTCAGACTTAATTCAGATGATTTTGAGTGAGGCTCACAGTAGTAGATTTTCTATACATCTGGGAAGTACGAAAATGTATAACAATTTGAAACAACTATACTGGTGGTCGGGAATGAAAAGTGATATTTCTGATTTTCTTTCTAAATGTTTAACCTGTCAGCAAGTTAAAGCTGAACATCAAGTGCCATCTAGGTTATTACAACTGATTATGATTCCGGAGTGGAAATCGGATCGAGTGACCACGGATTTTGTTCTGGGTTTACCTTTGTCTCCAAGAAAGAAAGATTCGATCTGGATTGTAGTTGATAGATTGACAAAGTCAGCCCATTTTATTTCTATACGATCTGATTTTTCTCCGATAAATTGGCTGAGTTATATATTTTTGAAATTGTGAGATTGCATGGTGTGCCCTTGTTGATAGTGTCAGATAGAAACCCGAGATTTACATCGCAATTCTGGAAGAAATTGCAAGATGCTCTGGGTACTAAATTGCAGTTTAGCACTGCTTTTCATCCGTAAATAGATGATCAATCTAAACAGATTATTCAGATTCTCGAGGATATGTTGAGATGATGTTTTCATGAGGTTGATGGTACATGGGAACAATATCTACCCTTGATTGAATTTGCTTATAATAATAGTTTTCAGTCAAGCATCAAAATGGCACTGTATAAAGCCTTATACGGTAGAAAGTGTAGAACTCCGTTATACTGGTCTGAGCTCAGTGAGAATAAGATTTACGGTATTGATCTGATAAAAGAAACTGAATAGAAGGTTAAAGTAATCCGAGACAGTCTGAAAGCTACCTCCAATCGTCAGAAATCATATGCAGATTTAAAAAGAAAAGATATCGAATTTGAGATCGGTGATAAAGTGTTTCTGAAAGTATCTCCGTGGAAGAAACTGTTTCGATTCGGCAAAAAGGGCAAGTTGAGTCCGAGGTTCACCGGACCGTATGAAATCATTGAGCGAGATGGACTGGTTCCTTATAGATTGAAGTTACCATCTGAGTTAGAAAAGATACATAATGTGTTTCACGTATCGATGCTTCAACGATACAGATCTGATCCTTCACATGTAATTTCTCCGTCTGATATTGAAATCCATTCTGATATGACTTATGAAGAAAAGTCGATTCCTATTCTGTCTCGAGAGATTAAAGAATTACGTCATAAGAGAATTTCGTTAGTCAAAGTATTGTGGCATAGACACAGAGTTGAAGAGGGTACATGGGAGCCTGAGGATGCAATGAAACAGCAATATTCGAATTGTTTAACGGTGAGATTTTCGGGGACAAAAATCCCTAAGGGGGAGAATTGTAATAGTCCGGTCTAGACCCTAGTCGGAATAGTGGTTTTGGGACCACAAATCTGAGTCTAAAAAATATTTTAATATTATTTTTTGTGTCTGTGATATGTGAATTTGCATATGTGAAATTTCTGAAATTAAATTTGTCTATTTCTGTGTTTAATTATGAAAAAGGACTTAATCGCGTAAAATGCAAAAGTTGCATGCTATTTGCTAATAGAGTTAATTGGCCTTGGCTTTTAAAATAAGGGTCCTTGCATGTCAAATGTACCATTTGTATTAATGGTGAACAAATATGGACATTAGTAGGTGAATTTTTACATGTAAATAATAAGGGTAAAGTTGGTATATGGCTTATAATGTGTAATTAAATAAAATAAACATAAAATGGCCATGCATTTTCACCTTGTCCAGCCGAAAATTAGAGAAAGAAGAAGCCATTGAAGCATTTTGATGTTTGGCTAGTGCATGTCTTAATAGGTGAGCTTATTTTGCTCGATTTTTGATAATTTCTACGTTTCTGTAATCGTTGCTTTACGTTCTTCAAAACCCATGTCTAAATTTCTATTTTTGTTGAAGATTTTAAAATGTGCCATTGATGATTATATGAGCTTTGTAGTGTTATTATATGGATTATGAAAGATATATGCGAGATTATCATGTTTGTTCTTGAATTTTTGATGAAATGAGCTATTTGGGGTAAATTGTGAAAATGAGTTTTGAGGGATTAAATTGTGAATTAAATGTGTTATTTGGACTTGTATGGAAGCCATGTATATTCAACTAGGCTATAGTCTTCGTGAATTTTTGCGTATTTGTGATTTTGTGGAAAATGGACTAAATTGTCAAAGTGTGAAAATGTAAGGGCTAAAATGCAAAGTGCTCTAAATATATGTTAATGGATTATTTTGTATGAAATGAATGGTTGAATGGTTGAATTTGAATTGTAATAGATCAAGAACAAAGAAAATCAGAATTAGATCGGGGGAAGTCCAAAATAGTTGAATACTCGACTCATTTCGTCCGAAATCCATACGAGGTAAGTCAAAATACGATTACGTGTTAAATTGATTGAATGTTGCATATACGAGTTATAATCTATATTGGACGACCGTGAGAGCCTGATGAGTGGATTCCAAATACATTCAGATAATATGCTAATATTAGAAAATCTCTGTATGTTTCTAAAGAAATGTTGACATTGATCGAAGATATCGTGTAAGACTGTGTATGGGACACAGACCTTGATTTGAGATTTATGTGCAAGACCATGTCTGGGACATCTGCATCGTATCTGATTTTGTGTAAGACCCTGTCAGGGACAGAGGCATCGATATTGAATTACATGTAAGACCACGTCTAGGACGTCGTCATTGTACTCTATTATGAGTATTTGTATCACTTCTAAATCATCCGATGATAAAGTACGAGATATGAGAATGTATATATATAAAATGTATAATCTTTACAGATACGTTTGTATTGTACTAAATTTCTGAATATGGAAGACTTTGTTGCTGTGAATTGGCTCTGAATTCATACTATGGACTTCCATTTTATATGCTTTAATAGTTAGAATAATTGTATTTGACTTTCTAAGCTCTTTGTAGCTTACTCTGTGTGAATTCTATCTGTTTTACAATTCTTGTAGCTACTGAAGGCTCGGGGATAATCGAGGGTCGTCACCACACTATCGATCTCATTTGGTACTTTTGAAAGTGAAAAGTTTAAAGTATGGCATGTATAGGCTAGAATGTCTAAGCATGTAAGTTTTGAATTGTATATATATGTTAGGCCATGAGAGTTGGCTAACAAATGATAAGTTTGTGCATAGTTTTGGTGTATGTTTGTAATGTGCAATGTTCTAATGTGATTTGGCTATTTTGAGCATAGAATTTGTTGAAAATTTTGGTATGATTGTTGTATATTATTGCTTGTAGGATTGAACCCAAAAAGGGGTGGGAAAATTGGCTTAAACCAAGCCTGCATTGTGCCACACGGTTAAGACACCTGGGCATGTCATATGGTCGTGGGCTTAAGTCAGTAACTAGCTAAGTACCATATAGCCAAAGCACACGACCGTGTCTTTTGGCCGTGTGAAAAAGTCAGTATAGGACCTCTTTTTTTCACAGTTGGATCACATGGGCGTGCCTGGTACCCGTGTGTGTCACACGGCTTAGTCACACGGGCGTGTGACTTTAACAGTTTTGAAAGATTTAGTTAAGTTCTAAAAATCCTGAATGTGTTCGGTTTATTCCAGACCTTTCTTAAATGTACGTTTTAGGTTTCGTAGACCTTCTTAATGGATGAATTGTTGATGAATACCTAAGTATCATTGTTATATAATATCTATGATTCTATATTGTTCTAAAATATTCTGTCCATCCGGTGATGCCCCTTACCTATTCCGGCAACGATTAGAGATAGGGGTGTTACAGGTTGTCTATCTTTCATCCTAGAAGTACAAAGATGTATAATGATTGGAAGGAATTGTATTGGTGGTTAGGCATGAAACGAGACATTTTAGAGTTTGTACCAAGATGTTTGATTTGTCAACAAGTGAAAGTCAAACATCAAGTGCCTTCGGGTTTACTTCAACCTGTGACTATATCTGAGTGGAAATGGTATAGATTTACGATGGATTTCGTATCGAGGTTACCTCTGACCCTGAAGAAGAAAGATATTGTTTGGGTTGTTCTTGATATATTGACAAAATTGGCTCATTTCATTCTGGTACGTACCGATTATTCACTTTATAAGCTAGCTGAATTGTAAATTGCTAAGATTGTTAGATTGCACGGGGTGCCTACTTCTATTATTTTGGATAAAGATCCGAGGTTTACATCGCGATTTTAGATGAAATTGTAAGAAGCTTTGGGTACAAAGTTCAGTTTTAGTACTGCATTTCATCCACAAACCGACGGTTAATCTGAGAGAGTGATTCCAATTTTCAAAGGTATGCTTTGATGTTGTGTTTTAGAGCTTCAAGGTAGTTTGGAGAAATTATACCGTTGGTCGAATTTGCATATAACAATAGTTTTCAATCGAGTATAAAGATGGCAACGTATGAAGTATTGTATGGTCGCAAGTGTTGAACTCTGTTATATTGGATCAAGCTTTGTGAGAAACAGATTCACGGGGTTGATTTGGTTAGAGAAATCGAAGAGAAAGTGAAAATAATTTGTGATTGTTTGAAAGCAGCTTCAGGTCGATAGAAATCGTACGCAGATTTGAAACAAAAGGATATTGAATTTCAGGTTGGTTATAAAGTGTTTCTGAAAGTGTCACCGCGAAAGAAAATTCTTAGATTTGGTCGCAAAGGCAAGTTAAGTCCATGTTTCATTGGGTCGTATGATATTATTGAAAGAATAGGGTCAGTGGCATATCGACTAGCTTTGCCGACGGAATTAGAAAGGATCCACAATGTATTTCATGTGTCGATGTTGTGACGATATCTATCAGATTCATCGCATGTAATCTTACCGTCAAAGATTGAGATTCGGCCCGATATGACATTTGGTAAAGAACCGATCAAAGTGTTAGCTCGAGAGGTTATAAGTTGAGAAATAAAAGCATAGCTCTAGTGAAAGTTTTATGGTAACGACACGGGGTCGAAGAGGCTACGTAGGAACCCGAGGAAGCTATGAGAAAATAGTACCCTAACCTATTTTCTGGTAAGATTTTCGGGGACAAAAATCCCTAATTGGGGAGAGTTGTAACAACCTGTTTTTGGGTCAAATTGGAACAGTGGTTACTGGACCACAAATCTGAAGTAGAAATATTTATTTTATTATTTCTTTAAGGTTCACAACATGATAAAAGAATTGTGTGAAAATTTCGTTAAGAAATTTTATTGATTGAGTGTTAAATTTAGCTGAAAGGACTAAATTGCAATAGGTGCCAAACTTGATTTCCCTTAGCTAAAGGTGCTTAATTGTTATGAGTTTTTAAATTGGAGGTCTTTAAATGGCAATTAGACCATTATACTTTAGGATGGACAAAAAATGACATGATTTGGTGAAATTTTAAAGTTATGCATTAAGGGTAAATTGGTAAATTGGTAAATAAAGACAAATTAACCTAAATAAAAAGTGTCCATCTTCTTAATTTAGTCACCCCTAGCTGAAATTTTGAAGGAAGCCATAGATAGTGTAACATCCCGATTTTAGGCTTAGTCGGAATAGTGGTCTCGGGACTACAAATCTGACGAGAAAAATTTTATTTTTATTATATTTTTATGGTCTACGATTTCATGGAATGATTTCGTGAAAATTTCGTTCAAAAATTTCGACATTTGGGCACTCAATTTAGTAAAAAGGACTAAATTGTAAAAAGTGCGAAAGTTGAGTTTTACATATTAGAGGTGTCTAATTGTCATGAAATTTTAAATAGGAGGTCCTTAAATGATAATTAAACCATTGTATAACTTGTTGGACAAAAATGGCCTTGGTTGGGTAAAATTTGAAAAAATAGTAAAAAGGGCATTTTGGTCATTTGGGGGTAAACTGAATTAAAAGACAAATTTTAAACCCCAAATGTGTCCCTTTTTTCTTGCTACAGCAGAATGTACCAAGAGTAGACATGGTTAGGGTTTGGTCAAGCTTCCAAGCTTAATAATCAAGGAAATCAAGATTTGGGCTTAAATCAGGAAAATACAAAGTTATGGACTACAATGGTAAATTGCCATTTCTAGATCCGAGAAATTTGATGGAATATGATATTTAAAAGAAATGGGTGATTACTAAGAATATGAGATCTTGCATATGATTGTCCTGTTTGCATGAGTGGTTGTGCTAAGAGATAGCACAGGTACGTACTCGAAACTCATGAGTACATGTTTGACATGTGAAATGAAATGGACTTGTGAAGAGAGTGCAAATGAAATAAGTTTTAGTATTGTTCAATTAATGGACACAAACGGTGATTTGTGGTTGATAAATTAAGATTAAATGAGGAAATCTCGGTTGAACCTTCGGAATGAAAAACGTGGTGCTAAGTGGATATACCACGGTTATAAATGTAACGTGGTGGTAAGTGGATATACCACGATTACACATATTGATACATATAACATGGTGCTAAGTGGATATGCCACGGTTACATATATTGATTCGTTAACGTGGTGCTAAGTGGATATACCACGGTTAAACATGTAACGTGGTGCTATGTGGATATGCCACGGTTATACATGTTAGCCCAATAGTGTGGAGCTATGTGCTAAAACCACCGGATATTGTTACTTTCCGAAGTGTTCACCGGGAGAAACAAGTTTGCTAAATGAAATTTAACGTGAAAAAAAAACGTGGGATAATACCGGAATATGAATATATGGGTTTTCAATTATGAATTAGATATGTGATTGAATTTTTGATAAGATGAATATGGATAAGTATTATCATGAAAGTTGATAATAAGAAATTTTAGTGAAGGAATGAAATTTGGGATAAATAGTCTAAAACAGCAGCAGGGGAGTGACTTTGAAAAATCACCAAAAAAAGTATAAGTTGAACTAGAGGTGGAATGAGATATGGAATTAAATCTTATTGAATCTATTTTCATATAAAAGAAATAGAGCAAACAAAGGAATTTTTTATTTTGAGATATTTATATTTTTGTAAGATTGGTTCAGACTGATTTCGTGATCCCCTATTTTGAATTGTAAAACTCATTAAAAATTGTACAAAAATATTTAAGGAAGATAATTTATATTTTTGGATTCCTTATTGAATTTATTTTCAGAAGAAAGAAACGAGAACCTCATTTGAATTTGGTAGCAAAAGATAATTAAATTTTAGTCAAGAGTGGTCGAAGTTGTCAAATAGAAAAATAGGGAATACTTTAAATAATAAAATGTACTCATTGGCTAGACAAAAAATTCTGAACATTTTATGATGAAAATATATATGAGTATAGTTTCTGAGAAAATTTACAGATCTTAATTTGGAGTTCCGTAGCTCCATGATTTAGTGACTGTGACTCAAGAAAATAGTTTAAACAGAACACGTGTAAATGTACAATTGGGATAGTTTTACTATGGAAAGCATGTTAGTAAATTGCTTATTATTTTCATGCGAGCTTACTAAGCGTAAAGCTTACCCCCTCCTTTCCATTTCTTTTAGTTTTGTCAGGTTAGCTCGGGGTTGGAGATCGTCGGAGGCAGCATCACACTATCAAGCCAACACCTTGACAGTATAAACACATATGCTAGAATTATCAAGTGAGTGGCATGTATAGGGACCTAGTTTTATAACATGTGTTATTATAATTTGGCCAAAAAAATTGGTCTTTAGTGAGCTAATGATTCTGACTTATAAATCTAGCTATTCATGTTATGTCTGATATTGGTGATGTGCATATGCTTGTTTGCCATGCATGGTTGGTAATATGTTATGTATTGTTGTAAGAATGCCATGCTTGTGTCTTACTTGTGAATGTTTAAGTTTGGTAATGCCTCGAACCCTGTCCTGAAGTTGGATACGGGTGAGGGTTGTTACAGATAGGGTTTTGGCCAAGCTTTCAAGCTCGATTGTAACTCTATTATTGTCTCGTTTTTAATGATTTTTATATTTTTGAGATAGTGGTAACTTGATCTAGCTATTTCAAGGACTAACTTGAAAGAAAGTTAAAGTTTCAAATTTTACCCATGTTGGATGTGCTTTTATTTAGATGTTTGATGGTAGAAAATGCATGTTTATTGCTGGTTTAACAACATTTGTAAAGTGATTTTCTATAAAAATGTCGAATAGGACTTATTTGTAAAATATTATAGAATGTGCAGAAAAGTGTGAATAAATGAAAAATGTGGGTTGTTATGAGTACAAGAAATATTTGGCTAGGCTTGGGTTGTGATGAAATTGAAAGAAATTCATTTTACGAGCCTAGGGACTAAATCGTGAAATGTTGAAAATGTTAGAGGTAAAAACGTAATTTTTTGATAATGTGATTTTGGGTTGAATTGAATAGCTTGATGATTAAATAAGTTAAATGTCGTATTATAGATCAAGAAAAACGAAGTTCGGGTGTAGATCGGGGGAAAAATAAAGTAATTGACGAATAGATCTTTTTCGTCGTTTTTGTAACCGAGGTAAGTTCCTATGTGAATAAGCTTTATTATAATTGTATTTTAAATGCTTTAATTTTTCTATGAAATGTATAAATGACTCTACAGACATGTTTTTTGACGTTTTAGCAAGCGAGAAATCCCAATCGAACCTTAGAAATAGATTAGGATACAAGTGACAATTCACTAGGGTATTATGTTATGTGATCCGGGTGTTGGTCATATACGTCCTACCGGTGGCTGAGTATACCGACTTATGGTGCAGTTACTTGACAGCTTGTTTGAGCAGCACCATGTAGCTACGTCTTCACTGATAGCTTGTGTGAGCAGCCTCGTTGATGGCTCGAGAGCGAGCATATATGTGTTATGAGATAAAGGCAGCAATGGCTACATATGTGACACCTTGTGTGTAAGGTTTCCTGAGTTTCGGATATTGTTATTCAGAGTGGTTCATTGGGTATGTCAAAGATGAGAATAAGTATGAAACCATTATGAGTTGGTACAGGTATGTGCATAAAACTTATGATTATTAAATTCGTGAAAAGATGAATTCAAGGTAAGTTTGTGATGGAATGAATTATGGTTCTGAGATTATGGTAAATTACATCGTTTTATATTATATTACTTGAATGTTAAATATATGGTAAGATTTTCTTATTTCTTACATACGAGCTTACTAAGCTATATAGCTTACTCTGTTTTACTTTCCATGTTTTATAGTGTCACCAAGCTAGCTCGGATTGGAGAACGTCAGAGATCGCATCACACTATCAAACTATCATTTTGGGTATCGAAGATCTTAATATTTTGAGTATGTGGCATGTATAGGGACTTGGTCATTTTGTTATATGTGCCATCATGATTTTGGCTAAATGTACTGGCTCGTAATTGTCAAGGGCTTGATTTGGTATTTGGCCTTGTAAATGGGGTCATTTTGGTTAAATTGGTTGTAAGCTCATATATATATATGCATGTATATGTCAAAGCCTTTTTGGTGATGTGGTTTACATTGAGTTGCTAAATGTTGATTAGGGCTTAATGACTTGTTGTGAAATGGATGAGTTTGGTTCATTATAGGCTAGAGTATTTTGATAAGTTAATGCAAGTTGAAAGTAGTCTTAGTGGTGTTTTGAATGTGAAATTGGTATGTTTGATTTGGCATAATGGAATGTCATGAGCATGATAGATATGGTATTGCATTGACATGTGTTGGCCATGATTGTAGATGTTTGGTTGCCTAAGTATACCATGGTTTATGCCATAGAATTTGTGTATATGTATGTGTATATCTATGTGCAATTTGTGTTGGCCATGGGCATGTGTTTTGGCCATGTGTCCCCTTCACCTTAATTTTGAGAAACAAAATGCTCAAAATTTAGCACAAGGACAGAGACACGGATGTGTGTCTCAGCCGTGTAAGGGACATGGGCCCGGACATGGGCGTGTGACTTGGCCGTGTGAATTCAATTTGTTCAGGGCTTGCAAAATAGAGAGTTACACGGGTTTGGGACACGGGCATGTCCCAAACCACACGGGCTTGTGACCTCTGTTTATAGCAAACATTTTCTAAGTTTTGTAAAAATTCCCTGAGTTATCGGTTTAGTACCAAAGCATGTTGTGGGCCTCGTAGGCTCGTATTAGGGACTTTATGATTGAATACAATGGTTTTTAATTTGGTTGAAATTTATGACTCGAAACTGTATGTTTTCTTGTGATGTAAGTCCGGTAATGCCTTGTATCCTATTCCGACGTTGATCCGGGTAAGGGGTGTTACACCACATGCTTGGTATGGTCACATTAAAGGTTATTTTTTTTAAAGTGGGGTTTCAAAAGTGTCCATATGAACGTACATTCTTTTGTTAAAATTGGAGATAATGGGAAAATGCTCATTATGTGCTTCTATGTTGACGATCTTATTTTTATTGGGAATGATAATTCCATGTTTGATTATTTCAAGAAATTTATGATGGATGAGTTTCATATATCTGATCTTGGGAAGATGAACTATTTCCTTGGCCTAGTAGTGATACGATTTGATGATGGAATTTTTGTCTTCTAGAAAAAGTATGTGAGAAATTTTGGACAGATTCAGGATGACGAATTACAACTCTACCAACACTCACACTGAGTTTTAGCTTAAAGCTAATTAAAGAAAGAGACATAAAGAAGGTGGATAGCATACTTTACAAGCCAATTACTGGCTGTTTGATTCGTAAGTCTTATTAGCAGGTACATAGAGAGCCCAACTAAACAGCATTTATTATCTGCCAAGAGAATCCTTCGTTACTTACAAGGAACTAAGGTTTTTGGGATTTTCTAAAAGAAGGGTGAAAAGACAGACATGATTACCCTCACCAACAGTGATTATGCAAGATATAAAAATTATTGAATGAGCACTTCAAGCTATGTTTTTATGCTTGGCACATGGGTTATTTCGTGGTCATCTAAGAAGCAATCCATTATCACATCATCAAGCACAGAAGCTGAGTTTGTTGCTGCTACAGATTGTTTTTATCAAGCTATTTGGCTTAGAAGAATCCTTGAACAACCACAATTCAAGCTAGAAAAAGCCACTACAATTTTATGTGATATTGATTCAGCTATCAAGTTGTCAAAGAATCATGTGTTGCATGGAAGAAGAAAGCATATTGATGTAAAATATTTCTTTCTGCGAGATCTTGGAAATGAAAGAGCAATTGAGCTAGAGTATTACAGAAGTGAGGATCAAGTTGTTGATGTATTTACCAAGACTCTCAAGTTGGCATCATCTGTCAAGTTCAGGAAAATACTTGGCCTTCGACGTCAAGTAGTAAGTATGTATTAAACTAAAAGTACACATTAAGTTTAAGGGAGGGATTGTTGAGATGTTTTTATATTTGGTAAATGAATCATCCCAAAAAATTAAGGATTAGCAAATATAGTTATAGATTTTTCTCATATTTCATTTTTTTTATTTTTAACTTTGAGCTTACTAATTTTAGCTATTGTAAAGCCTATAAACAGCCAGAACCATTTGGAGTTATTAATCAATTCAATAAAAATCATCTTCTCTCAATTAAGTTAATAGCTTATTTTTCTCTCTTTCTCTACTTGTAAGTGCAACATTTCCTTCTCACCAACAACGATCATTTATATAAGTTTATTGACAACAAACTTCAACTGATCTTATAATAGGTGAAGGTTTAAAAAGAAATAAGAAGAAACTTTCTTGCAACGCAGGTTCAAACCCCTATTGGCGCAATTGAGATTTCTTTTTCTTTAGAAATAGATTGTTCTTAAGGTGTTTCTGGAACTTGAAAAGTTTAGAAAAGAATCCTGAAAAATCTGAGTATCATAACGTGTTATAAAATAAATAAGAAAAAGAATAGAAAAACCAAAAGAACAATC
Source organism: Gossypium hirsutum (assembly GCF_007990345.1). Taxonomy (NCBI): domain Eukaryota; kingdom Viridiplantae; phylum Streptophyta; class Magnoliopsida; order Malvales; family Malvaceae; genus Gossypium; species Gossypium hirsutum. The sequence continues at coordinate 63,778,741 of NC_053434.1, forward strand.
AATTTTATTCATTAATAGGGATATATTCAAACTCTATATTTATAAATAAAAGAAGTATAAATTATATAAAATTCTACTTCTTATAAACATTAAATTTGTAATGTATATCAAACTTCTTATCCTAATGAACATTCACTTCTATAATAATACTATATTTATATTAGTGTTGAAATTTTAGAAAATTATAAAATATTAAAAAATCATATTACTTCTAACAAAATTTTGAGGATTCAAATATATAAATTCTAAAATATATAATTATCCTTTCTTTTTAATGTTTTTTTCCTTATTCTCTTTTTCTTATCTTCCAAAAACTCCTTCGCTGACACAACACCCCTACTCTGCTGACCCTTGTCATCAAGAAAGGCACCAGAACGATTTTTTTCTTTCCCTCTCTTAGAACCTCCAGACAGTTTTCTCTAAAATAAAACTGAGTTACCTAAAGTTCATCCTTAAAGTACCATAGTGTTAGACGGTTTACAAGTTCAATACCAATGTGGCCCACACTTTAAAAATAGTTGTTGTTGATACATGGTATCAACAGCAGTGAAGAAGGGGAAGAGTGTTCTGGTCAAGGAGCATAGAGGATAAAGATAATAAAATTTGGTATTTCTAGTACCGTCCTCCCTCAAGAGGGCAATTAGAATTTTATTATATAAGGGGATTAATCAAGTCAGATTCCGAGTCAAACCATAGGTCGAGTTATTTTTACTATAATTATATAATAATTTGCCCCCCATCTTATTGAAGAAGAGTTATTAAGTAACTATTCTAAGCAAGCTTACAATTATGATGTGTGTAATTTGGGTCTTACTATATAGATTTCAACTTGAAACTTTTCTGAGCAAATTTTATTGTCCAGTAGTGTGCTACAGGAGTCAAGAACTGTATTACAAAATACCTTGAATCATGTTTCTCGTAAGTAAAAATTTGCCCATCATATTGTCAAAAAAATTAGCAATCTTTGAAAACGACTGTAAAATCAAGTTAAAATCAGCAAACTGTAAAAATGATAGTCGCGATCTTAAATCAAGCGAACTGTTAGAAAATTGAATGTCGCGATCTTAAATCAGTGAACTGTAAAAATAAAAGTTGTGATATTAAATAGAGCGAACCGTAGAAATGACAGACGCAATCTTAAACCAAGCAACCTGTTAGAATATCAAAGGTCGTGATCTTAAATTGAGCAAACCTTAAAAATAACAGTTGTGATATTAAACCGGGCAAATTGTTAGAATACTAAAGGTCACAATCTTAAATCGAGAAAATCGTAAAAAGGACAGTTACAATCTTAAATCAATTAAACTATTAGAATAACGAAGGTCGTGATCCTAAATCAAGCAAATAGAAAAATGACAGTTGAAATCTTAAATAAATCAAACTATTAGAATATCAAAGGTCTCGATCTTAAATCAAGTGAACCTTAAAAATGACAGGCGCAATCTTAAATCGAATAAACTGTTAGAATACAAAGGTCACGATCTTCAATCAAGTGAACCGTAAAAATGACAGTCATGATATTAAATCGAGTGAACTATTAGAATACCAAAAGTCTCGATCTTAAATCAAGCGAACCATAAAAATAATAGCCATGATATTCAATACAGCAAACTGTTAGAATACTAAAGGTCACGATCTTAAATTTAATAAACCGTAAAAATGACAGTTGTGATTGATCGCGATTTTTGTGACAAGTAAGTTTTAAATATTTATAATTAATCGTTCTTGAAACTAACTATTATCGCGATGTAGGCAAGTGTACCTATCGAACAGTAGTATAGTTTTAGCAAGACTGGATTGTCAAACCCAAAGGAACTAAAAGTACTAGTAATGACTGTTTTTTTATTATCTAGCCAAAAAATAAGGTGGTTTTGTTTTAACTAACTAATTAATTAATCTAAGAATTCACACAAAGTAGAATTAGGGGATTACTTTTGGAAAACGATTGAATTAAGACAATACCTAAGGAAAAATCCACCTAGACTTCACTTGTTATTCTGACTCTAAATTGGACGATTTATTCAGTTAACTTGTTCCGTAGAGATCCCTAAGTTATGTTATTATCCCTATTCAAGACTAATAAAGTCTAATCCCTAGATTGAATAATTGAGACTTTTCTCTAATTAACGCCCTAGGGTTGCATTAACTCGATCTATGGATACCCCTATTAGGTTTCACCTTAATCTGGCAAAATCTTGTCATCCTATCTCTAGGTGCGCAATCAACTCCGCTTAATTATGACAAATGTACTCTTAGACAGGGTCTATTCCTCCTTTGAATAAGAGCTTATCTAATCAGTATCCTAGGATATCAAAACAAGAATTAAGAACACATAATTAAGAACAAGTTAAATAGTTATCATACAATTTAGAAATTAATAACAAGATTCATCTTAGGTTTCATCCCCCTTAGGTATTTAGAGGATTTAGTTCATAACTAAAAATGAAAACATCTCAGAAGAATAATGAGTACAAAACATAAAGAAAACCCAAAACTCCTGAAGGGAAATTGAAGGGAGATCTTCACTCTTGATGATGAATCCGGCTTCTAAGATGGATCAATCAGCTTTCTTCAAGTAATTCCTTCCTTCCTCCCTCTGTGTCACTCCTCTAGGGTGTATTTATAGGCTTTAGAATGCCTAGAAGCCCTCAAAATTGGCCTTTTCCGAATTGGACTCAACTTGGGCTCGACAGGGACACGCTCCTGTGACACACCTGTGTGAGTCATGCTTTGAATCTGCCAAATTGACACGGCCATGTGGTCTGCCCGTGTGAGGAGGCCTAAGCCATGTTGGATTCGTACTTTGGCCTATTTTTCTCTATTTTGGGCCCGTTTCTCGTTCCTTTCGCTCTTCTATGCTCTCCTAAATATAAAACATGAAATTAAAGCATTAGGAGGATCGAATTCACCAATTCTAATGGAAAATCATCCATAAAATGCGTTAAGCATGGGGTAAAAATATGTATAAATTACGGTTTATCAAATACCCCCACACTTAAGCATTTTCTTGTACTCAAGCAAAATTCTTAACTTATAATCAAAATAAATTCTTCTCAACTTATAATTTCTATCGATAATATCTCAAAATAATCCATAGGTAATCATACATTGAGAATTCAACTAAAAGAACATCAAAGTTTCAATCGTTCCAAGTTGAGCATTTTATTCTGAAAACATAGGTGTCTCCCCTCGTCTAAGTAATTACCTTGTATTCAAAATGTCACAGAGTGTTACATCCTCACCAAATATTCACTCAAATCACTCGAGGTGTTTAAGGACAATAAATGAAGCACTCAATAGTTAATAATGAAAAGTCCTTACCATAGGCTTGCATGAAAATCAAATCTCCACCACTATAATTTGAGATGATACATCAATCAAAAGGTCTTTAGAGGGTTGTAATGAGGCTTGGTTAGGGGGTGTGGTCACAAGCTGAAAGAAAAGGTTAGAATTGAGATTGACTTGAAAAATTGCCTAACTAGAAAAATAGCTAGTCATTAATTGCGTACAACAAAGCTTTTCTCAGAATATGGAATTTAACTTCTTTAGCTCAGAAGATTACTACTATTAAGATGTATACATTTTTTTTAAGAGCAAGTTAAATAAAAAGTAGAATAAAACTTAGCTAAGCAACTATTTCAATTCCAATCTCGACAAAAAATGGGGATCAAATTAATTTAGGGGATTTCAACAATAATGGGTTAAGGGTTAATATTAAGGGTAATACAAAAATGGCTTGTTAGCTCAACGGGGTTCACTAAGGGTTAATCGTAGAGGTAGGCTTTTCATGGCATGAGTGGGTTAATCCTAAGTGCCTTTGCCATTTTGACATATCAAATCAAATAGTGTGGTCTTAACATGCATAATCAAGCAAGTTCTAGAATAACAATTCAATACTGACGCACTCAAAGCAATAATAAAAGTGAGCATGCGAATTTCAAATTTGGGCGCGTCTGACAATTTCCCCGCGCCCGTGTACCTTGGGCGTGTTGGTTCACACGGTCGTGTCGCACGGCTGTGTCTGGCTTTGTTCGCTTCTCCTACACTCGTGTATATAGGCCCACGCTTGTGTTAATTTAACAGGTTAGACCACAAGTGCTAGACATGGGCATGTCAAATGCCAGTGTTAATTTGACAGGTTCAGCCACGGTTTCAAGGCACGGGCGTGTCGCACGCCCGTGTTATTTTGGCAGGTTTGCCCACAACCATGTCGCACAGTCGTGGCGATTTATCATAGCCCGTGTTGGGGAAATCTTTGCTCTGTTTTCACACAGCCCTCAACACGACCGTGTGCTTTGCCATGTCTATGTGGTAAACTTGTATTCAAGAGCTCCGTTAGTAAGTTAGGTGTTAAACACTAAAATTTAAAGAAGTTAATACAGATAGTGCTCGGGTTGCCTCCTGAGAAGCGCTTATTTATAGTCTAAGCTCGACTTACCTCATTGAATGGTCATAGGGGTTCGAGGAGTTTATACTCCTCATTCCTGCTATCATTCTCATCAAAATAAGGTTTTAGACGGGTGTTGTTTACCTTAAAAGTGCCGAACTTCGGATGACTTACCTCGACTGTACCAAATGGGAAAACGCTAAGTACTGTGAGAGGAATTTCTTCATTCAGTGTGGTAGCGAAAATGTGAGGAACTGCGGCATCTAATAAGACTTTATCTCCAACCTTAAGTTGATGTGGGAAGGTGTTAAGCTCAGTCTGGCGTAGTTCTGGTTTATCGTGTGTTCTTGGTTTATGCGTCCGCCATTCATCTAGCTCCTCAATTTTTAGCCTTCGATCTCCATGAACAGGTCCTCTGCTACTGCTTAAGAATGACTCATGTGCTTCCTTCGGACTCATTTCCTGCAAAGTAGGTTGCACCATATTGTCAATTTTACTAGAATGGGTTAAACGATCACCTTCAATTTCCGATGTGTTGCCAGAATTGCGAGCTTGAAGAGTGATTGTTTCGTCTCCCACACAGAGTGTGAGTTCACCTATACCAACATCAATAATCGTTTTAGCAGTTGCTAAAAAGGGCCTTCCTAAAATCAAAGGAGTGTTGCTCTCTTCCTCTATGTCTAAAACAATGAAGTCAACGAGAAATATAAATTTATCAATTTTAACTAGCACATCTTCAATAATACCCCTAGGAAATCTTATAGTTTTGTCTGCTAATTGAATGCTCATCCTAGTCCGTTTGGGTTTCTCGAGACCTAATTGTTTGAACATTTTGTAAGGCATGACGTTAATACTAGCCCCTAAATAAACTAATGCATTATTAACATCTAAACTACCAATTAAGCAAGGAATCGTAAAACTCCCTGGATCTTTTAGTTTGATGGGTTGTTTATTTTGGAGAATAGCTGAGCAAACTGCGTTTAGCTCCACATTCGGCGCCTCATCCAACTTTTGCTTATTTACTAAAAGCTCCTTTAAAAATTTTATTACGTTTGGCATCTGCGATAGAGCTTCAATAAATGGTAAGTTAATATGAAATTTTTTTAAGAGTTCAAGGAATTTACCAAATTGTTCATCTGAACGGTCTTTCCTTGTCGCGTTGGGGTATGGCACACGAGGTTTATATTCGACATTCACTGATTTTTTTTTATTATGACCTACCTCACCTTGACCTCTGCTTACCACAGTTTCTTGCCTCGGTTCTGGCTCAGGCTCAACAAATCCTTCTTCATCTTGAACATTAATCGCGTTGAGTTGTTCCCTTGGGTTGGGTTCAGTATTACTTGGCAAGCTACTTTGTGGTCGTTCGGAGATTAGTTTAAAAAGCTGGCCTATCTAAGTTTCGAGCCCTTGGATTGATGCTTGTTGATTTTTAAGTGCTGTTTCGATGTTCTAAAAACGGGTTTCTAACACCGAGATAAACTTTGTGAGCATCTCTTCAAGGTTCAGTTTCTTTTCCTGTTGATATGGTGGCTGTTGAAAACCCAGAGGATGTTGTGGTCTTTGATTTCCTTGACCGCCCCACGAGAAATTTGGGTGGTTCCTCTAACCTGCATTGTAAGTGTTACTATATGAATTGTTTTGAGATCGAGGATTATTACCCATGTAATTTAACTACTCGTTACCTATGTTGTGGCCGTAAGGTTGGTATTCCGAATGGCTTGTTCCACCTCCACTTACTTTGCACTGCATTACTAGGTGAACCTGTGAAGAACTAAGAAAACTATCAATCTTTTTATTTAGAAGTTCTACCTGGTTTGAAAGCATAGTAACCGAATCGACGTTATAAACGCCAGCTATTTTAGTTAGCTTAGTCCTCATGACTTGCCACTAATAGTTATTCAGTGACATCTCCTCTATAAACTCATAAACATCTTCAGGTTTTTTATTATTGATGGTTCTGCCAGCAGTTGCGTCAACCATTTGTCAAGTCGAAGGATTTAGGCCATTATGGAATGATTGAACCTGAAGACAAAGCGGTAACCCATGGTGAGGGCACCTTCTCAAAAGGTATTGTATCTCTCACATGCATCGTAGAGTGTTTCTAAGTCCACCTGCACAAACGAAGATATATCATTACGTAATTTGGCCATTTTAGCGAATGAAAAATGTTTTAATAGAAATTTTTCGGCCATTTGCTCCCAAGTAGTAATTGACCCTCGTGGTAACGAGTTCAACCACTATTTAGCTTTGATCCTCAATGAAAAAGGGAATAACCGAAGACGAATGGCATCATCAAAAAAACCACTAATTTTAAATGTATTGCATAGTTTCAAAAAGTTTGCTAAGTGAGCGTTGGGATCCATTCTGCAAACCATCAAACTGAACAAATTGTTGTATCATTTGAATAGTGTTAAGTTTTAGTTCAAAAGAATTTGCAACTACAGCAGGTCTAACTACACTCGATTCAGTTCCTGTTAAAGAAGGTTTAGCATAATCATACATAGTGAATGGAGCAGGATTTTAATTAACCGCAATTACAGGAGGTAGCTGATTGTCTTGGTTTTCAGCCATCTCTTCGGTTGGGGGTTGAGTATCATCCTCCTGCTCGTTCTCTGTGTATCTTAAGCTTCACCTTATTTCTCGTTGGTTTCTGTGAACTGTGCGATCGATTTCTTCATGACAGCCCTAAATTGACCCTAGTCGGAGAGTGGTTTCGGGACCACGAAACCGAGTCTTATAAATAATTAAAGATTATATTCTGTGTTTATGATGTGCGTAAATGCTTGTGTGATAGTTCCATACTTTAATTTGGTCAGTGTATGTGAAATTTATTAGTAGGGACTTATGTGAGACAATTTAGAAATATGCTAGGCAAGTGTTCAAGTGGCCTACTAATATATGTGGGAAAGTGATTGTCCTTGTATGTCAAATTAGCCAAATTAAAGCATAGTGGCCGGCCATGCTATGGGTGGAAACATGTCACAAACATGTTAGGTTAGTATGTATGTTAGGAAAAATAAAATAATGAGCATGGTAATTAAATAATGAAAGGGAGGAGTGATGAAAAAAAAATGGTCTCATCCATGCCCCCCCCTTTGCCGTGAATGGAAGAAAGAAAACAAATTGCTATAAAAAAATTTCAGTTAATACGCTTGTAAAATCCCAACAATGAGGTATGTTTCGTATGTGCATTGGAATAGTTGATTCCCTTCGAATAATATTCGCTCAGTCGAGTAATGAGCTTCTAGTATTTGGCTAAGATGATCCCTTATGTATGAATATAGGGGTTGGAATGTGAAGTAGGAATGATTTGAGAAAATGTATATATGGAATTATCCGTTTAGTTATATGAATGCTATACTTCTGATGTGCTTAAATTCTTTGCTCAAAACTTACTAAGCATTTAATGCTTACTCCGTTTCTTTGATTCTGTAACACCCCGAACCCGAGACCGACACCGGAGTCGGACACGAGATGTTAACAAACTTTGAAAAAAATTTTCCAGACACTGCCCAGTCTGAGTACTAGTCGCTTCAAAAATCATATCTTGAGTTTCACAACTCGAAAATCAGTTTTGTGATTTTTCCCTGAAACTAGACTCATGTCTCCATCTATGTATTTTTTTCTAGAATTTTTGGTCGGGCCAATTAGTACAGTTTATTAGTCAAAGTCTCCCATGTTACAGGGGTCGACTACACTGACCTTTTCCCATTACGACTTGGATATCTCTCTGCACAGAGCTTCAATACTGATGCCGTTTGTTTCTATGGAAACTAGACTCAGAGAGGAATCCATAAATATATGGTATGACCCCTAATTATCTCTGGTCAATTTATAGTGAATTTCCTAAGTCGGAACAGGGAATCCAGAAACTGTTCTGGCCCTGTTCCACAAGAACCCGAATATCTCTTACTGTACTGTTCATATGATTGTTTCGTTACTTTCATATGAAAGTAGATTCATCAAGGTTCGATTACATAATTTATTCACTATTTAATTCCACTCCTACGAATTCTTGTGATTTTTCCAATCCACACCACTGCTGCTGTCAGCCTCTGTTTTCAAAGTAAACCTTACCTATTTCCGGGGTTTCATGGACCAACTAGGGCCTTGTCATACATATGCCCACATATGATCATACTTAGCCATTCCAATGGCTGATCATTTGCTCAACACTTCCATTCCAACTATAGTTACATCATGAAACCATCTATACATTCATAAACACGAATGGTCTAATGCCATACTCCACTTCTACAAGCCATTTTCGCATGGTTGTACACTTATACATTTCATAAAGTACTCGAAAAACAACAATGGGTAGTCCTATACATGCCATATCAAAATTCAACCAAAATAGTACCCAAAAGAGCCTTTGATAGTGTGGGCGACTTCGACTTCAAGATCCCGAGTCCGATAGCTGGAGAACCAAAAATCTATAAAACATAGGAGCAGTGTAACGAGTAAGCAATTTATGCTTAGTAAGTTTTGATCAAGGAATTCCAGCATAAACAAAGAATAACACACATTTAGCTAAACGGAATATTTCATAATACGCAATTTACCGATATCAAACTTGCTTCACAACATTAACAACCCTTATGTACATACACAATAGACTAACTTAGCCGAAGGCCGGTAGCTCGTTTATCAACTGAGCGAACATTTATTTGTAAGGGCTCGATTAAATTCAACACATACGTAACATATCCCCATATTGGGATGTTTTTCGAGTATTCGCTGGGATTTTACAGCAAGCTCATTCATTACCAAATCACGTACCTTCGGGATTTAACCGGATATAGCTCCTCGTTCAAATGCCTTCGGGACATAGCCCGGTTTTAGTAACTCACACAATGCCTTCGGGACTTAACCCAGATTTAATAACTCGCACGAATGCCTTCGGGACTTAACCCGGATTTAGTATCTCGCACAAAGGCCTTCGGGGCTTAACCCGGAATTTGTATCTCGCACAAATGCCTTCGGATCTTAGTCCGGATATATTCACTTAGCACAAAGCCTTCGGGACTTAGCCCGGACAGCATTCAATTAATCATGCACATCTAACAATAATTCATGGCACATTCGTATTTCTTTTTCATTAGCAAAACTCAAACACAAGGCACATACCATCCTTGCACATTCGGCTCAATAGCCACACATAGAGCATGATTTTAATTTGCTTAAAACATGATTTAATCACATCGTAATTTAAGCTCTCTTACTCGAGAACTTACCTCGGGTGTTGTCGAACGATTCCGCTAGCTATTCAACCACTTTTTCCTTCCCTTTATCGGATTTATTTCCCCTTTGCTCTTGAGCTTAATTAAACAAATAAATTGATTTCATCATTTAGGCATCAAAAAGATGAACACAAGGCACTTAGCCCATATTTATACATTAGACATTAAAGTCTCATACATGAAAAAATCATGCATCAACACAACATATTAGCTAATTTCTTTCCCCTTGGCCGAATATGCATGTCTATTTTTGGGGTCGATTTCAACACTTAATACACACATATACACACTAGTAAAGCATCCTCCCCCTTTTCATCAATTTAACACATGCATTGCTCATTAACTTGCAAAGTTACATTCGGCCTTAGCACACATCTTCCTAGCCGATTCTTCTCCATTTAGCAACCAATGCACATATGTGCTCACACAAAAATGCTAAAAAGGAGGTTCAAGAATCATCAAGCCATCATCACATGCATCATTAACAAGCTTCATATTTTGCATGCAATGGCATTAACACAACCTCCACCTAGGCCGAATCTTAACTCATCCTCATGCCTCATCACCACAACATCAAACATCAACCAAGAATGATGCATCCATGGTCAAGTGCCATTTCCATCACATAGCAAGATTTAGACCATGGGCTAGGTAGAACTCAAGCTAACAACTAAAACATGCATGCATCTCATGGAACATCATCAAACATACCTTAGCCTAGCTACATGCATGGCCGAATCTCTTCACCTTTCTTCTTCTTTCCTTCTTAAAATTTTTGGCCAAGGATGAACCAAAGGATGAGAAAATTTTTTCTTTGTTTTTCTTTCTAATTTAGGCTAAATGAAGGTGAGAAAAGGATGAACAAAGATCTTCTCCTCTCTTTTCTTTAGCTCACGGCAATGGGGGGGAAAAGAATCAACTACACACTTTTTTTTTTGTATTCATCATACTCCTTTTCATTATTTAATTTCCATGCCTATTATTTTATTTTTTTCCACCCATGATGCACCAACAAAACATGTCTATGACATGTCTTGGCCATCAAACTTGGTCTACCATGCTTCTCATGGCCGGCCACTACTAGTAGGGGGGGAAATTTGACATGCAAGTCCCCCCTTTGTCCACATGCACTAATAGGTCCTCACACATTGACCTATCACATTTTAGAATTTTCTTACATAAGTCCTATTGACCAAATTCACATGCAATCGACCAAATCGAAGCTTGAAATTTTCACACATTCATAATTACATATTCTAGACAATAAGCATCACATTCAACATTTCGGTGACTCGGTTTAGCGGTCCCGAAACCACTTCCCGACTAGGGTCAACTTTGGGCTGTCACAGATTCTCTGTTTTATAGATTTTGGTTCTTCAGCTATCGGACTCGGGATTTTGAAGTCGAAGTCGCCCACACTATCAAAGCTCATTTTGGTATACTTTTGGTTGAACTTTGAAATGGCATGTATAGGACTACCCTTTTGTTGTTGGTCATGAACCCTTCGGTTTTGTGTAAATTTGGATAGCCATGCGAAAATGGCTTAAATATACTTTGATCATAGCATTATAATCGTTTAGTATGTTGTCCGTCGAGAGGTATGGAAATGTTGGTAACGGTTAGCCATGGGAATGGTTATTCATGATCACTTTTGGTATATGTATGACAAACTCTAGTTGATCCATGGAGGATCATGAAATAGGTAAAGTTTACCTTAAAAATAGATGCTGGCAGCAGCAGTGATGTGGATGTGAAAATTTACTAAAAATAGTAGGAATGAAGTTAAATAGTGAATAAATTATTTAATCGAACCTTGATGAATCTATTTTCATAGGAAAGTAACGAAACGTTCATATGAACAGTATATTATGAGATGTTAAAGTTTTTGTGAGACAGGGCCAGAACGGTTTCTGGATCCCCTGATCTGACTTTGGAAATTCATTATAAATTAACCAGAGATAATTAGAAGTCATTCCTTATATGTATAGATTTATTTTTGAGTCTAGTTTCATTAGAAACAAACGGCATCAGTGTTGAAGTCCTGTACAGGGAGATATCCAAGTCGTAATGCATGAAGGTCAGTGTAGTCGCACCCTGTAACAGGGGAGACTTTAACTAATAAACTGTACTAATTGGCTCAACCAAAAATTCTAGAAAACAAATTTTAGATGGATATATGAGTCTAATTTCAGGAAAAATTTACGAAACTGGTTTTCGAGTTTTGAAACTCAAGATATGATTTTTAAGGAGACAGTGATGCAGTAACCAGCTTGTCTGGAAATTTCTAAATGGACTGAAAAAAATATATATATATATATAAGTGAATTTAGTCTGTGAACCCCTCGTGTTCGACTCCGGCAACGGTCTCGGGTACGGGGTGTTACAAAAACAACAATTAAGAACACATAATTAAGAACAAGTTAAATATTTATCATACAATTCAGAAATTAATAACAAGATTCGTCTTAGGTTTCATCCCCTTAGGTATTTAAGGGATTTAGTTCATAACTAAAAAGGAAAACATCTCAGAAGAATAATGAGTACAAAACATAAAGAAAACCCAAAACTCCTGAAGGGAAATTGAAGGGAGATCTTCAGTCTTGATGATGAATCCGGCTTCTAAGATGGATCAATCGACTTTCTTCAAGTAATTCCTTCATTCCTCCCTCTGTGTCACCTTACTTTTCTCCTCTAGGGTGTATTTATAGGCTTTAGATTGCCTAGAAGCCCTCAAAATTAGCCTTTTCTGAATTGGACTCAACTTGGGCTCGACAGGGACACGCCCATGTGAGTCGTGCTTCGAATCTGCCAAATTGACACGGTCATGTGGTCTACCCGTGTGAGGAGGTCCAGGCCATGTTGAATTCGTACTTTGGCCCTTTTTCTTTGTTTTTGGCTCGTTTCTCATTCCTTTTGCACTCCTATGCTCTCCTAGGTATAAAACATGAAATTAAAGCATTAAGAGCATCGAATTCACCAATTCTAATGGAAACTAATCCATAAAATGCGTTAATCATGGGGTAAAAATATGTATAAATTACGGTTTATTAGTGATCTTAAATCAAGTGAACTATTAGAATACCGAATGTCACAATCTTAAATCGAGTGAACTGTTAGAATATAGAAGGTCTCGAACTTAAATCAAGAGAACCTTAAAAATGACAGTCACGATCTTAAATTGAGTGAACCTTAAAAATGACAGTCTCAATCTTAAATCAAGCAAACTGTTAGAATATCAAACCTTGATCCACATGGCCAAGGCCATTTTGGGCCGTGCAGGCCATACGGGCGTGTGGGTCCACGCGGGCCGACAACATGGGTGTATAAGCCCATCTCTACTGTTTTGTTGCTAAGGTGGCACGGGTCGCCCGAGACGACTGTGAACCTACTATAGGGTCAGTAAGCTTACGTAGACCCCTAGTTAACTAAAATGATTGTATGACTGATATGTATATATTTTTTATAGTATATCCTGAAACTGCTATAGGTAGTATATACTGAGACTACTATAGATAGACTGTTCTAAAAACACTTAAAATAGCATATACTGAGACTATAGTAAAACTGATAGACATCGATTGACATTGCAATGTACGAAATAAGCTTTACACTTCTAATATTGTTTTCATAAAATATCTGTTAATAAACACTGGAACTGTAAACAGATTCATAAAATTGTTAATAAAGATAAAACGCAATTAGACAATGAGCACCAGAGGTACTCGCGGACGTGGTACAAGAGGCCATGGTAGAGGTCGTAAAGGTGCTCGATCTTGGTCTTCGTCATCTGGCAATCTGCCTAATTTGGATACTAGTGAGACACCAGCTTCACCTGTAACTGAGACTGGATCCCATGATTGTACAGCTGGGCACAACGCACTGTCCTAGGCCATGTTGAAGATTTTAGAGAGGGTTGCTGGGCCCAATACTAGATTCGGAGGCCGAGGGTCGATTATGGAATGACTCCAGTCTAATAGAGCTGAGCTTTTCAGGGGTACTGCTGGAGTTACCTTTAATGTGGATGAGTACTAAATACAGGCCACATAGAGGATTATGAACGATCTGGACTGCACTCTCGAGCAGAAATTAAAGGGTACTATAGTGCTACTACATGATGAGGCATATCAGTGGTGGCTCACTGTTAAGGGGAAATATGTGGGGGCCAGTTATGTGGATGCTCGTAGGAGAGAGTTCCTAAATATGACTTAGGGAGATAGATCGATGGCCGAGTGTAAGGCCAAATTTTTTAGACTGAGCCGCTATGTGTGAGGTATAGTGGCGACTGAGTATAAGCAATGTGTTCACTTCGAGGATGGCCTCAGGGATAATTTGAGGGTTCTAATAGCTCCGTAGGGGGAGCAAGACTTTGTAGCACTGGTTGATAAGGTGAAGATCACTGAGGAAGTGAAGCGTGCTGAGCGCCACAACCGAGAGAGAGGTATGAGCAAGAGGGATTCGGAGCCCTCAAGTTCCATTCAGAGGCCTAAGAAAAAGGTCAAGGCGAGTGTTGGAAAAGAACTGGGTTTGTTTGAGGTGTGGTTCATTAGAGCTCTATATTGGAGAGTGTCTGCGGAGGTCTGATCAGATGCAATCTCTGGGAACTGGTACTGCACCACCACCGAGAGTAGCTCAGCAGACACCGAAAGGCCATGGTCAGGCCAAAGGTGGTAATGCGTTAGGCCGTGGTCAAAAGGCACCGGGGAGAGGTGCTGGTCATACTGAGGTGAGGCAGCTGGCTTTAGTTTATGCTGCACATCACCGAGAGGATGGAGATGCTCCAGACGTTATCACGGGTACGTTCTTTATTTATAATGTACCTTATACTGCACTAATATATATAGGATCGACTCATTCCTATATAACCTGTACTGTGTCTGAGAACTTGGGTATCTTGGTTGAGAGCACTCCGAGTGAGGTGACTATACTGAGTCCGCTGGGACAATTAGTAAGGGTAAATAACTTGTTTAGAGATGTTCCTTTAGTGGTTCAATTGGCTATTTTTCTAGCTGATCTGATGGAACTGCCTTTTGAAGAGTTTGATCTGATACTGGGAATAGACTGGTTGGTTAAACACCGAGTGAGCTTAGTTTGTGCCACAAAAAGGGTTGTATTGAGAACTAAGGACGATAGCGAGGTAGCCGTAATTGGGGAACGTCGAAACTACTTATCAAATGTAATTTCTGCATTGAGGGCAAAAAAGTTGGTTCGTAAGGGATGTGAGGCGTATCTGGCCTACATCAGTGTTTCAGATTCTGGGGATTCTTCAGTTAAGGATATCAGGACGGTTAAAGACTTTCTGGATGTTTTTCCTGAATAGCTACCTGGGTTACCTCTGAATTGTGAAGTAGAGATCGGGATTGAGCTCTTTCCTGGTACAGCTCTAGATTTATCATTCCCTATAGAATGACACCGAAAGATATTGTGGAGCTTAAAGCTCAGATTCAAGAGTTACTGGATCGTGGGTTCATCTGCCCTAGTGTGTCTCCGTGGGGAGCACCAGTTCTATTCGTGAAAAAGAAGGATGAATCCATGCATCTGTGTATCGACTATCGAAAATTGAACAAGTTGACAATCAAGAATAAGTATCCCTTACTGATGACAGATAATATGTTTGACCAGTTCCGAAGATTTTCTCCAAGATTAACCTCCGATCAAGATATCATCAGTTGAGGGTTAAGGAGACTGATGTATACAAGACAGCATTTAAGACTGGATATGGTCATTACGAGTTCCTAGTGATGCCATTTGGATTGACGAATGCACCAATGACTTTCATGGATCTGATGAACCGAGTGTTCCAGCCCTATCTGGATCGACTCGTAGTGGTATTTATTGATGACATATTGGTGTACTCGAGGTCTGAGGATGAGCATGATGAACACCTCAAAGTGGTTATGCAGATCTTACGGAGAAACAACTATACGCCAAGTTCAGTAAGTGTGAGTTCTGGTTACGGGAAGTAACATTTTCGGGCCATGTAGTTTCTGCTGAGGGGATTAGGTTCGATCCTCGAAAGATTGAGGCGATGTTGGATTTGAAATAGCCTAAGACTGTATCTGAGATTTGTAGTTTTCTAGGATTAGCAGGGTATTATTAATGATTTATAGAGGGTTTTTAACTGATTGCAGCACCCTTGACTAAGCTGCTGTGTAAGGGTGTGCCATTTAACTGGACTGATACGTAGCAAGAGAGCTATGCAAAGCTCAAAATTGTACTGAATGAGGCCCCTATTTGATACAGCCAGAGTCAAGAAAATAGTTTACTGTCTACAGCGATGCATGTCAGTTTGGGATGTGTGTTGATGAAAAAGGGTAAGGTGGTAGCGTATGCGTCTCATTAGCTTAAGACTTATGAGGCAAATTATCCAACGCATGACCTAGAGTTGGCCGCAATGGTGTTCGCATTGAAAATTTAGAGGCATTACCTATATGGTGAAAAGTGTATCAGCTACATAGATCACAAGACCTTCAAGTATCTCCTCACTCAGAAGGAGCTAAATCTTTGGCAGCGTAGATGGATTGAGCTACTTAAGGACTACGACTGTACGATTGAATACCACCCTAGTAAGGCCAATGTGGTGGCTGACGCACTGAGTCGTAAGGTTATGACTGATTTGAGGGCTATCTTTACTCGCCTTAGTTTATTTGATGATGGAAGTCTGCTAGCTGAGCTTCAAGTTAAGCCTCCGTGGATTGAGCATATTAAGGGTAAGCAATTGGAGGACGAATCTTTGGGTCTTCATTTCCAACAGGTTGACAGTGGGCATACTGAGGACTTTAGACTGAATAGCGAAGGGGTACTCTGTTTCCATAGGAGAATCTGTATATTGAAAGACACTGAATCGAGGCAGTCGATACTGAGAGAGGCACATAGTATCCCCTATACTATGCATCCTGGTAGAAATAAGATGTACTGAGAACTTCGTAAGTTATACTGGTGGCTAAGACTTAAATGAGAGGTTATCGATTTTGTGGGTAAATGTCTGACTTGCCAGCAGGTTTAGGCTGAGCCTCAGTTACCTTCGGATTTGTTTCAGCCAATTAAGATTCCACTTTGGAAGTGGGAGAGGGTAACTATGGACTTTGTTAGTAGGTTACCCCTCACACCCACTGATAAGGATTCTGTATGGGTCATCATGGATCGATTCACCAAGTCCGCCCATTTCGTACCTATTCATACTGACTACTCACTACAGATGCTGGCTAAAATGTATGTGTCTGAGATAGTGAGACTGCATAGGATACCAATTTCGATCATCTCTGATAGGGATCCTCGCTTCAAGTCTCAATTCTAGAAAAAGCTACATGAGGCTTTGGGTTCAAGGTTAGACTTCAGTACTGCTTTCCATCCTCAGACAGATGGTCAATCTGAGAAGGTGATTTAGATACTGGAGGATATGTTGAGGAGCGGTGTGATTGACTTCTGAGGCAGTTGGGAGGAGTATTTGTCATTGGAAAAGTTCGCTTACAATAATAGTTACCAGTCTAGTATACAGATGGCACCTTACGCGACACTTTATGCTCGTAAGTGTCACACTCTTTTATGCTGGATTGAGTTAGGCGAGCGACAAGTTCTGGGTCTTGAATTGGTTTCTGATACTAAGGATAAGGTTAGATTGATATGGGATCGACTGAAAGCGGCATCTGATAGACAAAAGTCTTTTGCAGACTTGAAGCTACGCGGGATCGAGTATTCTATGGGAGACTCTGTATTTCTTAAGGTCTCGCCATGGAATAAAGTACTGAGATTTGGTCGTAAAGGCAAGTTGAGCCCTAGGTTTATTGGACCCTATCGCATACTAAAATGAGTGGGACCAATTGCCAACTAGTTAAAGCTACCTCTAGAGTTGGATCAAATTCATGGTGTTTTCCATGTCCTGATGTTGAAGCGCTACTACTATGATCCAACGCATATTGTTCTAGTGGAGGAGATCGAGGTTAGGCCAAATCTGACTTTTGAGGAGGAACCGGTTTAGATATCGGATCGCAACGTAAAGAAATTTTATCCCACTAGTTAAGGTTATATGGCGTAATCATGGCTCTTAGGAGGTCATGTGGGAGCCTAAAGATGCGATGCGTCAATAGTATCCTCATCTATTCTGATCAGGTAAAATTTCGAGGCAGAAATTTTCCTTTAGGGCGTAGAGTTGTAATGCCCAAAAAATTTATGTATATGTTTCTATTATCGAATGACACAAATACCTGTCTGCTTTAGTGGTTATGTGTTCTAAGAGAGTCTGAGAAGTCCTAAGTTCAAGCCTTGACTTGGGTAGATTTTTGTTTTATATAAATAAAGCCCTATCTCTAGACAGTAGGCTTTTAATTAATTGTTTGTATAATCATGTCAGAATGGGCCTGCTAGTCTGGTGGATAAGTGGAGCGTCATTATGCTAAAGGTCTTGGGTTCGAGCTATTGCTTGAGCATTATTTTTGCTAGTGGTGCCTTGAAGTGTTTGAATGGAACTGAAATGCCGAAGTGGTAGAGGTGAAGTGGGAAGTGTGGAGAGAAAATTTATAGATTTGGATAATATGAGTGGTTGGATGGTTTTTAGGAGAAATTTGAGGGATTTGGGGATAATGGGACTGAATCTTTATTTTGTTATTGTGTTATTTCAAATTCCCAAAGTTCTTCTATGCTTCTGCCGTTTCTTTCCCCAACTCTACCAGACCTCTGGCGAAGTTTCTTTTTCTTCTCCATTCTTGCCGATTTTGGTCTTTGGTTTACGTTCTCTCTTTCTATTTTCTAGAGTTGCACAAAGAATTCCTCCTTTTCCGTCGTTGTTACTTTTTCTTCTTCATTCATCACATTAAGTTCTATTGAAATCAAGTCTTCCAATTTTCAATTGTCAAGGTTTTGGTAAGTTTTAGCAAGAAATTTGTTTCTTTTTGATAATTCCCCTTTTGATGTGTTTTGTATATGACGTTAGGGGGAGGTTTTCAAGCATCTGTGGTCACCAATTGGAGTTCTATATCGTGTGGAAAATTATGTTCATTGATTGAAGATGAGAGGTTAGTCACTTGTGGGTTAAACCTTGATGCGAGTTCGTTGTGGATCGCTCTTTTTAATCAATATGCTATCGTGGATTTCGTAAGTACCATTGTAGTTTGATTTTTGCTAGTCTTATCATCTACTTCGACTAATTAAATTCAATAGTAATCACTCAATTGTGGGATTGACTGTTAGTTCTTTGATTGGTATAGGTTAATCTTTTTAAGCATTCAGTCTTTCGACGAGATAAGTGTTGGGGGCTTCGAATCGTTTAAGGTGTTGGTGTTCTCAGGATCGCGTTGGTTGTGAAACGAAACCAGGTGTGGGCAACCATAACACTAAAAACAGTAATCGGAAAAAAGCCAAAAAATGGGGTTGTTGACACCAAACGGGCGGAGGCCACCTGTGTGGTAGGCCATGTAATGGAACACGGGTGTGTGATCAATGAGATAGGCCATGTGCAATACACGGGCTGAAATGAATTGGGTCATGTGGGCCACACGGGTGAACCACACAAACGTGTGGAATTTTTGGGATCACACGGCCAAGGCCATTTTGGGCCTGTGGGCCACATGGGCGTGCGGGTCCACACGGGTCGACAATATGGGCGTGTAAGCCCACTTACACTGTTTTGTTGTTAAGGTGGCACGGGTCGCCCGAAAAGACTGTGAACTTATTGTAGGGTCAGTAAGCTTACCTAGACCCCTAATTGACTGAAATGACTGTATGACTGATATATATTTACATGTTAGTGAACATGATGATATTTAATGAACTAATATTGTATGCACTGTTTTCATGATATAGCATGCAATTACTATACGTTACATTGCATGGGGTTGGGGGTTGGTATTGTTCAGAGGATGTGTACTGAAAGGCCTCGAGCCTAATTTACTGGCAACTCAGCTGCAAACCACTGTTTAGTGTCGCATTCAGTACTTATTAAAGTGTAGGGATGGGTGGATTGATTATATCCCCACATGGAGTATATGGTTGGACGAAGATAGTGTGTAGAAGCTGGCTGGGTAGGATTTTGTGATTGTATATATGTTACTGTACTGATTACTAAGATTGAAACGGGCTAAGGTCCTAAATAGAACTAAATCTGATACTGAAAAGGCTTAAGCCCAGACTGTGACTGTATTTTGTCTGCTTGTTTTATATGGGGATTACACACTAAATTTTCGTAAACTCACCCTCTAATTTATCTATATAGGTAATCCCTAGACGTGGGCAGATCGGTGCGGCGGAGGACTCAATGGTGGCCACACAACCTTATTTAACTCTGTTTCATACTTAATTATGATTTTAAATTTTATTTGGGAATTTTATTGTAAATATGGCCTCTATGAATTTTTCTTAAATTTGGGATTTTTATTAGTTATGAATTATAACTCCTAGTTTTAGGAAAACTCGAGTTTTCAAAAGAACCAAACATTTTAACAAATTACTCATGAATACGCAAACTATTTTAAAAACTTCCTTATAGATTAAACATTTTGAAAGCTTTCGAATGATTAATTAACACGATAATAAAATTAATAAGTAATAATGAAAAGATTTTAAACGGAAAATGTCTGAAGTAAAGTTACGGTTTTCAAACACATTAACATGTGACATTGTTAGATTCGGCCATAACAACCAGGCCGGGTTTGGGGTGTTATAAGGTAAGTGGACTTAAATGGTAAATAAACCATTTAAGGAGTTTGTGGACAAATATGGACATGGATTTGGTGTTTTATTTAATTATCAACCAAGGTTAAAATGGTAATTTGATAAATTAAATTAAATTAATTAAAAGATAAGTAAAAGATGAATGGTTGTCATCTTCTTTCCCATTTTGTTTCAACGGATTCTTCCATGGAAAATAAGATAGGTTCGACCAAACAAAAATGGATGCATGTAAGTGATTTATTTATCAGTTTTTCGTTATTTTTATGTTTTTGAAATCGTTGCAACAAGATTCAGCTAGCCCGTACCTTTATTTTTGAAACTGTTAAAGATTTTAAATGTTTCCATTGATGAACCTCTGTGATTTTAGATGTTAAATGATGAATTTGAAGTATTAGTTTTTAAGTATTTTGTTAAGTGATTTTTAATTAATTTACAGATTAGGGACTAAATTGTTGAAATAGTAAAAATATAAGGACTTGGTGTGAAATTGTTTCAAAAGTGGGCTATAATGGATGTTATTAACATTCGGCTAGTATGAATTTTCAATAAAATTGGTTTATTTGCATGATTAGGACATAGTGACTAAATTGAATAAAAATTAAAAGTTGAGGGTAATTTTTTTAAAATGTCAAAAATGACTAAATTGCATAAAATGAACTGTTTTACTATCCAAATTAATGAATTGAATGAAATTATTAATTTAGATCAAGAACGAGTGGAAAATCGAAGAGAAGATAAAATTACCAAATAGCCCTTGTACTTAGTTATTGCTGCAATTTAGCCAGATAAGTTTGTATGAATTTTTAATCACTTAAATGTTGATTAAATTGAATGTTTAATGTGTTTTTATAATGTAAATGAATCAATATATATATGTTATTTTGCAATTTATCGTGTAAAGAAACAATGGAAATCCAATGATGCTTCGACGACTATCGAGCCCCGTTTGAACCTTAGGAATATATAAGATACAAATGACATGTCATTAGGATTACCATGTTTCGGGTGCTGGTCCTGACTATCCTACTAATGGCTGAGTTCTAGTATTTGTTATGGATACTTGTCAGCTTGTGTGAGTGGCATCATGTAGCTACATTCCGACCGTCAGCTTGTGTGAGCAGACCTATTTATGGCTCGAGTAAGAAATGATGTAAAAGACAAGGAAAAGAAATGGTTTCAACCATATTTTAGCACACTTTGTGTGAGCTTTCCCGTGTATCCGATATTACTCTAAGTGGTTCAATAGACATGTAAAGGGAAGGAACAGTAATTGTTCCAATCGACTATATTATGAAATTATAGAAAGGAATAAAATGATATTGATCAAAGTATGTATAACTAAGTTTCATTGAAAGTATGATATGTTAAGAAAAATGATGAATTCAAATGAATTAAGTTCATGTGTAATGGCTTACCTATGTTAAGTTCATGTGAATTATGTTTGAATATGCTAACATGTGTTGTTGGTGGTGCTTAGGCTTATGCCAAGCTTTAGGTTGGATTCTATCATACTTAATCTTAATGACATACATTGAAATGGTAAATGTCCTAATGTAAAAATGCTTATGTTCATGGAAAGGTTGTATGAATCAAAAGAAAGTTATCTATAAATGCACTAACTTATGTATTGATGATGGTGTTTATGCTTATTTCTTGTATTATACAAATGAAATGGGTAAGAAAAGGTAATGAAACAGTAAATTCATAATTATGATGTAATATGATGAAAAAGGAATTTATGAGTTGAATAACCTACTTATATGTGAGATATTTACATATGCTATCGATGAATTTCCCTGCGTCATGAATAAATACACTAACTCGTGAATTGATGTTGTTATTTAAGTTTATGCTAAGTAAATGGATTGGAAAGTAAGTAAAAGGAGTAGTTCAAAGTCTTATGAAAAGGATAATGATGGTGATAGACTTACTCATTTATAAGTTGATGGTTATGTAATTGATAGATCTTGTGGCATTGGTGTAGGTTTATATTTACCTTATAAAGTTCATTGTTGAAATGGAATGTTATATTTAAAGTTTATACGAGCTTACTAAGAATTCATTGCTTATGTAATTACTTTCCTATACTTTACAAATTATCAGAAGCTCGATCCATTGGAAGTTCATCAGAGGTCTATCACACTATCCAGTGATTATGTCGATAGTTTTTTATGTTTTAGCCAAGGTTATAATGGCATGTATAAGTGGACTTATGTTTAAAGTTTGGGTTGAATGCTAATGGTTGGTACACTTTTGGTACTTATGCCATCATGTTGGTGTTTGATAAAATAGTTAATTTGATGCATGTTTGCAGATGTCAATTTGGTATATGATGAAGCAATTATAAAGTGGTCAAGTATTGTATTTTTTATATGGATATGAACTACATGTGTTTGTATGAAATAAATCCAATTATGCATAAGTTTAGGTATAATTGCTTGAGTGTGATTAAGGTGCCTATATGGCATATTGGTTGGATGGATTAATGACCTATTGATTTGGTTTTACTGTGCATGTTTTGGTGCCTTGATTATATGTGTATAGTGCTTATAGCTACATGGTTGAAATGGGTGAAGGAAATGGCTTGATTTTGGCCAATTTCTTGTCCACGCGGCCTAAGACACGGGTGTGAGTCTCAATCACGTGTCACACACAGCCATGTGACACAGTCGTGTGTCCCCTGTAGGTTTCAAAGGTTCCAAGTCAGGTAGTTCCACAACTGGCACATGGGCGTGTGTCTCAGCCGTGTGAGTCACACGACCTGACCATACGACCGTCTGACCCCTACAGTTTAATTTTTTTTTGAACTTTTTCCTTAATGTTTCAAATGTTCCCGATTTAGTCTGAACTATTTCTAAAGTGTTTCTAGGGCCTCGAAGGCTTGATTAATGGACGATATGCATGTGTATGAGTGTACTTTTTTATGCTTAATGAAATGTTTAGAAATGAAAGTTTTAATGTTACAATTTTACGGTAATACTCTGTAACCCTATTCTGATGACAGATACGGGTTAAGGGTGTTACATGTTTTCGACACTTCACCCAAATTCAAGTAACATAGCTGCCAAGGATCAGAACACTTTTGGCCCTCAAATTGAGCAATAATAGCATCAAGTACCCAAGAAAAACTACCGTACTAAACATAATTACCATATTAGCATTAAGTTTTAACTTCATTACAGTTTGATTCTACAGTTTCTAACAACTTGGCTTTAGTTGATTCCTCATTTTTCAAACATAAAATGTGCAAAATTGGAAATAATGAAGATTCACAAATATCTCATTTTCCATTTCTTAACTTGAGATTCCACTTTCACTGACATGAATCATGTTCTAGCTCATATTTCTCCTTATAGTGGATATTGATCATCCTCTGCATACAAGCCAGAAAATACCAATACCAGGTTATAAACTTTTTAAAAACATATCTGGTAAGTAATTTGAATATAACATTAGAGTAGTACAAGCTTTTTCCTAAAAATTTTCATTTCACTTAACTGTATCAATCAATATGCATTTGTTAACTTGATAGTATCCTCCAAATAAATGGGAAGGATCTACTTAGGTAGTGTTACAGTAGGCAATTTGTCACAAAATATGCATGTAAGAAAATATAATATTGTATGTAGTATTAATATGTCAGTAACAATAATAATGCAATACAATGCAATAGTAGTAACACAACAGAATACCTATAAACGGACAGAGTTGAAAATTAGAAGAAGAACTTTGTTGAGGCCTGTATGAACAGTTTCCTTAAGACATGTTCGACCTCTCCTCGATGCTTTGTGTAATGTCAAACATTTGTATCCCGAAATACAACAACAAATTATCACAGTAGTAGCACAACAATAGTGATCATTTGAACACAATCTTGCCTTTCTCTATCACCAGAAGAAATGAATTTAGAAGGAATTTTTTATATTGATGGTTTTCGATGATATGTTTTGGAAGTCTTACTTGGCTTTATATAAATTTATATAAATGAGAGGAAATGAATGAAGAGATTTAGACAATTCATGAAGAGTTCCATTGAAAAGTTAATAGATATAAGTAAATAGACACAATGAATGAAAAGATGCAATATTAAACCAAAAGCAATGAACCTATTCACCAAGAGATACAATTGTTCAAAAGATACAACTATTGATTAATTTGAGCATCAATTTATAATTCATCACTCAACAATTTTGAGCATATTATAAAGAATATAAATCCACAATTTATTATTCAAACCTTCAATTTTATCAATAAAATAATATGCCTCAAAGTTCCAAAATATCTATTATTTCCCAAAAATCCCCTACATGAATAAAATTGATGGATCAACGAGACTTAAAGACTTAAAGAGGTGATAGATCCTACGTTCAGTATTTGCATAAGGTAGACATCAACCATTGAACCTTCCCTTGTGAAAGTATATTTACTTTTACTAGCTAACTTGTAAACACGATGTCCTTAAACTATTCTATCGTTTGTGTAAATGATGATATACCTCACACAAATACCTCTCTGGCAAGATTTTGATTCTCATGGGTATGTTCATATGGCTATGAACATCCTCATTGTAACACCCCTAACCTGTATCCGTCACCAGAACAAGGTTACAAAATATTACCAGAGTTTACGGAACATAGATAATTCATGTCATTAATTACTCATTTATCAGGATTATTCATAACGTTCCTTAAACATACCCTCGAGGTCCAATAGGAGTATTAGAATCGAGTCGGGACTAAATCAGGAACTCAGAGAATTTTCGCAAAATTTTCTAAAATTTTCCTAGATACAGGGCACATACGCCCGTGCTGCAGGTCGTGTTCAACCCCGTGTAACTCTCTGACTTGTGCCACAACGCCAGCCACACGCCCATGTGCTAGGCCATGTGGTTAATTAAAATTTTCAAATTTAACTACAAGTTTCACACAACCAAGACACACGCCTACATTCTACGCCGTGTAGCACACACGAATGAGACACACGCCCGTATCTCAATTTTAAAATGCATGGGACACATGGCCTAACCACATTGCCCATGTACCAGGCCGTGTGTCACACATGGTCATGACACACGTCTGTGTGTCTACCTGTGTGGACAAAATAAAGCCATTTCCTAGCTTTATTTCTCACCCAAATTTGCCAATAACCCATACCAAAACTTACAAGTATATACCAACCAATTCAAGCATTAATTCCAATTCAATTCTAACATCTAATATGATATTTTTTTCATATACAATCATGATTATAATCTTACCTTTATTTAGTTTATAGGTTAAGCATAACTTGATCAATCATATTTAATAAACTTAACACATAGGTATTTGTTTTACTAAAACCTTATAATTATAGCAAACAAAAAATTACTGGTCATTCCATTAGCTAGTTTACAAACCACATTCATATGTCATCAAAGGCGAAGTTACCTATACATGCCATTATACCAAAATGAGGTTATTCTTCATACCAAAACAAGCTAGTAGATAGTGTGATGATGCTCCAACCGTTCCCACCCTTTACGAGCTTCCAAGCACTATAAAATATAGAAAATAAAACCTAGTAAGCATTATATGCTTAGTAAGTTCGTATAACAGGAATTGAAACTTACCAATCACATTTAACAACACTAAGCATATAATTAACATGTTTTCATCATTTTGACAAATTTACCTAGACACATATACTCAATCAAGCAAGTTAGTCATATAATACATGTAAATGTTAAATAAACATAGATGAGCTCATCATATAATCCTTCATCAAACATTTCAAAAGCATTCAGGGTACATTTCTATTTATCACATCATTTTCTCATGTTAATAGTGTTATCCGTTGAAATATTGAAATATTGATGGATACTAAAATAGTACACTTAAGGTGTACATATCTATAAACCATCAATTCTTATTCAGGGAGCAAACTCTAGAGCCACATATCAAGATGCTCAAACAAGCCATGTAATCATGTAATAGGACACTTATCCGAGCTAATCAAGAAACTCATAAGAGTTTATACTTAGAAAGCTCATAGAGCCTTTCAGATATCTCCAAAGAGATAATATCATAAAGTTTCAGATAAGGTAACAAAGAGTTCAAGCAAGCTTAACAAGACGCTTATGAAGAGTTGCGTTTGTGTCCGCATTATATGTAGGATCACAACCGATCGAAACATGTATCAGGACTTTCACAAAGAGCTGCGGTAATGTGCAACAAATGTTAAATAATTACCAATCAGGATGTTCGCAGGAAATATATATATCAAGATGCTCAAGAGTTATATCGGGATTACTCGTTCGAGCTAAATTCCTTCTACAACATATGCAGAATCATATTTCATGTACAGGAAATAACATGTATCCATCGATTTTCACTATTCCACGGTACTTACAATTTTATGACTTTTGCAATCATATAACCATTTCATGTATTTATAACATTTATATAAATTACATAAACATCTACCACATTCAAATCAAATACAACGTTCAATTAAAACATATTAACATGCGAAATTAAGTTACACAAACTTACCTCGATAACAGTTTGTATAAGAAAATCTACAAATCCGAAACTTTCTCTTTTCCTCAATCTAGCTTTGAATTTGTGTTATCCAGATCTATATAAATGCATTTAATCATCAATTTATCACATTTCATATTCAATTGGACTCAATTTACACCCTAGGAAAAATTTTCATTTTGCCCCTAAAATTTTCATAAATTCTAATTTCGTCCCTAGGCTCAGAAAATGAAATTCATGAAATTTACTTCTCATTCCAAGCCTAACCAAAATTTCAATATAAAATTTACAGCACATGTATTCTATAAAATTCAAAATTTTTCTCCAATTTTCACAACTTCGCGATTTAGTCTTTAAATCACATTTTCATCAAAATTCATTTTGTAAAAGTTGTTTATCTATCAACAACCTTTCATTTTCTACCATAAATTTCAAATTTTTAGCATGTTCATCCATGGAAAGATTCCTATACTTTGATAACTTTTCAAATTAATCCCCAAAATAGATAGATTAGATTATCCCGATCTCAAAAATAAAAAAAATTACTAAAAACGAGACAAGAATACTTACTCAATTAAGCTTAATTAGTTTCTTTTCTCTCTCCTAGGGTTTCCATGTATTTGGGGAAGAAGATGACATAAAATAAGATGTTATTTTCTTTTTAATTATTTATCATCTTTTAATTATTTTAGATTCCAATTTAGTCCCTAACATTTTATAATTTTTCCATGGATGAATCACCAAAAATATCTATTAACTTTTCTTTAATGGTCTAATTACCATATAAGGACCTCAAGTTTTGAATTCCATAGTTATTTGATCCACCTAGCTACTAGAATCCAACTTTTACACTTTATGCAATTTGGTCCTTTCCATAATTAAGTACCTAATCGATAAATTATTTTTATCAGGTTTTTCATATGACATTCCTAACATAATTCAAACCATGCAAAAATATAAAAATAAATTTTCTTTCCAGCTCGGATTTGTGGTGCCGAAACCTTTGTTCCGATTTCACTGAAAATGGGTTGTTACAACTCTCCCCCTTAAGAATTTTCGTCCTCGAAAATATTACCAGTAAAGAGATTTGGATATTGCTTTCTCATGGTATCCTCCAGTTCCCAAGTAGCTTCTTCTATACCATGCCATTGCCAAAGAACTTTTACTAAAGCCACATTTTTATTTCTTAATTCCTTTGTTTCACGGGCCAAGATTTTAATCGCTTCTTCACTGTAAGTCATATCAGACTAAATCTCAACTTCTGTTCGAGAAATAAGATGTAAAGAATCTGACCGATGCCTTCGTAACATAGACACATAAAAAACATTATGAATCCAATCAAGTTCTGGTGGTAAGGCTAACCAATATGCAACAGGTCTAATTCCGTCTGTGATTTCATATGGCCCAATGAACCGTGGACTCAATTTTCCTTTACAGACAAATAGGAGAACTTTTTTCCACGGTGATACTTGCAAAAATACCTTATCACCAACCTGAAATTCTATCTCTTTTCATTTAAGATCAGCATAGGACTTTTGACGATCAGAGGCTGAATTCAAACTGTCCTGAATTACTTTCACTTTTTCTTCAATTACACGGACTAAG
The DNA here is from genome assembly GCF_007990345.1 of Gossypium hirsutum. NCBI lineage: Eukaryota > Viridiplantae > Streptophyta > Magnoliopsida > Malvales > Malvaceae > Gossypium > Gossypium hirsutum. The sequence goes on from NC_053434.1 coordinate 63,807,159, forward strand.
TCAACTCCGTGTATCTTGTTCTCACTAACCTCTATCTAATACAATGGTGTTCTAGATTTCTGACCATACAAAACTTCGTATGGTGTCATTTTTATACTATACTGATAACTATTATTGTAAGCGAATTCAACTAAAGGCAGCTATTTGGGGATGGAATGTAGTGCTGAAATGTAACTGTGTACCCAGAGCTTCTTGTAATTTGCTCCAGAATCGAGATGTAAATCAGGGATCTCTATCTGAAATAATGGAGACAGGTATTCCATGCAATCTGACAATCTCAGAGACATATAATTTAGCCAATTTATCCAAGGAAAAATTCATACATACCAGAATAAAGTGTGAAAATTTCCTTAATCGATCAACAATTACCCAAATGGCATCTTTCTTCTTTGGAGACAGAGGTAATCCTGACACAAAGTCCATGGTAATTCTTTCCCATTTCCATTTCAATATTGTAACTGGCTGTATTAATCCCGAAGGTAACTGATATTCAGCATTTACTTGCTGACATATAAAAAATTTTGATACAAACTCAGAAATATCCTATTTCATTCCCAGCCACTAATACATCTTTTTCAGATCATTGTACATTTTATTACTACCAGGGTGAATAGACATGTTACCATTATGAGCTTCATTCAAAATATTCTATACTAGTTCTGAATTCTTCAGTACACATATTCTGCCTCAGAATAACAAACAACCACCATTCCTAATCTGAAATTCTGAATCAGAAGTCGATTCACACTGAATCTGTTTTGCTTGTAACTTACTATCATCTTTCTGAGCTTTAAAAATCTGCAGCAAAAACATCAATCTAGCTTTTAACTCATCTATGATTGAACCATCATTAGATAACATCAATCGAGTATTCATTGCTCACAAAGCAAACAAGGATTTTCTACTCAGAGTATCTGCAACCACATTGGCTTTTCCCGGATGACAGTCAATAACCAAATCATAATCTTTCAATAACTCAAGCCACCTATGCTGTCTCAAATTTAAATCTTTATGTGACATCAAATACTTCAAACTTTTATGATCAGTAAGTATATGACATTTTTCACCCAACCGTTAATATCGTCATATTTTCAATGCAAACACAATTGCAGCTAACTCAAGATCATGTATTGGGTAATTTCTTTCATGTGGTTTTAGCTGTCTTGAAGCATAGGCTATTACTTTACCTTCTTGCATCAAAACATAGCCTAAACCTTTTAACGATGCATCACTATAAATTACAAATTCCTTACCCGATTCAGGCTGAACTAATATAGGTGCCTCTGTCAATAAAGCTTTCAACCTATCAAAAATTTGCTGACATTTATCATACCACTCAAATTTCACATCTTTTTGCAGCAAACGAGTCATCAGAGAGCTATTGTTAAAAACCCTTTTACAAACCTCCGATAATATCCAGCAAGTCTCAGAAAACTTCTGACTTCAGACACGTTCTTTGGTGGCTTCCAATTTACAATAGCTAAAATTTTGCTTGGATCTATTCAAATACCTTCTGCAGATACAATATGTCCGAGAAAACCAACTTCTCATAGCCAAAATTCACATTCACTAAATTTGGCATACAGTTTCTTCTCACACAAAGTTTGCAACATAATTCTCAGATGATCTACATGTTCATTTTCATCTCGAGAGTAAACCAAAATATCATCAATAAATACCACCACAAACCTGTCTAAATACGGTTCAAAAATTTTGTTCATCAAACACATAAATGCTACAGGTGCATTTGTTAAACCGAATGGCATCACAAGAAACTCATCAGTAAAAACATCGGTGAAAAAACATTATCTCAATTCAATACTAATAAATATAATAGTCTCATAAACCTTTCTCATTTCATTCACAAACTTAACTATGAATTTCACAAGTTTCTTTGATTCAATTCTCATATAACTCATGTACATACCTGTACTTTCTCATATTTAACTCTTGCTTAATCACATCTTTGACATATCTGTTATCCATTTGGAATATTTTTGGATCCTCGAAAAAACTAGCACACTTAGTGCCAAATAAATAATTGAAGCTCTATCAACCTTGCACACATAGTGCCAATATATATAGTCGAAACTATTTCAATCTCGCACACCAAGTGCCAATACGTAATCGAATCATCATCAAACATGTATATAATCTCATACGATAAGTACCTATACCATGGCCCGTAGCCAAATCAAGGTAACTTATCCGAAGGATTATTACCATATCCCGAAGCCAAACCATCCGATCTGCATGACCCAAAGCCAAATCCGTATAATACGCACCTGAAGTGCCAATATCATGGCCTGAATCCAAATCAACGTATCACCTAATGATAATGTCACTAATATCCAAATCTATTTCTAAGGTTCAACCAAGATTTCCCATTTGTCGATTCATCCGTCGAATATATTCGTAGAGTTGTTATCTCATTTCATACATTTACAATAAATTCAAAATCACATTTAAAAAATATCCAAGAATTTAACATACATTTATAATGAAATTATCACATACGAACTTGATCGCTAAACGACGGAGCAAATCGACTAGTTCGAAACTTTGTTTTTTCCCTGTTCTAGATCCAAATCTCATTTTTCACTATCTAGATAATATCAAATTTCACTTATTTAATCAGAAATTCATTCAATTTAGTCCAAAATACTCATTAAGGAAAATTTTACACAATTTCCCCTAAACTTCCACATTTTAGCAATTCAGTCCTTATCACATAAAATCATAAATTTCATGCAATTTCATCCTACCTATGCTTAGCTGAATTATTTTTATTGTCTTAGCAGCCCATTTTTCAAAATAATCACACTTTTGACCACATAATTTCAATAATTTACAATTTAGTCCAAAATTGACATTTTTACCAAAATTCACTTTACAAAACATGTATATCCAACAACAATAATTTATTTTCGATCATCAACTATCAAAATAATCATGCATTCAACAATGGAAACATTCAAATACTTTAACAGTTTTGAAATCGGAGATACGGGCTATCTAGATTACGAAGCAACGATCTCAAAAACGTGAAAATTATTAAAAAATGGGCAAAAACCACTCACCGAATTAACTTCCAAGCTTGGCCGAATACTCAAGCTTCCATGTATGTTCAAATTTTTCATTTTTGGTGGAGAATTGGAGAAAGATGATACAAATTTTTGTTTTATTATTAAACTTATTTATTTCCTAAATTACTATATTATCCTTAATTAATAAACATGTTAAACATCCATTTCATGCCCATTAATGTCCATTAAACATGTAAATGGTCTAATATCAACATAAGAATCTTTAATTTAATGTTCTATAGCTATTAGACACCTTTAGCTAATAGAACTCAACTTTTGCGCTTTACGCGATTTAGTCCTTTTTACCAAATTAATCACTCAAACGATAAAATTTCTTCACGAAATTTTCACACAACCCTAATATCATGCTGTAGATATTAAAATAATAATATTAGACACCAACTTGTGTGTTGGCCGTGTGACCCAAGTCAGAGAGTTACACGGGGTCGGACACAGGCTGGGACACAGCTATGTGCTCCCATTTTGAATGTCCACATGGCCTATGACACGGGCGTGTCTATTGGCTATGTGAGACACATGACAAGGCCGCATGGGCGTGTGTCCCCTATTTTGAGAAAAACTTTCTAAGTGTTCAAAAAGTTTTCGAAGTTATCTGTTTAGTCCCGAACCACTCCCAATGCATGTTTAGGGCCTCATAAGCTCGTATTAGAGGCAAAATGTTTGGCTATGAATGGAATGTATATGATTTGATTAATTGTTTATGAAATGCATGTGTAAAATGTGGTATAATTCTGGTAATGCTCTGTAACCCTATTTCGACGTTGAATACAGGTGAGGGTTGTTATAGGGGTGGTCTACCTCTCAAAGCGGGATTACTCAGCTTTGAAGTCTGTTCAATATCTCTTTCAACCCTTTCCAGACAATCTTTAAGAAAATGATCAAGAGAGCCACATTTATAACATGCTCAATTTCTCAATTGATATTCCCTAAAATGAAATTTGTTACAAAATTTACATTTCAGTTTAGGATTACCGACACTACCAACACTGGTTACAGATAGAGATAAGGATCTCGGGTTAGAGCGTTGAGAGCTTCACTCTTTTCTAGAATATCCTTTTAATGTTGTAAAACGATCATAATGCTTCTTTGATTCTTAGAAGCAGATGATTGCGACTTACTCATAATTGTTTTACCATAAACCCGAGCTTCTCTTTCAACTTGTTTCTTTTCTTTACTCAATTCTTTAGCTTTGTGTTCTCGATCAGCTAGTACCGCAAATTCCCTTAATTCAAGAATACCAATCAGCAACATTATATCTTCATTTAAGCCTTCTTCAAAACGTTTGCACATATCAGCCTTAGTTGGAACCCACTCTCTGGCATACTTGCTCAACCGAACAACTCTCACTCATTCTCAGATACAGTCATATTTCCCTCTTTAAGTTCTAAAAATTCTTTCTTTTTCTGATCCAAAAATCTCTGACTAACATACTTCTTTCTAAATTCGGTCTGGAAAAATTCTCAGGTCATGTTTCCTCTTGGTACAACAGAAGTTTTGGTATACCACCAATGATAAGCTGTGTCTTTTAATAAAGAAACTACTCACTTCAAACATTCAGTTGGTGTACAAGATAATTCATCTAAAACCCTGATAGTATTTTTCAACTAAAACTCAGCTTTTTCTGGATCATCCTCTACAGTAGCTCTAAATTCCTCTACCCCATACTTACGAATTTTATCTACCGGAGACTTACTAATTCTAACGAGTTCAGCACCTTGCGGTACCTCAAGAACCAGTTGAGGAGCAAGTGGGGGAGGTTGTTGTATAGCGGGATTTGTTCTTATATGTAACATCCTAAAATAGAGCCTAGTCGAAATAGTGATTTTGGGACCACAAATCTGACATCAAAATATTTATTTTATGATTAGTACGAGGCTTAGAATATGAGAATATGCATTTGTTAAAATTTCATGAAAGAATTTTTTGAGTAAGTCCCCAATTGGAAAATTAGGGACTAAATTGAATAAATTGCAAAACTTGGATTCTAAAAGCAATTTACATGAAATTTATTTAGATTATAAAATAGGTCTTGGGGAAAAATTTGCCCAATTTCTAATTTTTTGGACAAAAATGGGCTTGCATGGATGAAATTTCAAAGAAATGGCTTAGGGGCATTTTGGTCATTTGGCATATTAATGAAATAAAATGGGAAAAAGAAGGCAAAAATCAGCCAATCTTCTCCCTTGTCCAACTGAAATTCCTAAGCCACCATAGCTAGGGTTTCCAAGCTTTTCAAGCTCATTAGTAAGTGCTCCCAAGCCCCGTTTTTAATGTTCTTTGTAATTTTGAGATCCCAATAGCTTGCTCTCTCCATTTCTACCCATATTTCATGCTAGGGTTCATGTTTAAAAATTTTCCCATGCATGAGTTACTTGTATTTTGATGTTTTATGGAGGAATATGAAAGTTTGATGTGTGTTAAACAACCTTTCCTAGGTGATTTTCAAGAAAAACCCCTAAAGGGGACCTTTTTGTAAAAGTTGTAAAATGTATGTAGAATGTGAAAATAATGGAAAATGTGGGCTACCATAAGAGGGAAAAGTGTTCAACTAGGCTTTAGTAAGGTATAAATTGCATGTGTTTCATTATACGAGCCTAGCGACTAAATCATAAAAATGTGAAAGGTTAGGGGCAAAACGATCATTTGGACCGGAGGTGGAATTTAGACTTGAAATATATAATGTGGAGTGTTAATAATCTATTTTTATTGTTATAGACCTCGAGGAACAAATTTTGGAGGTCGATCATGGAAAAAAAAAGGTTTCGAAATAACCAAAACGCGACACCGAAACGAATACCAGGTAAGTTCGGATCACTTGAAGTAAACACTCAATGTGCCTAATTATATGATTTATGAATGCATAATGATTGCATTTATTAATAACATGAAATTCTATGAAATGCATGTTTAAGTATGAATTGTGATAAATGTCTTGGTTGAGGTTAAAAAGGGAAATTCGCTGGGTAAACCATGATTGACATATGTAATGAGGTCCTGCATGTGTTGCAGTAAGGATTTAGCCCAAACGGGTAATCCGTTGATCTCATTTATAAAAGGATCTAGCCTGGATGGGTGTTCCTTTGAATGGTCGAGCCTCCCAAAGAATATGTGTGTATTATGGATTTAGCCCGGACGGGTAATCCAATTAGGATCTGAATTTAGCCTGGACTGGTAATTCAGATCTGAGCTCAATAAAGGTGTTTGTCGTTATAAGGGATTTAGACTGGACTGATAATCCCGACATCACCTTATGAGATCATAAAATGGGGGATTTAGCCTGGACTGGTAATCCCACCATGAGATATGAGGTTCACGGGAGTGCATACTTGAAATGATCATTTATACGAATTGACGGTTAATGGGTATTCCATCGAGACTTCCTAGAAACTCAACGAGATTAACATGACTTATATGTACAAAATGAGATGTTGAATGATGAGCTCATCTAAGGTAACTTTCATAATACATTGTTTATGTGACTAACTCATTGATTGAGTGTATGTGATAGGGAAGCCATTCTATGCTCATTGAATTTATTACCCAATTTGATGGCATGCTAATTACTTGGTAAGTTTACTTTCCAGTTATTCGAGCTTACTAAGCATGAAAATGCTTACCCCTCTCATTTCCCTGTCTCTCACAGAGCTCGAGGACTCATAAAGATTGGAAGACGGTTAGAAAGTCAGCACACTATCAAATAGACTAGCTTTGGTAGAAAGACATTTCTAAATTGTTCAATGGCATGTATGGGTCCTTTGAGTATTTTGTTATATGTGTCATTTGATTTTCCAAATGAAGGCATGTAAAGATAATTCTATTTTTTTTGTATATGGCCATGGAGATTGGCTTATTTTGAAGTAGGCTATGACCTACAAAATTTACATGCAAGTTTTTAATCATGTACGATGGTTGAATTCCAATTGGCAATGAGTCATAAGAACGAGCCAATCTTGAATATATTAAAGTGGTATGACAACACATAAATACAAGATGGGAAATAACCTAGCATGTACGAAGCCAATGATATGAGGTTTCCATGCAATGAGTTTTTGTAAATATCAATTATGAGAGCATAATCATGTTTTGCTTTATTTTTAATATTCATTAAGTATTAGCGTTAAAAGGGGGTGGCCATAGACTTGGAAAATAGCCTAATAGGGTCTACACAGTTGGGTACACGGGTGTGTGCCTAGGCCGTGTGTAATACACGGGCCACACCCATGGGTGTGTGGCATGGCCGTGCGTCCCCTGCATCTAAAATTGTAAGTCTGTTAAATGAACATGGGCTAAACACACGGGCATGTGACTTGGACGTGTGAATTTAACAGAATGCTCAAGTCTTAGACACGGGGTGATTGCACGGGCGTGTGACACTTCAAAGTAAGAGAAATTTTTCAAGGTGCCCAAAGTTTATCAAGTGTTCTCGGTTTTGTCTCACACCGCCTCTAGGCATGTTTTAGGTCCCAAAGTTCTGTTTAAGGGAGAGGATATACATATTTGAAAAGTTCTAAATTAAAGCGCAATTTAGTGACTTGATTTAATATGTTTACGAACGAGAAATCTTGGTAATGCCTCGAACCCTATCCCGGCGTCGGATAGGGTAAGGGGTGTTACATTATATATTGAATGACGCATTCGTTCATCATTTGAAAGAAGGCTTGTTTTGCCTCCTCACTTTGGCCATCAGATACGGGCCTTCTACTACTAGATGCAGCTTTTTAAACTGAAGCTGAAGCATTGCTCTCAGCTTCCTCGGATTCAGCTCTAGCTTGGTTGGATAACATTACTATATGAAAAACACATTTAAAATGGTTAGGAGATATCACACTATCACAAATTATATAATGGAATGTATAGCTAAACTCATACTTGCTACATTCAATTCGAGGATCGACTAAATCGTAGCTCTAACACCAATAAATGTAACACCCCTAACCTGTATTCATCGCCAGAACAGGGTTACAAAATATTATCAAAGTTTACAGAATATTTACAGATAATTAATGTCATTTATGACTCATTTATCAAAATTGTTCATAACGTTCCTTAAATGGACCCTCGAGATCTAATATGAGTATTAGAATCGAGTCAGGGCTAAATCGAGAACTCAGAGAATTTTTCACAAATTTTCTAAAACTTTCCTAGATACAGGGCACACACGCCCGTGTGACCCTAAAACATGCCTAAGCTGCAGGCCGTGTTTGACCCCATATAACTCTCTGACTTGTGCCACACAGTCAGCCACACGCCTGTGTGCTAGGCCGTGTAGTTAATTAAAATTTTCAAATTTAAGTGTAGGTTTCACACGGCCAAGACACATGCCAGTGTTTTAGGTTGTGTAGCACACATGGTTGAGACAAACGCCTGTGTCTCTGCCCGTGTGCTCAATTCTGAGCATTATGTTTCTTAATTTTAAAATGTACGGGACACACGCCCGTGTGTCTACCCATGTGGACAAAATAAAGTCATTTTCTAGCTTTATTTCTCACCCAAATTTTCCAATAACCTATACCAAAACTTACAAGTATATACCAGCCAATTCAAGTATTAATTCCAAGTCAATTCTAACATCTAATATGATATTTTTTACATATGCAATCATGATTATAATCTTACTGTTATTTAACTTATAAGTTAAGCATAACTTGATCAATCATATTTAATAAAATTAACACGTAGGTATTTGTTTTAATAAAACCTTATAATTATAGCAAACAAAACATTACTAGTCATTTCATTAGCTAGTTTACAAACCACGTTCATATGTCATCAAAGGCCAAGTTACCTATAGATGCCATTATACCAAAATGAGGTTACTATTTATACCAAAACAAGCTAGTGGGTAGTTTGATGATGCTCCAATCGTTTCGAACCTTTATGAGCTTTCGAGCACTATAAAACAGTGAAAATAAAACCTTGTAAGCATTATATGCTTAGTAAGTTCTTATAACAGGAATTGAAACTTACCAATCACATTTAACAATACTAAGCATATAATTAACATGTTTTCATCATTTTGACAAATTTACCTAAACACATATACTCAATCAAGCAAGTTAGTCATATAATACATGTAAATGTTAAATAAACATAGATGAGCTCATCATATAATCCTTCTTCAAACATTTCAAAATTATTCAGGGAATATTTCTATTTATCACATCATTTTCTCATGTCAATAGTGTTATCCGTTGAATTATTGAAATATTGATGGACACTCAAATAATACACTCAAGGTGTACATATCTATAAACTATCAATTCTTATTCAAGGAGCATACTCTCGAGCCACATATAAGATGCTCAAACGAGCCATGTAATCATGTAACAGGACACTTATCTGAGCTAATTAGGAAACTTATAAGAGTTATTACTCAAGAAGCTCATAGAGCCTTTCAGATATCTCCAAAGAGATAATATCAGAAAGCTTTGGATAAGGTAACAGAGAGTTTAAGAGAGTTTAACAAGATGCTCACGAAGATCTGCGTTTGTGTCTACATTATTTGCAAGATCGCAACCGATCGAAACATTTATCAGGATGCTCACAAAGAACTGCGGTAATGTGCAACAAATGCAAGATCATTACTGATTAGGATGCTCGCAGGAACTGTATGTATATCAAGATGCTTAAGAGTTATATAGGGATTACTCATTTGAGCTAAATCTCGTCTGCAACGTATGCAGAATCATATTTCATGCGCGGGAAATAACATGTATCCATCGATTTTTACTATTCCAACGGTACTTACAATTTTATTACTTTTGCAATCATATAACCATTTCATGTGTTTATAACATTTATATAGATTACATAAACATCTACCACATTCAAATCAAATACAACATTCAATTAAAACATATTAACATGCAAAATTAAGTTACACGAACTTACCTCGATAACAGTTCGTATAAGAAAATCTACTAATCTGAAACTCTCTTTTCCTCGATCTAGCTTTGAATTTGTGTTATCCAGATCTATATAAATGAACTTCATCATCAATTTATCACATTTCATATTCAATTGGACTTAATTTACACCCTAGGCAAAATTACCATTTTACCTCTAAACTTTTCATAAATTTCAATTTCGTCCCTAGGCTCGGAAAATAAAATTCATGTAATTTACTTCTCATTCCTAGCCTAACCAAAATTTCGATATAAAATTTACAGCACATGTATTCAATAAAATTAAGAATTTTTCTTCAATTTTTACAACTTTACAATTTAGTCCTTAAATCACATTTTCATCAAAATTTACTTTGTAAAAGTTGTTTATCTATCAACAACCTTTCAATTTCTACCATAAATTTCAAATTTTCAACATATTCATCCATGGAAAAATTCTATACTTTGATAACTTTTCAAATTAATCCCCAAAATAGATAGATTAGATTATCCTGATCTCAAAAATATAAAAATTACTAAAAACGGGATAAGAATACTTACTCGGTTAAGCTTGATTAGTTTCTTCTCTCTCTCCTAGGGTTTCCATGTATTTGGGAAAGAAGATGACATAAAATAAGATGATATTTTCTTTTTAATTATTCATCATCTTCTAGTTATTTTAGTTTCTGATTTAGTCCCTGAGCTTTTATAATTTTTCCATAGATGAATCACCAAAAATATATACTAACTTTTCTTTAGTGGTCTAATTACCATATAAGGACCTCAAGTTTTCAATTCCATAGTTATTTGATCCTTCTAGCTACTAGAATCCAACTTTTGCATTTTATTCAGTTTGGTCCTTTCCATAATTAAGTACCTAATCGATAAAATTTTCTTATCAAGTTTTTCATATGACATTCCTAACATAATTCAAACCATGCAAAAATATAAAAATAAATTTTCTTTTCAGCTCGAATTTGTGGTCCCGAAACCATTGTTTCGATTGCACTGAAAATGGGTTGTTACACTTATGGTTCAGCAAGAGCTTAGAGAACTATGCCCCAATAGTCTCCTTGAAGCAACCCCACTTCACTCTCACATAGGTGACTTATGTTGTTCGTTTCTCCGAAACACACAATGGTCATTAAAAGTTTTACTTAACCTTTTCCACATTTTAATCATTGTTTTCATCATAAGAATGGACTTGAGATAAGAATCCCCACAGTGACCTCACAAGGTCTATACAAGTAAGTTTTCCCATTGAACTTAGATCTTAGGATCTCTAGTCAACTAGGTTGGGTTTTCTTTCACAGAGCACCTATTCCTTTCGATGTTTTATCAACTTGATCTCGATTTAACCCTTTGGTTAGTGGATCCGCAGTATTATCTTTTGATATTACAAAATCAATAGAGATAACTCTAGTTGAGATAAGTTGTCTAACGGTATTATGTCGATGATACATGTGTCTCAACTTACCATTATACATTATGTTTTGTGCTCTACCAATTGTTACTTGGTTATTACAATATATGCATATTATGGGCACAGGCTTTGGCCATTCCAGAATATCCTCTAAAAATTTTCATAGCCATTCTGTCTCTTCTCCAAATTTTTCTAGAGCTACAAACTCAGATTCCATTTTGGATCTAGTTATAATCATCTGCTTTGAGGATTTCCATTACACAGCTCCTCCTCCCAATATGAAAATATAACCACTTGTGCATTTGGTATCTTGAATATCATATATCCAACTAGCATCGAAGAATCTTTCTAACATAGTAGGATCACTAGAATAATATAATCCATAGTTCTAAATATATCTGAGGTATTTCAGTACTCTCACAATCGCTTTCCAGTGATTCTCCCTTAGATTGCTTATGAATCTACTTAAACTACTTACAATGAAAGCAATATCAGGTCTAGTGCAACTCATAAGGTACATTAGACTGCCTATGACTCTTACATATTCTACTTGGTCAACACTTTCACCTTTTTTTTGGACAGATGTTGACTTATATCTATTGGTGTTCTAGCTACACCAAAATCATCCTTGCCAAATTTCTCAAGAATCTTGTCTACGTAGTGTGATTGAGTTAATACGAAACCTTAAAATGACCTTTTGATTTGGATGCCCAAAATCATGTCAGCAAGTCTCATATCTTTCATGTCAAATCTTGAATTTAACAAGTTTTTAGTACATTTTACCATTTCATTGTTACTTCCTACAATGAGTATGTCATCAACATATAAACATAGAATTACATATCCATCAATAGTGGTTTTAACATACACATATTTGTCACACTCATTAATTTTAAATCCATTTGATATCATGACACTATCAAACTTTTCATGCCACTACTTTGGTGCTTGCTTAAGCCCATACAAAGCTTCACCAATCTACAAACTTTTCTTTCTTACCCTGGAGCTACATGACTCTCAGGTTGTTCCATGTAAATCTCCTCATCAAGATATTCATTTAGAAAAGCTATATTAGCATCCATTTGATGAACTTCTAGATTCTACAAAGCAACAATAGCAAGTATCATCCTTATAGAAGTTATTCTTGATACAGTATCAAAGTAATCAAGGCCTTCATTTTGTCTATAACCTTTTATAACCAATCTGGCCTTGTACTTATCAATTGTTCTATCTGCTTTCATTTTTCGTTGGAAAATTCATTTAGAATTTAATGGTTTAATTCCCTGAGGTAGATCCACTAATTCTCACGTATGATTTTTCATGATGGAATCAATTTCACTTTTAATAACATATTTCCAAATAGTTCTTTCAGATGAGCATATAGCTTCACTATAAGTTTGAGGTTCAGTCTTTGGCATATAGGTTAGAAAATCTGATCCAAAGGACTTTTCCACCCTTGCCCTTTTACTTCTTCTTGAATCTGTCTCGACTTCAACCTCTTGTTGAAAGTTTTGACTATCAATAGTCTCTGAAGTTTGTTTTGTTGAACTTGACCCAACTTCCCTAGTCTTACAAAGGAATATATTTTCAAAGAATAAGATATTTTTAGATTACAATATCATATTCTTGTGAATTTTAAGATTCTTTAATTCATGCACAAGAAACAAATATGCATTGTTGTGGCATGCATAACCAATGAAATTACAATCCACCATTTTAGGACCTATTTTCATTTGCTTCGATAAATGAACCATTACTTTTGCAAGACACCTCCACACTTTTAAGTAGTTGTAGAAAGGTTTCCTGCCCTTCCATAACTCATATGGTGTATTGTTCTTTTCCTTATGGGGCACTTTATTTAAAAGGTAATTCGCTGATAAAACAGCTTCCCCCCACATGTTCTGTGACAACCCAGAACTTCCTAGCATTGCGTTCATTATTTCCTTTAGGATTCAATTTTTTCACTCTACTACTTTATTAGATTGAGGAGAGTATGGTGGTGTCACTTCATGAATAATACCATGTTGTGCACAAAATTTACCAAATGGTTCAACATATTCACCACCACAGTCACTTCTCACCATCTTAATTCTTTTATTAAGTTGGGTTTCAACTTCTTGCTTATAGAGAACAATTTTTTCTATAGCTTCATTGTTGCTTTTAAGCAAATATACATAGAAATATTTTGTTCTATCATCAATGAATGTATTAAAATATTTATTCCCTTATCTAGTTTAAATAAACTTTAAGTCACAAATATCACTATGTAATTAGATCAAGTGGTTCAGTATTTCTTTCAACAGATTGAAATGAAGACCTTGTTAGTTTTGCATCAACACACGTTTCACATTTATGATTATAATTAATTTGAAATGAAAGAATGTCCTCTGAGTTAATTAATCTACGTAAACTATCAGAATTAACATGTCCGAGCCGACCATGCCATAAATCAAATTACTTAAGCATATAAACAGAAGAAGAAGCATCATTCTTATTCATAATGTTAGCTTTTATAGAGATAGTATTGAGTTTCCATATATCATTTAAAACATGTCCCCTTCCCATAAACATTCCCCCTTTTGACAAAACTAACTTTTGGGATTCAAATATCATCCTAAAGCCATGCATACTTAGGAGGGTCCTGGAGACAAGGTTCCTGCGTATGTTAGGCACATACAACACATTTTGAAGTTTCAACTCTTTATCAAAAGTCATCTTCAAAATCACAGTGCCTTTCCCTTGATCTTGGAAGTTGCAGCATTGCCCACATACAACTTCTCCCCTTTCTCACAAGGAACCAACTCAACAAAGGAGTCCTTGTTACAGCAAATATGACGTGTAGCACCAATATCAAGCCACCATTCTCTTGATTTGAATCAACCAATTTGACTTCAAAAATCACAATGCAGAGGTTAAGATCAGATACTTCCTTAGAAATATTTTCCACAGTGTTGGTCTCATTTGTTCTGACTCTCTTTGGAAGCCTACAATCAAATGACTTGTGTCTTATCTTATTGCAATTAAAGCATTTTCCTTGGAATTTTGGCTTCTTGAAGACACCGTCTTTTGGTCCTAGTTTAGACCCAGTCTAATAATGTTTTCTTTTCTTGGAGTCCTCATTGACTTCTACTATGTTTTCCTTGGAAAAGTTAGGATTGGTTGCTTTGTTTAGCCTTTTAGTCGCACCTCGATTGTCTTCTTCAATTTGAATTCTGAAATCATATCTTCCACTGTCATTTCCTTTCTCTTATGCTTAAGATAGTTCTTGAAGTTATTCCAAGTAGGGGGAAGTTTTTCAATAATAGCTGCCACCTGAAAGGATTCACTTATAAACATCCCTTCTACAAGAATGCCATGAATGATCAATTGGAATTCCTGCACTTGATTTACAATAGCTTTAGAATCAACCATTACAAAGTTTAAGAACTTGGCAACTAAGAATTTTTTAGCACCGTCATCTTCAGTTTTGTATTTATGGTTCAGCGATTCCCATAATTTCTTAGTCATTTTTTTGATACTGTATACATCATAAAGTTCATCAGATAAACCGTTCAATTTACGGCATAGGAAATCAGAGTTGTTCCATGCTTCGGTAATGTTGAAGGTAGTAATAGCATCTTCCTCATCCTCTCTAAAAATAGGAGGATCATCTTTCAGAAATCTTTCCATATTCAACATGGTCAAATAGAAAAACATTTTTTGTTGAAGTATGAGACATTTTCTATATTCAGAATGAAGAACTAGAATCCATAAATAAATTAAAATCCAAAACAAATGTATAAACCAACCTAAATAAGTTACGATGGTAATCTGTACGCCTTAGATTAAAACTACAACAAATCATCTATCTTAAGATTGTAAGAAAATATAATATCGTATGCAATATTAATATGTCAGTAATAATAATAATACAATACAATGCAGTAGTAGTAACACAATAGAATACCTGTAATTGGATAGAGTTGAAAATTAGAAGAATTTTGTTGAGCCATGTATGAACAGTTTCTTTAAGATAGATTCGACCTCTCCTCGGTGCTTTGAGTAACGTTGGACGTTTGTCTCTCAAGATACAACAACAAATGATCACAGTAGTAGCACCACAACAATGATCAATTGAACACAATCTTGCCTTTCTCTATCACCAGGAGGAATAAATTTAGAAGGAATTTTTATATTGATGGTTTTTGATGATGTGTTTTGGAAGTCTCCTACCTTGGCTTTATATAGAGGAGAGGAAATGAATGAAGAGATTTAGACCGATCCATGAAGAGTTTTGTTGAAAAGTTAATAGATATAAGTAAAAAGACACAATGAATGAAAAGAAGCAATATTAAACCAAAAGCAATGAATCTGTTCACCAAGAGATATAATTGTTCAAAAGATACAACTGTTCATCAAGAGATAGAACTATTGTTTAATTTGAGCATCAATTTATCATTCATCACTCAAAAATTTTGAGCATATTATATAGAATATAAATCCATAATTTATTATTCAAACCTTTAATTTTATCAATAAAATAATATACCTCAAAGTTCCAAAATGTCCATTATTTTCCAAAAATGCCTAATTTGTTCCTTAATAAACTAAAATATGCGGTACCATCCATAAATTAAACAACCTTCTCATCCATTTTTTGCCCACAAAAAATGATGTTATAAGAAAACATGCTGCAATGAGTAAATCTTGGGATGAAATAGGCTCCAAAACACACACCACGACACTCAACATAAAGGTGAATGTCTCTAAAAAAAATTTATGTTTCCTATTAGCAGTTAAGACAAATATATCTTCAGCTAATAACATGCTATTAGTAAGTCAAATTTTGAGTATTTTGCTTGATTGCATCTAACTGCAATGACCTTAGGGACCTTTGGTTGAGTCACTAATAATCAAGTGTTTTTTTTAAAATAATAAAATGAACTATGGTTGAGTCACTAATAATCAAGTGTTTTTTTTTAAATGATAAAATGAACTATGGATCTTATAGGATGATATTTAACAAAGAAAAAGAAGTATAAGTAAAATAAAATCAACTAATCGTGTACCAAGGTAAACCAAGAAACCTAAGCATAAGAACGTAATAATATTGTAGCAAATGAACAGCTGAAAGAAACAACTTTTTCATCCACAGGATACAGTATTCAAAGAAAGCTCATATCAATCCAGTTCCATATACATATATGAAATAATTCTTGAAAAGCAGCAAGATACAATATCACCAAATTCATCAACAGATAAACTTGGTTAACAAATATTGCAATTTTTATATACCAAACCTGTTATTGATCATGCAACACACCTTAGAACTAGTGAAACAAACTAAAATTTCAAGTTAACTACCAATACATAAACCTTCTGAATTTCCCAAATGACAACCATTTTAAATTTATCCAAAACAAAAATCAAACAAAATTCCATATATTCAAACTCTGAGTTAAACAACATAAAAAGAAACAACTTATTTAGATCAAACCCAGAGATAAAAATCAATATGTTTATGTAATTTGGAAAAATAGGGGTGGCTACATAGAAAAGGACTGATCTTGGCGGTGCATGTCTTTTCTACAGATGCCACTTGCTTCCTCTCAATATCCATTGTCGCCATTGAATACTACTGCTTCTCAACTATTACTTTTGAACCCGAGCTGGAAAACCCAAAGAGTTTTCTAATGTTGGAGAAAACGATGACAGGAATTTCAGTATTACAGAGAACGGCGAATTCTTTTGCTGCTCACCGCGTTATTATTGATACACGGTATCAACGATAATAAAGGAGAGGAAGAATGTTCTGGGCAAGGAGCTAAGAGGAAGAAGAAAATAAAAATAGGTGTTTTCAGTACCGTCCCCCTTAAAGAGGAGGGCCTTTAGAATTTTATTATATGAGGGGATTAATCGGGTCGGACATCAAGTCGAGTTATTTTTACTATAATTATATAATAGTTGTAAAGTTTAAGAATCGTTTATTATATTAAGTCATTCTATTTTAACTCCTATTAAACGTGAGTCTTATTTAGATATATTTCAATTATTAATTTATTTATATATAATTTAATTTTTATCTTATTTATATGAATGTATTAATTGTAATTATAATTTTATTTATTTATTACATTGATTAATACTAATTATATTTATATAGGTGTATTGCTTATGATTTAGGAATTATAACCATCTCTTCAAATAAAATTAGGGGATAAATATTAAAATTATACAAAAAATTTAATTTAATATGTAATTTGATACATAATTTTTTGATTATGCACAATTATATAAATTTTGATTTAAATGTATATAAAAAACTTTAATTTTGATTTAGTCGTATACATTTAATGTATTTAAAAAATAAATGCATCAATTTATAATTATTTATGTAACATGTATAGTAAAATAATAATATATCGAAAATTATATTTTTTGTTTATGAAAAATAATTTAAATTAAAATTATATAAAATTAAAATTTATTTACAATGTTGCATATTAAACTAAAGTTAATAATTTGGAGATGTATCTTAAAATCAAACCTCAACATGGTCAGAATTAATAGAAAAAAAAAAGAAGCAAGTTGGGGAAGGGGAGTAATAGGGATAAGGACGCCCCGTCCGGATACACCATGGCATGACGTGTTTCATTTGCTCACAAAAGTTCACTTATCACGCGCCGCATTTCTATCTCTATCTATTATAAAAAATCTGAACGTTGATGCAAATTTCGTCACGCCTCTTTCATATTTTTTTGGCAAATTTTATTATAATTAATTAACCCCTGTTTATATGTTTCATTTAGTTAAGTCCGACCCAAGGTGACATCATTTCAATCACAAACAATTTAATTAGTTTCATATTATGTTAAATGCTAAGCATTAATTACATATGTTTGAATTGTAATTACAATGAAGGTATGTTTCTCCACATATTTCTTTGGCTTAATATTTTGAATCATTTTAGTATGTATATTAGTTTTCTCAATTTCACCATTTTACTTTCATTCTATATATCCCATTATTCTATTTATATTTTTCCTTAAAAAAATTCATCAAATCATATGTAAAAAATAACTCAAAATTTTTTTAAAACTATAAAAAATTCCATTAAAAATACAAAAAAATTCCCAAAAAAAAACTATATATTTGTAACCAAAATTCATAAAATTCTAAAATTTTCTAAAAAATCAAAAATTCAAAACAAACAAGTTTAAAATTTTATGAGTTCATTAAGTTTTTTTGAAGTTCTGAATACTTATTGGACAAAACAATCCGCTTCATCTTTCACTTATAAAATACAAAGTTAATTGTATAAAACAATTTTAATTTAAATTCATCAATTTCTTGTGATGACTTGCTAGATGCATGAAGAGAAAGGGAATTTTAAAATATATAATTTTAATATTAAAATAAATTCCTAATTAATTACATGAATTAGTTGTGATCATGGAGTTTATATGTACAACAATGCCAAACAAATGACATGATAAGTTATCTGTTTAGAATATGATTCCTTCATGTTAAAAGCATGGAAAATAATTTTAGAATTAATTTAGGTTGTTCATATAACTATTTTAGAAAATAATATTTAATAAATTTAAGATTTAAATTGTAAAAATTGATATCAACAAGTGGTGAAATAATAAAATATCAGTGTTCTAATCTTTCATTAATAGTAATTTTTAAATACATTTTTTGATAAAAAATTTATTAACTAAAATATTTAAAATAACAAACACCAAAACTTAAAAAAAAAATTTGACCATCAAAATATCAATTTTGACAACTTAATCTAGAGTGGGGGAATATATATACACTTAAGCACGTAACACACTTATACACCAAAACAAACATGCATGACACACATGCAGAAGAGGGATCCTTCTATTAATATATTTTCGTAATTTTTGTATGATTAATATTTTAAATTTTAAATGTGACGTTTTACGTTGTATTTATATATAATAATAATTAAATATTACATTAATTATTGTAAAATCAATTATTTATATAGAAATATTGAATAAAAAATTCCGTAAGCATAGAAATAATTTCATTTATCCATGCATAAGAAGTGTAATACGTAATAACCATTACAACATTTTATTTTCTTTGAAGTAATTTTTGAAGTTGTAAACATAATAGTTTATTACATGAATGCAGTTCCTATAATTACTACAATGATACAGAAATGGAAAACGAGGACCATGATAATTTTCAAAAGATTCTCACCTTCGGATATATGTTATTACACATTTTAATAAATAATTTATATTATTTTCAACACACAATCTAAAACTGATGGGGCAAAAAATGAATATATTATACATCGAAGTCATGAGTTTTATTTTCAAATGTAAACTTTAATTTGTTGGACTAATCTTTACTTATTCCTTTAAAAATATTTTGTACCATGCTTAAATTGATTCATGTTTTTAAAATTTAGTATTAATTTTACAATTATATTATTAAAAAAATTAATAAAAATATAAAATAAAATAAATATTAATAGTACATGCAATTAATCCATAGTTAAAGATTAAAAAATAAAAATGATTTGCCGTTATAAGAGTGAAATGCTCATAATTTATTCTATTTACACAACAATAGTATTAAATAAGATTTTAGTACACATTTTAATTACGCCTCTAATAATGGTTGTGTTTCCTAATCTTACACAAAACACTCAATTATTGGTCTCTAGAAATGCGATACCTTTTTCTCCATTAGCATTACAATATTATAAACAAGAATATAATCCCCGTTACATGTGCATGCCACACCCTCACCTCTCAAATTTCAAACCCTCTCCATTATTTTAAATACTACTTTATTTCAAGTGTCACTAGAAAAAAATATCATAATAAATCAATCATGAAAACGAAAGGCCATCAATAATCAATATCCACTCAAACTAATTCAATATTATTTATCAATTAAATTATTTCCCACTTCAATTGGATGTTTTTATTTGAATATATTTATTATATTTTTTTATAAGAGTTAAAATGTAATATTATTTTAATAGTTTATTTTTATTAAAAGATTAAATAAAAATTTTATCATTTTGAGGTCACTAACTTAAATTTTATAAATTTTAAAGGAACAAAAGCTAAATATGCCATTTTAGGGGGATCGAGGCCCTATCAACTCCCTTTCATTACTCTTGAATACAGGAAAAAAAATGACCAAGTATTAAAATAGATATGTTTAAAAGTTATCTTTTAAAATAAATTTTCTTTTTGGAGTAGCACTTCAATATTTATGGGTATCAAGTTCCCTTGTAAGTGTTGAATAGTATGTGTAAAATTTATTATCCAATCATTTGTTCATGATGATGTGACATTCTATGACGATTACACCCATGGGTGTCAAGGTTCTTCTAACCACTTTTCAATATTTTCTTCTGATATATTGTACTTTGTTAATACGTATACGAATTTGACTTGATGGAATAGGAGTTTGATTCTCATAGGTGTTGAGTTTAGGCCATTTTGTAACAACATTAGACTCAAGATATATGAGTGCTGAGGTTAATCTATCTTAAGTTGCCCAATCTTCATCCCCTTCCTATAAATTCTGCAAAACTCAATACTAAAATTCATTTCAAATTTCTCTCAAACATCTACAAACCCTAAACCATCCTAATTACTTCCAGAATTTCTACAAGCACTTTCTAGACGAACACATCTTTGAGGTAAGTCATGTTTATAATATTCTTTAGTTTGCTGATTATGCTAAATTTTTAGCTAGTGGTTTAATGCCACCTGAAATGGCATATCAACAAAGGAGGAAATTCCTTCATGATATAAGATATTATTTTTGGGAGAAACCATATTTGTTTAAGCAATGTGTAGACAAAATGATTAGAAGGTGTGTAGCTGAGAGTAAAGTAATCGATAATTTGTACCACTATCATTCATCCCTGAGTAGGTTTGGAGGGTCACACACTGCAGCTAAAGTATTACAAGTCGGTTTCTTTTAGCCGACTTTGTTTAAAAATGCATATGCCTATCTGAAAGATTGTGATTGATGCTAACAAGTTGGAAATGTATCTAGGATGAATGAGATGCCACTGACCAACATTGTATAGGTAGAGTTATTTGATGTTTAGGTATTGACTTCCTAGGTCGTTTTTCTTCTTCTTATAGTAATAGGTACATCTTGGTATTGACTATGGATCCAAATGGGTGGAAGCTGAAGCATATTCGACTAATGATGTCAATGTAGTAATGTGGTTCCTACATAAACATATATTCACAAGATTTGAAACTCCAAGAGCCATAATCAACTATGAAAGATCTCATTTTGTGAATAAATGGCTGAAGTGGTTGCTGGACAACTACGATGTGAAACATAAAGTGGCTATAACTTACCATCCCCAGATTAATGGCGAAGCTGAATTTGCGAATAAAGAAATAAATGGCATATTTGATAAAGTAGTACATCCAAACCGGAGAGATTGGTTCAGTAGACTTGATAAAGCTCTATAAGCCTACCGAACGACATTTAAGACTCCTTTAGGGATGTCTCCCTACAGGATAGTCTATGGCAAAGCTTGCCCTTTGCCATTGGAACTCAAGCATAAAGCCTATTAGGCCCTCAAGCAGCTCAATCTAGATCTGAAGTCCACCGGAGATAAATGGATGTTATAGCTTAATAAGTTACAATAAATGAGAATGTTCTCTTACAAGAATACAAAGATTTTTAAAGAAAAACTAAAGAGATGGCATGACAAGCACATCCGACCTCGCGTGTTTGAAGTTAGTCAACAAGTTATTCTATTCAATTCTAGGTTGAAATTCTTCCCAAGTAAACTCGAATCTTGATGGTCAGGACCCTTTACAATTAGTTAGGTTTTCCCATACAGAGTAATCAAACTATGAGACAATAAATGAGGTAAGTTTAAGGTTAACGATCAACAACTGAAACATTATTAGACCGATGAAGTTGAGAGAAAAAACACATCGTTCACTTTAACCAATCCATGAAAATTTTTTGTCAGAAAAATGTTATCTTTAATAATAATAATAAACATATTTTTATTTTTCTATCTTATTTTTATTTTCAGTAGGTTGTAAATAAAATTAGTATTTAATAATTTTGTGAATAAATAAATTGGTAAATAAATTATAGTAATAATAATAAACTCCTAATTAAAAAGGAATTAGGTTAATCTTAAAACCTACTTAAATTAGGGTTAAACTATTTATTTTTATTTTTATTATTTCTTTATTTATTTTTATTTTTATTATTTCTTTCCCTATTATTTCTTTTCTTTTTCTTTTTCTTTCTTCTTTATTTTTCAGCAACCCCTAGCCTGGATTGGTAACCTTACATGTATATATAACCCTAACTAGGCTTTCATTGTGTTGGTAAAGGTTTAGCCTAGACAAGTAACCTGATACCTTTGTATGTGTTTAGCTCGAACGAGCATCTGATGTGAAGCGTACTTGTGTTTCGAGTTCTTTTACGATGTTCATTGGGTAATACAAAACATGTGAAATGTGAAATTGGCAAGTTAGAAATGAGGAGAAAGGATAAGTTATAAGAATGAATTTGATACGAACAGTGTTATTGTGTCATGTTGTATACTCGATATATTGTATGTGATGAAGTATATGCACTTACCCTGTTGGCGAATTGTGTTGGTTGATAGGTAAATTGTGTTTGCATATTAAATTATCATATAACTATAATGTGAGATAAGTAAACTTTAGAACTTGTATGAACTTACTAAGTATTCTAAATACTTACACCTAGATTGTTTTTATCTTGTAGATCTTGAACGTTCTGAACGCGTTGATCGGATTAGTAAGAAGTTTACACTATCTGCCTGAAGTTATGGTAGACTCCTTATTTATTTGAGTCTGTCTAAGTGGCATGTATATAGTCGCTTTGTTATCTTTAAAAAATTTTGTTAAACTTTGAAGGTGATTATTTTGAGTTTTCGTGATGTATTATAATAAATATGAAATTCAGTTCTGTTATATTCCATGTTTTAGGTTCTGTAGGATCTTTCGTAGTATAGGGTATCCACTGAATAGTCTTTTTTTTTGGGTATTAGCACGTGATATTCCAAATTATATGATCGCCACCAAACGTGCGAATGTTTAACTAAAAAATACTACACCAAAAATATATAATAAAGTAGCGATGTCTGCAAGTATACGAGTCAAATTGTAATATAGTATTATGTTACACAGAACATAGGAAAGTATTTCGAGGATCGTACCCAATGGAGGATGAATTAAATCTATTGAAAACATCTTTACAATAATAAGTCTAAATAATAATAATAATAAATTCTATATTACGATAAATCATAAAAGAGATAAATATCATAAAATAAATAACTAAAATAAATAAACAATAAAATAAACAAACAACTAAACCAATTAAACCAATCAGAAAGATTAACTTGTTTTAGGGGTTGTAATTAACTTTAAATTCGAGTTTTAGAGTGAATTAACTAACCAATTATTACCTCTCGGCCTTTAACTGATTAATTAATTGATTGATACTTGTTTATCTCCCAATCTTACTTTCTCAACCAGGATAAATTACAATTTACTCGACAAACTTATCTCTCGACCTCATTTAACATTTGATTACTTCTTAGGTTATGAAGCCTAGGATTTAAGAACGCGTAATTTATACCAACTAATTTGTAAGAAACCTTTAATCCTCCATTAATCACTCCCCCATCAACTCGTTAATCTCCCCTAAGGGAATTAACTACTCATAGTATTTATAATCTCAAACTCAATTGATATAAACATGTAAATAACAGGAACAAAACGAACAAGAAAAGAGATATAGAATAATCCTGATTTGTATCGATTAACAGGGAAATAGTGAATCTTTCAATTGGGAAAACGAATCTCATAACTTGCAAAGGAAAATAAATTGAATAACTTCGATTGAATAAAAGAAATCTTAGATCGAAATCAATTTCAAGAGAAAAGAACAAAGCGTTTTAAGAAAATAAAAGACGACCTAGTTACATCAAATCCTAGTTACATCAAACCCTTAAGGTCTTTGGATGCATCTAAGAACAAATCTTACTCCTAAACTAAGAGGGTTTTTGGATGTGTCGAAGACGACCTAATTACATCAAACCTATAAGGTCTTATTTATAGAAATGTTAGCAACCCGAATTAGTTCTTCAACATGTCCTAAGTCTTCATACAAATTTGATTGTGCAATAGAAATTAACCCTGAAAGACTTGGGCTCCACGTCAAGCCTATGTCACACCATAGACATTGCATGGCCTGACACGACATGCTTTCTATGGGCTCTTGGGTCCGTTTCATCTTTTAGCGGCCCGGGAAGTTTGTGCCATAATTGTCTCAAGTTCTTACGTCCATTAGACTTGAAATTGAACCTCTGGCACACTTAAATTCATAGATTAAAACTATTTAAGGCCCATGTCGACCTAATAAGTCACTAACACTCAAAAATATGTTAAAAACACTTATTTCATTAAGTTTTACTACCTAACTACGAATTACAGAAAATGCAATAATAAATACTAAAATGGCTAGAAAACATGCCCATTAAGTGCAGAAATATATCAAAATGACTATTACATTTGACAATAGGTCATTAGATATTCGCCATACTTCTTGCAAAAGTTGTGTTCGCAGAATAATCCACAGTTTTACCATCTGAAATACTTTGCATAGCCATTATATCTGTTAGAACGATCCATGACCTTTTAGTTCACGACATGGTTCGCCATGCAATGTTTAATGTACGTAAATGCTATGCGAGTTTTGCGTGGTAACCTCCTGTAGTTCAGGCCGATGATTGGATCGGGCAAGGGGTGCTACATGTTTAACTATTGTATGTGTTTAGCTAGTTTAAAGACATAAGTGATGAAATCTTCTAGGATTAAATCTTTGTAAATGGTATCTTTTGGTTGATTTGGTGAATTGTATTTGAAAATAATTATTTTGTTAAGTGTAGCCTGTTGGAGCTAATTGGTATCTTGAGAATCAATATGTCATGTCATGACGCCAAGCATTTTTCTTTGCGATGAGATCTGAGCAGTATGTCAAAACGTGATATCGAGCATGGTCGTTGCAATGAGAAGCCAAGTCAGTATATTGCATTGTGACGAGGAACCCTGTCGTTGCGACGTCCACCTGGAATTTTGAAAACATTATGAATTGATCATAATTCAACTTCGAGTTAGTTATAGAGCTTTCACAAGCTTGTATAAGACCCGAAAATGAATACAAATCATTTTATGCATTTGTTTTGCTTATAATTAATTGTTTAATAATTTAATTCGAATGTAAATTGATCATAGTTGCTTTGACAATGTATGTGCACCTTATAACTCAAACCAGACAATCGGGTCGTGTATGGGGTGTTACAACAATAATGACTTTATATGTACAATCTATTACCCGGGGTTGCTTAAAAATGATGGTTTCTAATAAATATCTTGACCATATGGCATGCCAACTAGGGGTGAGAAAAACTAAATTTGATTCGAAAAAATTGGGAAAAAAATCAAATTTTGAGTTCATCCAATAGGGCTATTTGAGTACACTCGGATAAGTAATTTGAATTTTGAATTCGAGTCGAGTTAAAATTTGTAATTCAAATGACTCGAATAATTTGAATAACAGATTGGCAATCGGGTCATGTATGGGGTGTTACAGCAATGATGAATTTATATGTACAATCAACCACCTGGGGTTCCTGAGAAATGATGGTTTCTAATCAATATCTTGACCCTATGACATGCCAATTAGGGTGAGAAAAACTCAATTCGATTAAAAAAATTGAATTTTGAGTTCATCCAATCAAGTTATTTGAGTAAACTCGAATAAGTAATTCAAGTTTCGAGTTTCAGTCAAGTTAAATTTTGTAATTCAATTAATTTGAATAATTCGAATAACAGATTAGTGTAAAAAGTCTCTTAGTCCCTGCCAATTTTGGAAATAAGCGAGTTGGTCTCTCTTAACAAAAATTATAAAAACAATTCAAATTGATTTTCAAAAATTCAAAATAATTTTCAAAAAGTTCTAAATATATATGAAGAAAGTTAAAATTTTAAAAATTTTCTAAAATAATATTTTTGGGACCTAAATAAGTTAATTAATGGTTCAAGTTTATTATACTAAAGTATCTTATTTTTTATTATTTTACTTTGAAAAAGTTCTCAAATATATATGGTTTCAAAATTATGTGCTCTAACATGGAATTAATCATAATGTAACAAGATTTTAATTTAACATGTTTAATTTTTTTTAGTTTAACTCAAACAATTTCACTCAGTTTGGTTCGACTCTACTCTACTCGACTCAAATTTCATTTCACTCGACTTGATTTGAAAAAAATTTTAAATTGAGTTAGGAAGATAAAATAAGACTTTTCAACTAGACTAACTAAAAAAAAATTTACTCTATTCGATCGAACGTTCACCCCTAATGCCAACTATATCTGACTCTACTCGAACAGCTAATAGGGTAACCAAATTTTTTATTTTATTATATAGATCAATTCACTTTCAACCATTCCTGATTTATCATCAATTCATCATATTATATAGCATATTCCAACACAAATTCACACCAATTATCATATATCAATTAATTCATGAAATTTTCATTCTATTCAATTTAGTCCTTATCTCAATATTCAATCTCAACCATAACAATTCAATTTAAATAATCACTGACAACTCACCTCAATACCATATAATGTAAAATGTCATGAATATAGAATAACTAAATTGATCACGAACCATAAAAATACAAACCAAATTTTCGAGTCACTCATTAACAACTTTCGTTTTTCTTTTTCTTTTCGAAGGTTTTGCATCGATGTTGGCTACGTATAATCACAAAACATATAACACATCAATTTTAATTCAATTCACAATCAAATAGAATATCAAGCATATTTTACAATTTATTCAATTTAATCCTTAAACCTAGGACAAGCATAACTTTCGATCTAAAGCTTTAAATTAAAATCCAATTTCACATATACTCATTAGGAACCTCCTAATTTCTATTATTACTAAAATTTCATAATATTTTTTCATTTTATTCAATTTGGTTCCTACGAAACTAACAATTAGATTTTACAATTTAGTCCTTTTCATTAACTAAACTTAATTTCTATCAATTTCACACTTAATTAATCCAATTCTCAACAATGGAAACTTATAAAAACTTCAAAAATTGAAAAAATTGATATATGAGCTAGCTAAATCAAGCTCTCATGATTTAGTTTCCATAAAAATTCAAGAAAAATGGCTAGTGACTTACTTAAATATAGTGGTCGAATGTTCAAACTAAGTTAAAGTTTTCTTCTTCTTTTTTTCTTTCTAATGGTTTCGATGGCTTAAGGGAGGAAGATGACAACTTCCCAGTAAGTGTTTTCTTTATATACTAATATTAATCCTTAGTTAATCTTAATTTATTCTTTAATTAAACTATTTTTAATTAATAACTTAACCTTAAACAGTTTATCATTACCATCCACTGGCTATATGAAAACAATGGTTTAATAGCCATTTTAGTCCATAGGATAATTACTATCTAGGTCCCTAAGTCATTCCTAATTAAAAATCTATAGCGATTGGAATTTTACAATTTAGTCCATGGACCTTAATTAACCACAATTTCATCTAAATTTTTTAATCGAATTTCAATTCATCTATATAGTAACTCCATAAATATCTCTATTTAATATTTACTAACTTGAGTTATAGAAAACAAGGTCTCAAAATCACAATTTTCGACACCATTGGAAACCAGGTCATTACAAATGCAATCAAGGAAGAAACCTAACCTTCTTCATTTGAGGTGTTCCCAAAACCAGAATATCATGATGATAATATTGGTGAATTTACTGAATTTGAGTACCAAGCCCAAGAAAAGGTTAATATGAATCCGAATGTGCTAATAATCTGAGCTGCAAGGTGAACCTGATAGTTTTTATCTACTGAGCTATTATCTATCTACATATGAGTAGCCAAGCTATTATTGGACACTCAAACTTAACACACATGGGCAAAAATTTCTTGAATATGCTCACAAATTGCTCAATTTGAATTAATGTTCGATTGAAGACAATAGTGAGTTTGCAGTCACCAACTTATTCCGTCAAAAAATTTTGTGAAACTCAACAATGATGTAAAAAAAGTTTTGGTTGTGTGAAAAAATCAATGAAGGGAAAGGCTATTTATAGGCATGGTAAAAAAATTATATAGAACTCGACATCTATGTGTTTCGATGTCCATTGAATGAATTTACTAAGATTAGGTTAACCCCAAATGATGAAATTTAAAATATAGAAGAACTCAACACCCATTATGTTCTTGTGAATACATTTATTAGAGTTATGTTTTCCAAACTGATAAAATTTTAATTAAAGTAGACTTGAACACTACTTTTTAAGGTTAAAATCCTTAAAAGTCAAAAATTAAATGCAAACAAATTATATATAACTCGACATTCATGAGTGTTAAGGTCTTCTTTTATTAAATACAATTAAAAAGCTAATAGTCATCACTAAATGAAAATACCCTGGTGTTTATTTTGCAATCAACTCGACACTTGTAGGTGTCAAGATCTTTGAATATACACTAGATGCACTTTTTGTACTTTCCGAGAATCTTGGGCTTGGAAATAAAATCAACTGCTTTACTCTTAAAGAAACCTGACACTCGTGAATATTAAACTACTATTCTAAAAAACAACCTTAAAAATATCTATTTTAGTAACTAATTTTTTTCACTATATTCAAATAAAAAACAAATTAACTTGAGGTAATGATAAATATATATATTGTAATTCATGGAGAGGGATTCACTTTAGGCTTATTCATGGGTCGGGCCACCTGGCCCGGCTTGAAGGTCCACTCGAAATGTGGGAGGGTTTGAGAAAAAATTAGATTCGAAAAATAGGCTTAGATAAAAAAATAAGGTCTGTTTAAAAAACTTTAATTTGTTCAATAAATATTAATATATACACTTTTTAGATCGATATGATAAATATATCAGATCGATTTGAAAATGTATATGCATGAAAAGTATTATTATATCAAAAAATTCAGAAGTTAAATAATTAAATCATTAATTATACAAAAATATATAGAAGAGTACAAAATCATTTTTAACTTTAAAGTTTAAGAACCAATTTAAAATGAGAATTACAGTAAATTATTAATTATATAAAAATATATAGAAGAGTACAAAACCATTTTTAACTTTAAAGTTTAAAAATCAATTTAAAATGAAAATTACAGTAATTAACTTTAAAATTTTTATAAATATTAATAATTTGGACTGAAATATAAAGTTAATAATTGTAATAAATTTGACCAGTTAATTATTTTTTAAAAAAATAAATATAAGAAAACTTAAAACTGGGAAGTAGGGGAATCTTATGTAAAAGGGAAAAGAAATTTTCCAACGGTGGAGCGACAAGCATTCGCGGAAACACGGGGCCGCTCATGCCCAGGACTTTGGAATCTATAACCTCTTCACTTCCCCTCATCCCAAGGCACTGTTCCCACACTAAACCCACTACTCCCCGCTAACCCAACCCCCTAACTCAACTCAACTCCTGGGTTTAGTCTCCCTTCCCCCCTCCCCGCCTCTTTAAAACCCTCCTTCCTCTCTCATTTCTCACCCTTATTCTCTCTCTCTTCCATTTCTCCATTGTTAACACCAGCCAGCCACCCTGCCTGCGCAACCAAGTTTCAGAGAGTACATTGGTTTTCATGCTAAGCCAGGAAAAGTGTAGTACTACATAGTTGTTGAGTTGAGTCTTGAATCTTGAGTCCGATCATGAGTTGCAACGGCTGCCGAGTCTTACGGAAAGGCTGCAGTGAGTCTTGTATATTACGTCCTTGTTTGCAATGGATTGAGAGCCCTGAAGCTCAAGGCTACGCCACTGTTTTCGTTGCCAAGTTTTTCGGCCGTGCTGGTCTCATGTCCTTTATTTCCGCCGTTCCTGAATCTCAACGCCCTGGTATGCCCATGCCCTCTATCTTTTCTCTCTTTTTGTTCTTCTCTTATTGTTTCTCATACCAAATTCTGACTCCAATTGCTTCTTAATCTTTGGATCAGCTTTATTCCAGTCGCTGTTGCTCGAAGCTTGTGGGAGAACAGTGAACCCTGTGAACGGAGCCGTGGGGCTTTTGTGGACCGGAAACTGGCACGTTTGCCAAGCGGCGGTGGAAACCGTCCTGCGAGGAGGATCTCTACGTTCCATGCCTGAACTCATGTCTCCGACGCCAGCATCCGACAAAACGTCCGAAGCCACGTGCACGGACATGTGGAAATTGCGAGAGACATCCACGAATCTCAACTCCAACTGTCGATTCTCAAATTCGAGATCCAGGGTTTCACCCAAGCGTAAAAGAGTCGAAGAAGAATTCAAGAAACTACAGCCCTCTGATCTAGATCTTGGCTTGACCCCGAGCTTTACAGGCAAGCGAGCTACCGATAATCGACGACCAGGGACTCCGTCTATGAACTCGGAGGAATCTGTGACGACGACGTGCTTCGAAAGTGTTTTTGCAGATCAACAAGGGCAAGGCAGCAGAGGAACTGATAAAAAATTACTCAAGTTGTTTGTTTGAAGAGGAGGGTTTTTTTTTTTTTGGAATGATCTAGTTTCGATGTAATATTCTTCATTTCTACCGCTACCACCACCGCAACCGGGGTTTAGATTATTTTTGGATACTTCTGGGGAGGTGTTTCCCCGGAAATGAATTTTCCGGCGAGTTTGTGTATTATCGGCACATGGGATTTCTCTCTTTTTTTACTTTTTATCGGATTATTTTTTGGTGTTAAAAGCTGTGAAATTAGAGAGAAAAATGAGAATCTGTCGGTGATCCTTTAAAATCAATTTTCTTTGGCTACTATGTAACCCTTCTCTTTTCATGATCTTTGTGTTTAAGTCATGATTGTATGCATGGCACGAATAAATCAGACTTATATTTTTCCCAGTTTATGATCTTAGATGAGAGATCAAAGCTTTAGTTGTTTTGTTTTTTAAGAATTTCTGATTGGTCAGGAAATTATCAAGTATACCCCACTATTTATTTCTAATCTAAATCATCACCCACTCTTTAATTAAAATCAAGACTTCAACATATGTTTTCATTCTTAATGGCCATATATATGTGATTCACAAATTTTAATAATAAATTATGATGCTCATATTAAATTCGATCTCTGTAGGAAGTGTTAATATATATATTTGGGTTGAAGGTTTGAATTTAATTTCTTGTATCATTGCATTCAAGTCCATATATTTATTAATGTTATAGGCAGCCCAGTGATGGCCGACAAATTACAAGTTGAGGGTCGAAATATATTTCATCATCAGTGAAGTCAGCACATGTAACTTCCAAGCCAATCTAGGGAGTTGGTTTCAAGCATCGACCCATCCATCCATCTCCTCTCCTCTTAAAAAGTAAGAAGATAAAATTGATATTGTAAGGCAAAATACGTGGCAATGAGTGTATGCCTCCATTTTCATTGGAGGAAAAGATTAAAGCAGGCAAACAATGTTTCGGCATAACCAACAAAACTAGGGTCTTTGGTCTGGCTGCTGTTGTTGTGTACATAAACTGTGAATTCATCCCCCTCTCTCCCATATAAATATATAAATCCAAAATTTTCTTCAAAGCTCACTCATTGCATTCCAAAACTGGCTGGCTCTACGGGAACTCACTATTATTATTATAAATATAAATCCATGGTGATGGTTATCCACAACAAATTCACATTTGCATAAAAGGAAAAGAAAAAAGGCGCAGAGTGTGGCGATAGGGAAATGAATGAGTTTAGGGAAGGGCAATAGAGAAAACAGATGGGATGGGGCCTTTGGGACCTTTCGGCGGCTTTTGGAGAGTGCAAAGAGACGTAGATGGTGAAACTCATACTTCGAAAGAATCAGGGAATTATGGTTTACATTTTATTTATTTATTTGAGGAGGGTGAGACAAGGGGACGGTGTAGAATGGGACCTACAAAACTTCGCAATTTCTACGTCTCATTTACCCAATCAGATGTCAATGGTACGGTTCATGTCAGCCTTCCTTTTGGCCTTCGACTTGCATTCTCTCGTATTCAATGTAAATAAATCAAAAATCATCCTTCATATCCATTATTGGTCAAGTCTTCATTTATTTAAAAAATAATATCATATCAAAAATAATACAGTAGCTTCAAATCTATGCCCACTCAATTTAATCTTCATCATTCAACTAAGGTTTTATTAACCTTAAGTTTTTTTTTTCTTTCAAAAATCACCAGTTTAATTTTATCTTTTTAATAATTGAGGAATATAAATAAAGTTGTTTGAGATTAAAACCAAACTTTTATGTTTCATAATATAATAATCTTGTTATTATGATTTTACAAATTATTCTCTCTTTTCGAAAAACAAATTTGTCAAGTTCTCAATTCTTTTTGTAGTAAAAAATTTTAAATTCTGACTTTTTTATTCTTTAAAATTTGTCATTAATAAAAATTTAAAAATATATCTTAAAAAATTTGAATAAAATATTTTAAATTTAATTAGTTAAAATATTTACAATAATTAAGGTTAAAATTTAAAAACTTTAATATAAATGTCAATTGTGACATTTTAATTTAATTGAGACAAAGATAATGATATGGTTAAATGTAATTTTATTTTGAACTTTATTTTATTTTGAAATTGCACTTTGCTAGAAATTGTGTGCTTGACCTAATGTTTCTCCAATTTAATTAATTAATATTTGATGAAGTTTATGAGTATTTTAAACTAGAAAAAATATTTGATTCATAGTCAGTGCATAAATTTTATATACTTTCAATTAATGATAAGATAATATATCATTATTAGTATAAAACAAGAAAAATATTGAAGGGTTTAAAAACAAATAGTAATACCCTTATTTAAAAAATAAATATTAATTATAATAATTAAACATAAATAAATAAATAAAAACATCAAACCCGAAATTTGAAATTAGAAACCCAAAATCTCAAATTTAAACTTGAAATTTAAAATCCAAAACCTACAAAAAAATCATAATTAATATTTAATTATATTTAAATAAATTTAATAGTATTTAATTTTAAAATTTTAAATTTTTTTAGTTTACACTAGTATTAATATGTTATCTTATTATTAAGTGATAGAGTATAATCCTATATTAACCCTTTTAAACACGAGAATAGATTGTATGAAACTGTGATTTTATATTATCTTTATCCCTTTTCAATAAAAAATGATAAATTAGATTTTTTCTCCTGATTTTTAGTTTCTTTCTCTTGAAAAAAATATAAATCCAACTAAAAATAATAAAAGGAGGAAAAAATTTAATTTGTCATTCTTTTATTAAAAAAAGATAAAAATAACGTGAAATTACAATTTCATATAATATCTTTTCCAAATACATATAAAACAACATCTGAAATTAACTCAATTTAATACAATAACCTTAATTAACTACTCAGCACCTTTGATTTGGATCATCAAAATCGAATTAAAAATTTGTGAAGAGATCATAGGAGTCAAGAAATGTCAACTCAACTTAAAAAAAAAATGTAATTATATGTATTAGTTTCTATCATAATTTAATTAACTATTCCCCCCACTTGAGGGTATTGTTTCATTTCATTTCCTTCTATATTGGGAATTGGTGGGTTCCATTTTATCACATCATCCCATTAATTATTGTAAATATAAATGTTGAGGAGTGGGTCCAATAGGTATTCATGAAACTAAGAAACTTTAGCTAATATTAGTAAAAACCTTCATAAATGAGAAACTAGGTACCAAGAGCAAAGAAAAAAATTTGAAGAGAAATAGCGGTTTTCTTAAATATATATTTTCTTAAATATTTTTTTAAAAAAACCTAAAGAGAGAGAAAAGATTATATGAAACACAAGCGTTATATTATATTATATTTCTTTTCAATTATTTAATAATATTTTAATAATTTTTTATATTATTTAAGTTTAATGACAAATTTGATTACTAACGTTTACATATTTTTTTCAAAATGACCCTAATTATAATTTTGATACTTTTTTTGCCATCAACCTTTGTTCCTTTTTTCAAATTGTTATTTTTTTAAAAATAAATTTGATGAAAGTACCATTAAAAAAATTAACAAGATGATATGAAATTTCATATGTGGAATATTTTTAATGAGATGTAATTTATTACTTAGATAATATTATAAAATAATTACATGTGGAAATTAATAAATAAATAAATAATTCATAAAATTAAAAAATAATTAAAAAATAACTCTTAATTTAAAGAAAATAAACATAATTATCTAAAAAAAGTTTCAAAATGAATGCACACATTTGGTATTTTCAGTTTGATTTATTAATTATCTTTTTGAAATCTCCCAGTAAACAAATATATGCATTCATTTTGAAACATTTTTTTATATAATTATGTTTATTTTCTTTAAATTAAGAGTTATTTTTTTAATTTCATGTATGATTTATTTATTTCATTATTTTTCACATATAATTACTTTATTGAGTTACTTAAGTAATAAATCACATCTTATTAAAAATATTCCACATCATCCACGTTAATTTTTTAACCCTAATTTCATCAAATCTGTTAGAAAATGTAATTTGAAAAAAAAAGGTTGATAGTAAAAAAAGACTAAAAATAAAATTAGAAACATTTTGACGAAACATGTAACGTTAGTAGCTAAATTTGTCATTAAGCTTATTATTCATATATAATTTTGATAATTTTTTTAACCTAAACCTAAACCTAAACCTAAATCTTAACCCAAACTCGAACCCCGAACTTTAAATCTTGAACCAAAAGCCCAAGTTTAAAGTTCAAGTTAAAAAATTATTAAAATTATGATAATGATATAAAAAATATTAAAATATTATTAAATAATTAAAAAGAGATGTTGGATGACTTGATAATCCTATTTCATATTATGCTTTTAAAAAGATCGTTTATTAAGGAAAAATTTTAAATTTAAGTTTTATCACATACAATGTTTGAGATTCTTATCTCAATATATTTGTAATATTAAAGCATTCAAAAAAGAATATTAAATAAGGGAACTAAGGTTTTAACTATTTTTTAATATCAAATGGTTAAGGTATATGCAAAGCTGCGTGTCGCCGCATTTGCAGTGGGCCACCACCGAACCTTCTCTTTCTCACCGCTTTCCACCTTGAAACTTGATGTGTGGGTCCCACTCCCCAACTTGTTGCCTGCATTTTGATATTTTCACCCCTTGTTCAACCATTTCCAAGTGCCGCCACCTGCTTAATCTTACTATTGCTTTTATTATCTTCCATTTTTCTTCTTTATCCAATTTATTTTGTTTTATATATTCACGTATCTACTCACATTAATATAATATTTACTTTTTATGATTAATATTTACAATTTAATTATTAAATTTATTAATATAATTATATTTGATTTTTAAATTGGTTTAATATTTTTTTTCATCAATTTAAAATATTATTTATATTAATATACAGTTAATTTTAAAATTCTTTTTCATAAAATACATAGTTTAAAATCTTAGTTTTACTTAAAACTTAACATCCATAATTCTAAAAATATGATGATTAATTAATAAAATGTTGATTATATAAAAAATTATAAAAATATTTAAAACTATTTTAGTTTTAAGTTGTGATTTCTTCCCATATATTGATTAAAAGAACATTACTTACCCATAAAAATTATATTATTTTACTTTTTAATTTTTTAGAATTAATCATAAATTTGGCTGAAAGTGTATTTGAATTAAGATTTTTAAAATTTTGGATAGTCTAATACAAAATTAAATTTCCAAACCATTTAAAAAACAAAATAGTACATGTCAAAATCATATTTTTTGAAAAATCGTCGACTGTTATTTTAAGAAAGTGAAAAATGGGAGTTGTCACCAATACTTTTTTTATGAGGTGTGGTCAGATCACCTCGTAATTTGGTCGTTTTAATAAAATATTTTGATTTACTAAAACAACAATTTTGGTCTACAAAATTCGAGAAAACGGTTCGGGAGTCGGTTACGTATGAGGAAGGATTAGCACCTTCGTAACGCTCAAAATTGGTACCTAATTGATTAATTAATGTCTAAACGTCGAAAGTTAAAAACTCAAAAAGAATTTAAAATACGATCCCTTTTTTATTAATGTTGATTAAAAAGAAATGCTTGAATAAATTGAAACGAGCATTAAAGGCCCTCTTGTCTCGAGATATCAAAATGTCACATCCCATAAGTTAGGACATGTCATTTGAACCCGCGAAAATAAGCTTGCCTTTTATTGTTTTATTTCAAATTTCGTACTTTGATTTTTAAAAGGATATTCAGTTGTTTAGATCCAACGAGGAAAATCGAAACCCCGTAAGTTAGGGCACGACCTTCTCAAGTTTCTAAACGCGGAATATTACATTTGTTTTTATTTAAAATCCATATATTTTAAAATTTAAAAAGATATTTGGTTATTTAAGTTCAACGAGAAAATCGAAAACCCATAAGTTAAGGTACGTTTTCTCGAATCTCCCAAATACCAGACATTACTTGTTATTTCGAAAATTTTCCCTTTCTTATGAATTTGGGTGAAAATTGATATAATATTTAAAATAGGTATGTGAATAAAATATTACGCTAACTAATGACAACAATATGAGTGTACTAATAAATGATTCATAATACATTATGGCAATAATCATGTAATATACACCAATTTAACACCAAGATTAACAATTAGAGAAAAATAAAATGAATAATAAAATAAATAATAACAATAACAATAAAATAGGCATCAATCAAGAAAAAACCAATTTTTGAAACAAAATAGGACAAATGAATAAATAAATAAATACATGAAAGATATTGAAGAAAGAAGTTTGTGAAATAATGAAAATAAAGGACTAAATTTAAAGAAAAATAAAATAGTTTTAAAACTATATCAAAGGATATAAATAGATAAATGATAAAATAATATATATATAATTTTAGGTAAGTAAATATATAAAAAGAATAATAATAGCAATAATATTGAAAAACTAATTAATTTAGTACTATGATAATAAAAAAAATAAGTAAATACTAAAACAAAAGAAAGTATAATAATAATAATAATAATAATAATAATATCTAAATTTTGAAATACATTAAAAATTAGAAAACAATTAAAATAAATAAACAAAGGCAAAACAAAAGAAAATATAAAAAAAACAATTGTAAAAGATGAAATAAAGGAAATATTAAATAAACAAAATAAATAAATAAGTGAATATTAGTAGTAATGAAATACACGAATTAACAAAATATTAACTTTACAAGCTTTAATATGTATATAAAGCGTATAGAATGATAAATAAATAAGTAAGTAAAATAGATATACATAATGTTAAGTTTAGATTTTTAAAAGTAAGAGTAATAAATAAATAATGTGAACAATAAACGAATAAATAACATAAAAAATGAATAAATAACTAGAACAAGTAAATAATATTAAATTTGAAATATAAAAGAATCGAATAAAAGAATAGTAAATGAATGAGTACACAATTAAAAAAAATCTTTTATAAAAATTTGAATTAAATGAGCCAAGGACTAAATTATAGTAAAGATGAAATTAACAGTAAAAATTGCGATAAAATAAGCAAATAAGGACTAAAGTATAAGGCGCGAAAATTCATAGGGACCGAATATGAAATTAAACCTGGCCCTTATGCTCAGCGTTTCATCTGGCAAGGTGACGGACTAAACTAAAAATGAAACAAAATTGAAGGGCCAAATTTGTAAAATTAAAAAAATGTAAAAGGACCAGATTGTAGTGCCCCGCAAAAGCAGAAGAACTGACCGCGCAAATAGCCCAAAAGTAAAAAATGCGCGGATCCCCTAAGCGGGTCGGTCAAGGCGCGGGTCGACGGCGTTTGAAATTAAAATCCAAAACGACATCGTTTTGGAACCCCTATTTAAGTCAAAAATTTTCCAAAAAAATTCATTTCAGCCCTCAAAACAAAAAGAAAAATTCTGAAAAACTCTCCTCTCTCTCTCAACCCCTGCTCCGGCCATTGGCTACCGAGCCGGCCACCGGTCACCGGCAACGGCACCCAAAAAATCCAGAAACCCTATTTTTGATATTTCGACCCTCCTAAACCTAGATTCAGGCAAAAAATTTTCGAAATCTTTACAAAAATGACCCAAAAGTAGAAAGAACATTCGGTTTCGGCCACTTTTCATCGGAAGTGGCTACCTCAGCCGTTCCCGGTGACGAAGCGCGAAGGTTTGTTTTTTCTAACATTTTTTTGCTTTTTTGTTCTATTTACAATAATAAATCCATGCGAAAATAAAAAGAAAGAAAGAAAAACAATCACTTTTGACAATCTCTAATCTAAATTCTATTTGATATTTTTGTGTGTTCATAAAAAAAAGATACATTGTTCGTGGCTTTTTTTATAGCCGAAAGAAAAAAAGAAACAATTTTTTTTCCTTGCATTTCTTTTGTGCTAGCGTTGTTTGTCTTTTTTACAGGTACGGAGGCCAGCTGTGGGGGTACGAAGGTTGATGTGGAGGTGAAGTAGCGGCTAAAGAGCGTTAAGGAGGCTAGGGTTTTCTTGTTTAGTTTAAGTGTTGGGCTGATTTGGGCTAGGGTTAGAATTGGGCTAGGGTTTTTGGCTTAGTTTAGTTTGAGCCTATACTTGGACTATAATGGACATGTAATTTTGGACTACTTATTTATTGGTTTGGGTTTTTGTTTTATTTTGGTAAATTTGGGCCCAAGCCAAAATTGGCCTATTACAGCTCCCCTCTTTGCTCATTATCGTGTAATGAGAATGGAGAAAAGACTTTAAAAGGGCCAATTTTGCCTGGTCCTGCTGAATCTCGACTTTTTGGTGCTTCTTTTCTTCAAGTGGCCTCGTTCCAACCTACTGCAACTTCAAGGTTATAGGAATTGTTGCTTTAATATGCTCCACTGCATCTTCAAGGATATAAGACTTGTTGTTTTTAACCTGCTCCATTGTAACTTCAAGGAGATAATGTTTGGCTTTGGTGGATTTGATCTGACATATTGCAACTTCAAAGAGATAAGATCCGTAACTTGTAGCTTCAATCTGCTCCACTGTAACTTTAGGGAAATGAAATTCATTATCTTCAGTCTGCTTTGCTGCAACTTTAGGGAGATAAGGTCCGTAACTTGTAGCTTCAATTTGCTCCACTACAACTTTAGGGAAATGAGATTCGCTATCTTCAGTCTGCTCTTTTGCAACTTCAGGGAGATAAGGTTGGTGGTTTCAATCTGCTCCACTACAACTTCAAGAAGATAAGATTTGCCATAATTTGTAGCTCTAATCTGTCCCACTGCAATGTTAGGGAAATAAGATTTGCTGTCTTCAGCTTGCTCCGCAGTAACTTCAGGAAGATAAGGCTTTTGGCTTCAATCTGCTCCACTGCAACTTCAGGAAGATAAGATCCGCCATCTTCGATCTACTCCACTGTAACTTTAAGGAGATAAGATCTACAACTTCAATTTGCTCCACTGCTACTTCAGAGAGATGGGATTTGTGGATTCACTGATCTTGCTACATCTCCCTCTGGGGGACATGACCTATAAAATCGATTTCATGGGCCTATGCTTATGCCAAATGATTAGGATGTCATGATCAGAATGAATCAAATGCTCCTAACTATATGTGTATGAATGATATTTTCATGAATGCAGAATGTCATGAGAATGATTCCTTCTTAATGTTTGGGTTGTCATTGCTCATTGTTTATCAAGGTTTTATCACTGACACAATATCCTGTCTTCTTGTTCAGCTGATATCTTTGATAGAAAACCTGAAGAAACAATCACAATTTAGACTCTTTCTCAAATATTTCCAACCCTTAGGCTTGGTGAGTTCTAAATAATAGTCCTGTTTCAGGTTCTTGTACTATTTAGAAGCTTTCAGAGTAATATACAGAACTCCTTTTGTGAAAGTATTATTAGTCCATTAATCGCTATTTCAATGCAAAATGATTGAAAAAGATCATAATGATGGACAAGAAGGAAATTGATTGAGAGTATAGCTCTAGACGAATAAGTTAATCAAAGATGGCAAATACAATAAGAAAGAAATTGATTGAGAGCATAGCTCGAAATGAACAAATTAATCAAAGATAGCAAACTTTGCTAAAATTCAAAATGAGTAAGATGAAAACAGGTGCCCCAAATATCGTAGCATGAGCTTCTCTGCACAAACTTCTTAAGGACCATTTTGAGCTTGAGTTGTGTCTAGGAAACCTAGAGTACTTTGTTGATGCCCTAAAATGTAAGGTTCCTCCTCCTTGTTAATTCTGAGAGGACAAGACTACCACATGCCCTATCTTCGATCAAAATTTGAGTTGCCCTTTTGGGGTTTTCAACTCAAAACCCCTTTGGTCTCAAGGTGCCCTTTATGGGTTTTCGCCTTGGCCTCTCCAATTTTTCCTCTTCCTTTTTTTAGGTGAAATACCTATTGACTAAATGCCCATTCTTTGGTTAAAATTTGAGCTGCCCTTTTCAGGTTTTCAACTCAAAACTCCTTTGGTCTCATGACGCCCTTTGCGGGTTTTCGCCTTGGCCTCTCCTTTTTCTTTTTTCTTTTTTTCTTTTCTTTTTCTTTTTTTTTCTTTTTTTCTTTTTTCTTTTTTTTTTGAAGTGAAGTATTTCGTGATTGAATCGAAATTTACAGGATTAGGCAGGTTCTTGCCATCTATCTTGGCCAATATCGACGCTCCTCCAGCGAAGACCTTTTTTACCACATAAGGTCCCTATTAATTTGGCATCCACTTTCCTCTGAAGTCCTTTCATATATGAAGGATCTTCTTCAATACCAAGTTCCCCTCATGGAACTCTTAGGGGCAAACCTTTTTGTTGTAAGCTCATATCATTCGTTTTTTGTACATCTAACCATGACGGATAGCCTTCAACCTTTTCTCTTCAATTAAGTTTAGCTAATCATATCGAGATTGAATCCATTCTTCTTCATCCAACTTTAGCTCAACCAAAACTCGGCGAGAAAGAATCTCAACTTCAATGGGCAAAACCGCTTCCATTCCACAAACCAATGAGAAAGGTGTTGCCTCGGTGAAGGTCTTAACAGTCGTTTGATAAGCATAGAGGGTAAATGGTAACTTCTCATGCTAATCTTTACAAGTGTCAGTCATTTTCCCCACGATCTTCTTAATGTTCTTATTGGCGGCCTTAACTGCACCATTCATTTTTGGGCGAAATGGCAACGAGTTGTGGTGTCTGATCTTAAATTGACTGTAGACCTCCACTATCGTGCTGTTGTTCAAATTCAGTGCGTTGTCAGATATGACCTTTCTAGTCTTCCATATCGACATATGATTTCTTTCTTTAAGAACTTGCTGACTGCCGATTTTGTGACATTGGCATATGAAGCGGCTCTCACTCATTTAGTGAAGTAATCGACGACCCGAAAGATAAATCGATGCCTGTTAGAAGCTTTTGATGAGATTGGCCCAATAACATCCATGCCCCACATAGAGAAAGTCTATGGAGAAGTCATAACATGAAGAAATAAAAGAGGCATATGAATATTGTCTTCATAGATTTGACACTTACGCTATTTCTTGGTATAATTGATGCAAACCCCTTCCATAGTGGACCAACAGTTCCCGAACCTCATGGTTTGTCTGGCCATTGTAAAACCATTAGCATGTGTTCTTCAGATATCCTTATGGACCTCTTTTAAGATTTTCTTAGCGTTAACAGCATCCACACGTCTTAGTAGCCCAGGTGTATCTTGATACGATCATGCAAAAACATCTTGGAATTCTTGGGATAACTCAATGACATCTCGCTTTGTCTTTGTGGTGATACAGGCTCTGATTTTCACCTCTTTCTCTTCTCCTAGGCTCACAATGTCCACTGACTCTTTGTAAGGTAGGATTTGTTTTTCATCTTATTCTACCATCCTTAACAAATTAGGAGATAGGTTACAATCTCTGTCATCTTCAAAGTCCTGAGATCCCTCTAGACACATATCTCGCTCAAAAGAAACTTTGGGTTAGTAGCAGTGTCATTCATATCATTGATACCTCGAGACCTGTTGTAGGTACAAAGGAATATTCCAAAGAATAGATGAATCTAAAAATAGTTATTAATGAGTATGAGTAAAATGAAGGAATAAAAGAATATTTACTCAAAGTACGACACCAAAATGCATTTTTCATTTAAAATAAAGATGTTAGACATGAGCCTATTTCACAAAAGGATTCTTATTACTTCTAGGCTTAAAGCAACAAGCGTGTTTTGAACATTACTCTGAATCAACTCTAAAAATTATAGGAATCTCTTCAGCAGTTCAATTGTTCAGAACACTTCCAGGCTCATAAGGGTAAATGCCTAATAAATTTTCTCTTCCAATTCCTTCTTCAGATATAGTATTGATGCTCCAATTTTTGAACATTCCTTCCGAGCCTTCAGTATATTCAAATAATTCTAGTTCTTTATTATCTATCAGGCCTTGCACCAAGGCTTTGAATTCATTGTACTTTTGAATCTCGTGCCCTTCTTCATCATGAAACTCACAGTAGTTCCTTGCTTCTCCGGGTTTCTCCCCTAAATCCCGTGTGATTAATCCTCTTTCTACCATTTTCTTCCAATCAGCAGGGTTTTTAATTCTGCTCCATCTGTCTTGATTCTCTTCCCCGCACTCTCGATTATCGCGCTTATCCTTTTGTCAGAATGGTTGGGCAACGGATTTTCTGCACTAGATGGATCATCGAATTTCACAATACCCATTTTGATGAGTCTTTCGATTATCTTATTGAAAACGGTACAGTTTTCGATTGCGTGTCATGTGATTCCCGCGTGGTACTCGTATTGGGTGTTTGCGTCATACCATTTGGGGTATGGGGGCTGCATAGGTTTTAGGTAGAAAGGGGATACTATATGTGCATCAAACAAACTTTGGTACAACTCCCTATACGTGATTGGTATGGGCGTGAACCGGAGTTTTTTTGAGTTTTGTCTTGGATTGGGTTCTTGCATTGGGGGGATCTGATGTCTAGTAGTTGCCATCTTTGGTTGGCTTACAGTAATCGGCTTTGAATAGCCTTTGTTATACATACTTGTATTATTCACCTCATTTTCCCTCGTCTTTGGGGCCCTTAAAGTATTGATTTGGGAGCTCCACTCTCGCCTTTTTTGTTTTCGCTATATCATCCAGATCAAGGACAACAAGATTGGTTAAATTACCCTTGGGTTAGAACCTGAATCTGTTGAGAAGTTTACCGATGCTGAGGTACCGATCTGGTATTAGGGTCTGATGTTAACAGACACCCTTTGTGGATACGCATTTGGTTGTGCTTGGGTGTTTGTTGGGGTAAAGCCTGGAGGATAAGCAGGGTTCTCATTATCGTCCACGGTATTGACCATAGGGCTCTTTCCTTTTTCTAACCCTCTACCCAGCAACTGGGTTAACTGGCTTATCATATTTCTTTGGAATTCTATCTTCTGATCTCTCATACCTTATCCAATTTTGGCCAACTCCTCTTGCATTTGTATCTGCATTTGCTTTAATCTCTTCAACCTTTGATCCATTGCTTTAGTCTTTCCTTGTGTACCGTAACAATGTTTGATTGGCTGGCACTTGTTGGTTTCCAGATTAACTGAAATAATTTTGTTTTAATTAGGGTCTCTTCGTGAAATTAAATGCATATGATGCAATGTA
Organism: Gossypium hirsutum; assembly: GCF_007990345.1. Classification (NCBI taxonomy): domain Eukaryota; kingdom Viridiplantae; phylum Streptophyta; class Magnoliopsida; order Malvales; family Malvaceae; genus Gossypium; species Gossypium hirsutum. The sequence continues at coordinate 63,851,284 of NC_053434.1, forward strand.
ATGCAAATGCATGGGATGAATGCAAAAAGAGACACTGATTTTGATTCAATCCTACTAGAACAACTTTACTAGAAAAAAAAATTTATTTACATAAAACAGATACATATACGGCCTTGCCCTCATACTCCAAGCGAAGACATCAATCCTTTTCTTTATATCCGGATGTTAAGATCAAATCTCGCGAACTTTCCAATGGATGCCTCTACTAACTCCTTTTTGCTTGATCTGGGTTGCAACCCATTACTCACTTATCCCCATGAGGCTCGTTAGCTTCTTTAAAAAGAAGTCAGGATGTTGACAGCTCTTGAATAATCTTTGTCAGCTTGAATTTTTGGGCAACGAAGCAAAGTCGTGTACTCTTCCGTCAGATTGTCACCCTTCTCTCGTGTTTCCTCGGATTATATTCGAACGGCTATATTGTCTTCCACTTTATTAAGAAATCTATTTTCCATGACAAGCTCTATATTTAGCAACTGAACGTGAATCAACACCTCTTTTCTATGAATGCAATCATAACCAAAACAAAAGAAACATGTCAGTACAAAAAAAAACATAGATGACAGACAAAGCAACTATTTGGGTGACCACTAGGGTTTGGAGTGGCTCTACCTAGGGTGGGCTTTTAAGGCTCGCTATATACGGTTTGGTTCTAAAGTAAAGGTACCTAAATTGGTAGATTTCTCGATCTTCACCCATTATAGGCTCATACGGACTGGGTTCAGTTTAGAGGAATACATTTCCCTATGGCTATACAGAGATGAAAATCTCATGAAGACATAGGTACAGATGTATCTCGAAAGCGATCCACTATCCTATATGGAGGTGAAGACCTCACAAAGGACTAGCTTCTAACTCCAACTTAAAAGGGTAAGATCAAATGGGCATGCAATGCAATATGCGAAGACATTCCAAGCCAATAAAGCAAAGATCACAAAAATGACGGATGAAATGCAATGAAAGGATTGTAATTTTAAATCGAATTATCAATTTTCGACCAATAAGACAAGAATTAATCAAATCACGGGTTGACTCTCTTATTCATTCCCCAGTGGAGTCACCAAGCTGTCAAAACCACTTTTTTGAAAAATGGTCGACTTTTATTTTAAGAAAACAAAAAATGGTAGTCGTCACCAATCCTTTTTTTACGAGGTGTGATCGGATCACCTCGTAATTTGGTCATTTTAATAAAATGTTTTGATTTGATAAAACAACAATTTTGGTCTACGAAATTCGAGAAAATAGGTTCGGGAGTCGGCTACGTACTAGGAAGGATTAACACTCTTGTAACACCCAAAATTGGTACCTAATTGATTAATTAATGTCTAAACATCGAAAGTTGAAGACTCGAAAAAATTTAAAATACAATCCCTTTTTTTATTAATATTGATTAAAAAGAAATGCTTGAATAAATTGAAACGAGCATTAAAAGCCCTCTTGTCTCGAGATGTCAAAATGTCATATCCCGTAAGTCAGGACACGACATTTGAACCCGCGAAAATAAGCTTTCCTTTTAATTGTTTTATTTCAAAATTTGTACTTTGATTTTTCAAAGAATATTCGGTTGTTTAGATCCAACGAGGAAAATTGAAATCCCGTAAGTTAGAGCACGACCTTCTCGAGTTTCTATATGCGGAATAGTACCTTATTTTTATTTAAAATCCATATATTTTAAAATTTAAAAGGATATTTGGTTATTTAGGTTCAACGAGAAAATCGAAACCCCGTAAGTTAGGGTACGTTTTCTCGAATCTCCCAAATACCGGACATTGCTTGTTATTTCGAAAATTTTCCCTTTTTTATGAATTTGGGTGAAAATTAATATAATATTTAAAAGAGGTATGTGAATAAAATATTACGCTAACTAATGACAACAATATGAATGTACTAATAAACGATTCATAGTACATAATGACAATAATCATGTAATATACATTAGTTTAACACAAAGATTAACAATTAGAGAAAAATAAATGAATAATAAAATAAATAATAACAATAAAATAGGCATCAATCAAGAAAAAACCAATTTTTGAAACAAAATAGGACAAATGAATAAATAAATAAATACATGAAAGATATTGAAGAAAGTAGTTTGTGAAATAATGAAAATAAAGCACTAAATTTAAAGAAAAATAAAATAGTTTTAAAACTATATCAAAGGATATAAATAGATAAATGATAAAATAAGATATATATAATTTTAGGGAAATGAATATATAAAAAGAATAATAATAGCAATAATATTGCAAAACTAATTAATTTGGTACTATGATAATGAAACAAATAAGTAAATACAAAAAAAGAAAGTATAATAATAATAATAATAATAATAATAATAATAATAATAATAATAATAATAATAATAATAATATAATAATAATAATAATAATAATAATAGAATCTAAATTTTGAAATACATTAAAAAATAAAAAAACAATTAAAATAAATAAACACAAAGGAAAAATAAAAGAAAATATAAAAAAAACAATTGAATTAAAACAATATGAACAATAAACGAATAAATAACATAAAAAATGAATAAATAACTAAAACAAGTAAATAACATTAAATTTAAAATATAAAAGAATAGTAAATGAATAAGTACACAATTAAATAAAATCTTTCATAAAAATTTGAATTAAATGAGCCAAGGACTAAATTATAATAAAGATGAAATTAACAGTAAAAATTGCGATAAAATAAGAAAATAAGGACTAATGTATAAGGCGCGAAAATCCATAGGGACTGAATATGAAATTAATCCTGGCCCTTATGCTCAGCGTTTCATCTGGCAAAGCAATAGACTAAATTAAAAATGAAACAAAATTGAAGGGCCAAATTTGTAAAAATAAAAAAGGTAAAAGGACCAGATTGTAGCGCGCCGCAAAAGCGGAAGGGCTAATCTCGAAAATAGCCCAAAAAAAATACGTGGATCCCCTAAGTGGGTCGGGTCAAGGCGTGGGTCGAGGGCAAAACGACTCCATTTTGGCATTTGAAATTAAAATCCAAAACGACTTCGTTTTGAAACCCCTATTTAAGTCAAAATTTTTCCAAAAGTATTCATTTCAGCCCTAAAAAAAAATTCTGAAAAACTCTCCTCTCTCTCTCTCTTAACCCTTGCTGTCGGAAAAACCCCAAAACCCTATTTTTTCTATTTCGACCCTCCTAAACCTAGATCCGTGCCCAAAATTTATGAAATCTTCACAAAAAAGACCCAAAAGTAGAAAGAACATTCGGTTTCGGCCACTTTTCATCGGAAGTGGCTACCTCGGCCGTTCTCGGCGATGAAGCGCGGAGGTTTGTTTTCTTTAACCCTTTTTTGCTTTTTTGTTCTATTTACAAGAGTGAGTCCATGCGAAATAGGTAATCTATGAAAGACCTTTGATCTAAGTCTCCTACATAACCAGAATCAACATATCCAACTAAACCTTTTTGAGTTCTTTCAAACTCTAAGCACAAGTTAGAAGTACCTCGTAAATATATGAAACCAACTTAACTGCATGCTAGTGTAACTTACCAGGATTGACCATATATCGGCTAACAACATTAATAGCACGTGAAATATTCGGATGGGTGTATACCATTACATACATCAAACTTCGAACAAACTCGGCAAACCAGTCATTCATCCCTTGGAAGAAGGCTTCCCTAGCCTCTCCTCCCTGACTAATCGTGACCGATCTACTTTCAGTTGGCGCTATCCCTTGAGTGAGAGCCGGCGCATTACTTTCAACATCATCAGCTACCTCTCGGTTGGGATCCATTTACTAGATGAAAACAAAATTTAAATTGTTAGGTGTAATATCCTGAATTAGGGCTTAATCAGAATAGTGGTTTCGTAACCACAAATCTGAGATAGAAATAATTATTTTACAATGATTTTGATGTTTATGATATGATTGCATGATTGTGTGAAAATTTCGTGATGAAATTCTATGCCTAAAGTGCTTAAATTGAAAGTAGGGACTAAATCGAATAAGTTGCAAAACTTGCATTCTAGAAGTTTTTAGTATGAAATTGTTTTGGAATATTAATGAGGAGGTCTTAAATAGAAATTTGACCAATTTTAAGTCCATGGACAAAATTAGGACATGGAAGGAATTTTTGGAAAGTTTAGTAGTAAGGGTATTTTGGTCATTTAGTTATTAAAATGAATTAAAAACAAAATTAAAAGCCAATTTTTGTCCATCTTCTTCATTAGGCCGAAATTTCAAGGGTTCTCCATAGCTAGGGTTTGTTTCAAGCTTCCAAGCTCCATAGTAAGTGATTCCAAGCCCCGTTTTTAATGTTCTTTACGTTTTTAGAATCCCGGAAGCTCGATTAAGCTTAAGCTAGCAATAATTCAACCTAGGGTTTATATTTGGAAAATACCCATAGGTGAAATTTGTGTATTTTGATGTTTTATGATAGAATATAGGGTTTTAAATTATGTTAGACAACTTGTGCTGCTCGGTTTTTAGTGAAAACGAGTAAAAGGGCTTAATCGACAAAAATACCTAATAGTCACAAGTATATGTTAGAGATAGAATTTGATGTTGCCATAGAAGGGAAAAGTGATCAGCATGTTATAAAACATAAGAATAAGGAATAAAGTTTAATTCTCGAGCCTAGGGGCAAAAGTGTAATTATGCAAAAGTTTAGGGGCAAAAGTGTAATTTTTTAAAGTTCGTATTAAATGCTGTTTTGATGAATGTATGTATTAAATAAGATTAATTTGGTATTATAGATCAAGAAAAACGAGATTTAAGTCGTGATCGAGGAAAAGAAAAGATTGTGGACTAAATTGCAAAATCTTTATATTTTGGTACCAAGGTAAGTTCATGTGTAAATAATGTAGCATAAATGTTATTTTTAAGTTATTAATTTTAATTATATGATATGCTGATTTTTAATCATGAAATATTATGCTTTGTGGTTAATGTTGAGTAATATGCAAATTATGTTTACTACTTGATAAATATGAATTGCTACCGAGTATCGGTTCCGATATTCCATGGAAGACGGCAAATGTGAGATCGAGGGAAAAAGCCCGTTTGAACCTTAGGAATAGATTAGGATACAAGTGACATGTCACTAGGATGGTTGAGCATCCGAACTCGTTGAGTTGAGTCCGAGTTCACTTATGGATGCGAATGTCCGAACTCGTTGAGTTGAGTCCGAGTTCGTGAAATGTAACTAGGCATCCGAACTCGTTGAGTTGAGTCCGAGTTCATTTATGGATGCGAACACCGTAGCTCGTTGAGTTGAGTTCGAGTTCACTTAGGGGCGGGTTACATGATTTCTTGATTACATATGTGGCACTTATGTGCAAATTATCCATGTATCCGAGTTATATTCCGATGTGTTGAACGGGTGAAATTTCTAGTTTAATGGAAGAGCACTTAAGATATAAGTGACGTTTTGGGTAAGTGTTGTGAAATGGACACTTTGGACAGGTATGTTCTTAACCCTCGGGTTGAAAATAGATACAACAACGATAAGGTGGTAAGATGATGAATGATGTTTAAAGATGTGATATATGTTTTGGTGGTACCATGCTAAAGTTGTTTGGTATATTTGTATTGTTATGTTACTTGTTATTTACATATGAACTTACTAAGCATTTATGCTTACTCCTTCCTTTTCATTCACTATAGTTTTGAACAAGCTGGCTCAGGAATCGGGACAGGTCGAAAGTTCGATCACACTATCCAAAGGACTTTTATCCTGGTAAATGGCTTGTACAACTACTTAAGTATGGCATGTATAGCAATATACTTATTTGTGTAAATAGTTTTATGATATGGCCATGTTTGGTTGAGAAAATGTTTGATATTGATAAGTCATGGTGATGGCTAATTTAGATCATGTTTGATATCATGGAAGTTTAATAGGTTATCTAGTTCATAAAAATTCATGGAAAGATGAAACTTGCCTTAAAACAGAATATTGCTGCAACAATGACATGAATTTGAAATATCACTAAAAATAGTATAAATGGAACTAAATGATGAGTAAGTTATGAAATTGAAGCTTAATGAGTCTATTTTCATATGAATTGAACAAAACAGGAATATAAATTATATTTTATGAGATATTTAAACTTTTACGAAACAGGGCCAGAGTGATTTCTGGATCCCCTGTTCTGACTTTAAAAATTCATAATAAATTTTACTAAAATAATTATAAGTTTTTATTTATATTTACAGATTCATTATTGAGTCTAGTTTTAATAGAAACAAACCTCATAGTCATTGAAATTTTTTATAGAGATATATCTGATTCGTAATACACAGAGGTCAGAGCAGTCGAACCCTGAAACAGGGGATACTTTAATTAATAAACTGTACTAATTTCCCCAATATAAAAATTCTAGAAAAAATTTATTAAATATATATGAGTCTAGATTCAGGGAAAATTTACGGATCTTGATTTCGAGTTTCGTAACTCGAGATATGATTTTTCTTGTAACTGTGACGCGAGTAGCTAGAAAGCTGTGAATGTAGAAACAAATGATTTGAAGTTCTTAAATTGATAAATTATGTTCGGTAACCCCTCAAGCTTGACTCCGGTGATGGTCTCGGGCGTGGGGGCGTTACATTTAGTGGTATCAGAGCAGGTTTAGTCGGTTCTCAGACTACGTGTTGTATGTACGGATTTTGCTATACATGCCATATGTATGAATTGTGATAGTGTGACAACTTCTGACCTTTTTAAATGATTTTTATATAGTAAATGGATTCCGATCCAGCTGTGGCAGATGAAGTAGAGAGTAATGCGGCAGCTCTGGCTAAAGGGGCAGCGCCGACTGAAAACCCACCTCCTACTGTTGGTCAGGGAGGAGGAGAAAGGGATCGGGAAGCCTTTCTCCAAATGATGAGTGCATGGTTCACTGAGTTCGTTCGTACGAACCCAAATTTACGACCTCCCCCACCTCCCTCAATTCCTCAACCTATGCCTCCAATGCCTCAAGGAGTGGATATGATAAAATTTCACAGAACCCCGTTGATAGAATTCGTAAACAAGGGGTTGAAGAATTTAGAGCAAATATTGATGATGATGTAGAGAAAGCAGAGTTCTGGCTTGAAATTCTATCCGGGTATTTGATGAATTATCTTGTACACCTGAAGAATGTTTGAAATGTGCTACATCTTTGTTGAGAGATTCAGCTTATAATTGGTGGAAGACTTTGATTTCGGTGGTACCGAAAGAGAGGGTAACCTGGGAATTCTTTCAAGAAGAGTTTCGGAAGAAATATATTAGTGAAAGATTTATTGATCAGAAATGTAAAGAGTTTCTTGAGCTGAAGCAAGGTAATATGATAGTCTCAGAATATGAAAGAGAGTTTGTTCAATTGAGTAAGTATGCCAGGGAATATGTTCCTACCGAAGCCAAGATGTGCCGACGATTTGAAGACGGGCTCAACGAAGACATTAAAGTATTTGTCGGGATCTTTGAACTAAAAGAAATGGTAGTCCTAGTTGATCGAGCTTGTAAGGCTGAAGAACTACTTAAAGAGAAGAGGAAGGTAGAGGCTGAGACACGAAATTGGAAGAAAAGGCCAATGAGTAAGGCACCTGCACAGCAACCCGGAAAGTCAAGAAATATGGATCCTCGTTCCCAAGTTTCAGCTGGGCAATTATATGGAAATTTTAAGAAGCAGAATGTGGGTCCTAAATCTCAGAATACTTCGGCAGCCAGTGTAGGGAACTCGAGATTTGTTAAACCCGAGTGCCAGCGGTGTGGTAGAAATCATTTTGGTCCGTGCAGAGTAAATGAATGTTTTCGATGTGGTTCTCCGGATCATTTTATTAGAGACTGCCCAGAGAGAGCTGAGAAAGAAAAATTTCAGAGTGTAAAAGCTAGTGGTGCAAACTCGAGGGGAAGGTATCCGAGAAAAGCTGGAAGTGAAACAAGCAGTAAGAATGTAGCCAGAGATGCAGCAATTAGATCTGAGGGAAGAGCTCCGGCTAGAACTTATGCTATTAAAGTGCGTGAAGATGCTTCCTCACCCGATGTGATTACCGGTACATTTTCTCTTTATGATATTAATGTTATTGCTTTGATTGATCCTAGTTCTACTCATTCATACGTATGCATTAAACTGGTGTCTAGTATGAATATACCTGTTGAGAACACAGAATTTATGATTAGAGTGTCGAACCCATTAGGCAAATGCGTGATAGTTGATAAAGTAAGCAAGAAATGCCCTTTAATGATTCGGGGTCATTACTTTCCGGCCGACTTGATGTTGTTGCCGTTTGATGAATTTGATGTTATTTTGGGTATGGATTGGTTGACATTGCATGATGCTATAATAAATTGCAAAGAAAAGGTTATAGAATTGAAGTGTGAAAGTGGTGAAATTCTGCGGGTTGAGCCAGACAAATCAGAGGCATTATCTAGTATGATTTCTTCGATGTCGGCTCAGAGATATTTGAGAAAGGGTTATGAAGCTTATTTGGCGTATGTAATTAATACAAAAGAAGTTGAAAAGAAAGTTGAATCAGTGCCGGTTGTGTGTGAATTTGCAGACGTATTTCTAGAAGAATTGCCAGGTTTGCCTCCAGTCAGGGAAGTAGAATTTGGTATTGATTTAATACTGGGAACAGCTCCGATCTCGATTGCTCCATATAGAATGGCACCAACAGAGTTGAAAGAATTAAAGTCGCAGTTGCAAGAGTTGACTGATAAAGGCTTTGTGAGACCGAGTTTTTCACCTTGGGGTGCTCCCGTTTTATTTGTGAAAAAGAAGGATGGTTCTATGAGATTATGTGTTGATTATCGGCAGTTAAACAAGGTGACAATCAAAAACAAGTATCCGTTGCCGAGAATTGATGATTTGTTTGATTAGCTAAAAGGAGCGACATGGTTTTCAAAGATTGACTTGAGATCTGGGTATTATCAGCTGCGAGTAAAAGAGTCAGATGTGCCTAAAACTGCTTTTAGAACAAGGTACGGTCATCATGAATTTTTAGTTACGCCATTCGGGTTGACAAATGCTCCTGCTGTGTTTATGGATTTAATGAATCGTATATTTCAGCCATACTTGGACAGATTTGTTGTGGTGTTTATAGATGATATTTTAATTTATTCAAAAGATGAGACAGAGCATGCCGAGCATTTGAGGATAGTTTTGCAAACTTTGAGAGATAAGCAGCTGTATGCTAAGTTTAGTAAAAGTGAATTTTGGCTCCGGGAAGTTGGATTTTTGGGTCATATTGTTTCAGGTGATGGTATACGGGTTGATCCTAGTAAAATTTCAGCCATTGTTGATTGGAAACCACCGAAAAACGTAACTGAAGTTAGAAGTTTCTTGAGGCTAGCTGGGTATTATCGGCAGTTCGTAAATGGATTTTCTATAATTGCTGCTTCTATGACTAGACTACTCCGAAAGGATGTTAAATTTGAATGGACGGAAGAATGTCAACAGAGTTTCGAAGAATTGAAAAAGTTATTAACTGAAGCACTAGTGTTGATACAACCCGAATCAGGTAAAGAATTTGTGGTGTATAGTGATGCTTCTCTAAATGGTTTGGGGTGTGTACTCATGCAAGAAGGAAAAGCGGTGGCTTATGCTTCGAGACAATTAAAACCTCATGAGAAGAATTATCCTACTCACGATTTGGAATTGGCTGCGGTGGTATTTGCTTTGAAGATTTGGCGACATTATTTGTATGGTGAAAAGTGCCGAGTATATACCGATCACAAAAGTCTTAAATACTTGATTTCAAAAAAAGACTTGAATTTGAGATAGCGAAGATGGTTGGAGTTATTGAAAAATCATGAGCTTGTTATCGACTATCATCCGGGAAAAGCGAATGTGGTTGCCGATGCTTTAAGCAGAAAGTTGTTGTTTGCTTTGAGAGTTATGAACACTCAGTTGAAAATTTCAGATGACGGTTCGATTCTAGCAGAGTTAAGAGCAAGATCGATGTTTTTACAAGAGATTTTTGAAGCTCAAAAAAATGATCAAGATTTGCTAGCCAAAAGAAAACAGTGTGAAGCTGATACGGGATCAGATTTCAGAATCAGTTTTGATGGTTGTTTGATGTTTAAAAATCGGATTTGTGTACCGAAAAATGATGAGTTGATTCAAAAGATTTTGCATGAAGCACATAATGGTTGTTTAGCGGTTCATCCGGGCAGTACGATGATGTATAATGACTTGAAGAAAATGTACTGGTCGAGTGGGATGAAAAGAGATATTTCCGAGTTTGTATCAATGTAACACCCCAAACCCGAGACCGTCACCGGAGTCGAATACGAGGTGTTGACAGACTTTTAAAAATTTTTCCAGACACTGTCCAGTCTGAGTACTAGTCGCTTCAAAAATCATATCTTGAGTTTCACAACTCGAAAATCAGTTTTGTGATTTTTCCCTGAAACTAGACTCATGTCCCCACCTATATATTTTTTTCTAGAATTTTTGGTCGGGCCCATTAGTACAGTTTATTAGTCAAAGTCTCTCATGTTACAGGGGTCGACTACACTGACCTTTTCCCATTACGACTGGGATATCTCTCTGCACAGGGCTTCAATACTAATGCCGTTTGTTTCTATGGAAACTAGACTCAGAGAGGAATCCATACATATATGGTATGACCCCTAATTATCCCTGGTCAATTTATAGTGAATTTCCAAAGGCGGAACAGTGAATCCAGAAACTGTTCTGGCCCTGTTCCACAAGAACCCGAATATCTCTTTCTGTACTGTTCCTATAATTGCTTCGTTACTAAGGCTCAAACACAAAACATTTATTAAACCTTTCAAATTTCGGCTCAATAGCCACACACAAAGAGCATAATTTCAATTGGCTTTATAACATAGTCTCTATGCACATTCGACTATCCGTCATAATATGACTAATCATTTCAATATAATTCAAGTAGGGTCATTACTCGAAGACTTACCTCAAATGTCGTCGAACGACTTCAACGGCTATTCAATTACTTTTTCCTTCCCTTTATCGGATCTAGTTCCCCTTTGCTCTTGAGCTTAAGTTCAACAAAATTTAAAATAGTCATTAATCGACTATTCAAGTATTATTTTCAGAATAATATATATATTGATCCGACTTTCACACACATAGCTTATAGTAGCTTTATAATAATCAATAAATAATTCATCGGCAAACTTCCATTAATGTTTACAACAAAATCACATATTCACTACGAGCTGTTTTCCTGAGCAGTAGTTACTAAATTACTTATAACTGGAGCTACTAAACTCCAAATCACTTGCCTTTAATTTTCCCTGAATATAGACTCGTATATCTTCCATCCATAAAATTTTCAGAATTTTAGGCTTGGCCAATCAATACCAGATTTTTCTTAAAGTTTCCCCTATTTCACTAGTTGACTATTCTGACCACTCTTCACTACGAATCCAATTTCTCACTTTACAGAATTCCAAATGTGTTGTATTTGATCTCATTTGAAACTAGACTCATTAAGGAGTCTAAGCATATAAATTTCATCTTATAATCATTTTTGTACAATTTATAATGATTTTCTAAAAACAGAACAGGGAATCCAGCAGTCATTTTGACTCAGCCCCACAATACTTCAAATATCTCAAGATCGGTAACTCTTTTGTTTTATAGTTTCCTTTGTAAGAAAATAGACTCTTCAAGCTTTAATGACATAATTCACTCAGCTTCTAATTCAACTCCTACAATTTATGGCGATTTTCTAAAATCACCTTACTGCTGCTGTCCCCAAACAGATTATTACCAAATCAAATACTAACATTAGCATTTCACCTTAATAGCTAGCTTACCAAGCCTTGATTTAATATATAATTCACACATATCACATTCAGCTATATATATATATATTCTAAATCCCTCTCTTAACACATAATCTACTAACTTGAAAATTATTTTCTAACAAATTTTAACTTACACTAAAGCCGAGTGTTACTCAAGCTTTAAGCTCATGTTCTTTCATTATTAAGCAAGTGTTATAACACAAGGATTCATGGCCGAAACCTATGCATAACATTATTCAAGATTTAAACTCTTAAATGTCATTAGCAAATAAAGCCATACACACACAACTTATAAGTAAATTCCATCCTTGCAAAGCCTATAGTTCACTCGGCCACTCAACCCACAACCTATCGAAACTTCAATTCAAACTCATTAGCCGAACATACATATACTTATAATAAGCACATATGACATCTTCTTCAAGACACATTCGGCTATGGCATAATTTCCTTATAAAACCCAATTAATCAATCCACCTTAACCGAAACTTAACTCATACAAAACCTATCTTCAAACCATAAAATAGGTAGAAGTTAGACTAATCATCCAAATGGTGCATAAGTTTTTCCAAGAATGACATTGAACTTACCTTACTTTAGGTATCCACCTTAGCCGAATTTTCTTCCCCAAAGGCTTTTCTTCCTCTTCTTTCTCTAGCTACGGCAATGGAGGAGAAAACATAGGCTAACTTTGGTTTTTCCTCCCACTAACTTGTATTTTATTAACCTTATTCATTATTTCATTTTGTAACATAAACTATTAGCATAAAATAGTTATAATATTATTTACTACATAACATGGCCGGCCACCATATTTAGCTTGGGTAAATTGACATGCAAAACCACTCCTTTCAATGCATGTACTATTAGACCATTGTAAATTAGCCTCTCACTTTCCAACAAAGTTTCATATAAGTCCATATAAAAAAAGATTCACATAAAGATGATCAAATTAATGCATGAAACTTTCACACATGCATTTACTCACTTCATAAACACAGAATATAACTTTTAATTATTTTCTTAACTCGGTTTTGTGGTCCCGAAACCACTTCCCGACTAGGGTCAATTTAGGGCTGTCACAACTCTCCCCCACTTAAGAAATTTTCGTCCCCGAAAAGCTCACCGGTGAATAGGTTTGGGTATCGTTCTTTCATCGAGCTCTCAGTTTCCCAAGTAGCTTCCTCGATCCCGTGTTTGAGCCATAACACCTTAACTAACGGAACCCTTCTGTTTCGCAACTCTTTCACTTCACGAGCTAGGATGCGAATTGGTTCTTCTTCATAACTCAAGTCAGATCGAATTTCAACTTCCGAGGGATTAATCACATGTGACGGATCGGATCTATAACGTCGAAGCATCGAAACATGGAAAACATTGTGAATCCTTTCAAGTTCAGGGGGTAAAATCAATCTATATGCCACTGGACCAATTCTTTCGGATATTTCATACGGCCCAATGAATCTTGGGCTCAACTTGCCCTTACGGCCGAACCTGAGTATCTTTTTCCAAGGTGAAACCTTAAGGAACACTTTGTCTCCCACCTGATACTCGATGTCTTTTCGTTTCAAATCTGCGTACGACTTCTGACGATCCGTGGCTATCTTCAGACTTTCACGGATTACCTTTACTTTCTGTTCCGCATCTCTAATCAAATCAACTCCGAAAATTTTGCTTTCACCGAGCTCGGTCCAAAACAATGGTGTACGGCATTTACGACCGTACAAAGCCTCGTAAGGTGCCATCTTAATACTTGATTGAAAACTATTGTTGTAAGCGAATTCAATCAAAGGTAAATACCGTTCCCATGAACTACTGAACTCGAGGATGCAACATCTCAACATATCCTCAAGTATCTGAATTATCCGCTCGGATTGACCATCTGTTTGTGGATGAAAAGCGGTGCTAAAATGCAGCTTGGTACCCAAAGCTTCTTGCAATTTCTTCCAAAATCGCGAGGTGAATCTCGGATCTCTATCCGACACAATAGAAATCGGTACCCCGTGTAATCTCACAATCTGAGAAACATACAATTCAGCTAGTTTATCTAATGAAAAATCCGTACGCACGGGGATAAAGTGAGCCGACTTAGTTAGTCTATCGACAACAACCCATATCGCATCCTTCTTACTTGCTGACAAGGGCAGTCCGGACACAAAGTCCATTGTGACTCGATCCCATTTCCACTCGGGTATCATGATCGGCTGGAGTAATCCTGAAGGCACTTGATGTTCCGCTTTCACTTGTTGACATATTAAACATCTCGAAACAAAGTCGGAGATGTCCCGTTTCATACCATGCCACCAAAATTGACGTTTCAAATCGTTGTACATTTTCGTACTCCCCGGGTGAATTGACATTCGGCTACAATGGGCTTCGTTCAGAATCGTCGAAATGAGTTCCGAATTCCTTGGAACACACAACCGATTTCTGAACCTCAAACAATTATCGTCGTCAATTTGAAACTCTGATCCCTCGTTCGGAAAACACTCAGCCCGTTTTGCAACCAATTCATCATCGACTTTCTGAGCTTCACGAATTTGGTGAGTCAATAATGGTTTAGCTTTTAATTCAGCTACTAACACATTGTCTGGTAGAACAGACAAATGCACGTTCATCGCTCGCAAAGCAAACAATGACTTCCGGCTTAAGGCGTCCGCAACCACGTTAGCCTTTCCCGGGTGGTAATCAATGACAAGCTCGTAATCTTTCAACAACTCAAGCCAACGTCTTTGTCGCAGATTCAAGTCTCATTGAGTCATCAAATATTTGAGACTTTTGTGGTCCGAAAATACATGGCACTTCTCACCAAACAGATAATGTCGCCATATTTTTAAAGCAAATACGATGGCAGCTAGTTCGAGGTCATGGGTCGGATAATTCCTCTCGTGTGGCTTCAATTGTCTCGACGCATAGGCCACGACTCGACCTTCTTGCATCAATACGCAACCCAACCCAAGTAGGGATGCGTCACTATAGATGACAAACTCTTTACCCGATTCGGGTTGCACCAAAATTGGAGCTTCAGTCAAATGAGTTTTCAGTTGGTCGAAACTTTTCTGACATTTCTCCGTCCACTCGAACTTAACATCCTTTTGAAGTAGCTTCGTCATTGGTGTGGCTATCATCGAGAAACCTTTCACAAATCGTCGGTAATAACCGGCGAGCCCCAAAAAGCTCCGAACTTCAGTAACATTTCTCGGAGGTTTCCAGTCAAGTATGGCTGAAATTTTGTTCGGGTCAACTCGAATACCCGACGCGAATACCACATGACCCAAGAAGCTAACCTCTCTTAACCAGAACTCACACTTACTGAACTTAGCATATAACTGCCTATCCCGTAAAATTTGCAACACTAGTCTCAGGTGCTCAGCATGTTCGGTCTCATCTCTTGAATAGACCAAGATGTCATCAATGAACACAACTACGAACCGATCCAAATATGGTCTGAAGATCCGATTCATCAAATCCATAAATACTGCCGGGGCATTAGTGAGCCCAAACGGCATCACTAAGAATTCGTAGTGACCGTACCTCGTTCTGAAAGCAGTTTTGGGTACGTCTGAATCTCGAATCCGCAACTGATAATAACCCGATCTCAAATCTATTTTTGAGAACACTGAGGCCCCCTTTAGTTGATCAAACAAATCATCGATACGCGGTAGTGGGTATTTATTCTTTATCGTCACTTTATTCAGTTGACGATAGTCAATGCACAACCTCATGGTTCCGTCCTTCTTTTTCACGAACAATACGGGTGCACCCCAAGGTGAGAAACTTGGCCGAGCGAAACCTCTATCCGTCAATTCTTGCAGCTGAGCTTTCAACTCTTTTAACTCAGTTGGTGCCATACGATACGGAGCTATCGAAATCGGCGTAGTCCCAGGTACAAGCTCAATACCAAACTCTATCTCCCGAACAGGTGGTAAACCCGGCAATTCTTCAGGAAAAACATCCGGGTATTCACAAACCACTGGCACAAATTCAGGTTTCTTTTCTAGTTCTTGGTCATCCAGTACATACGCAAGGTATGCTTCGCACCCTTTTCTCACATATTTTTGGGTCAACATTGAGGATATTACAGCGGGCAACCCATCCAAATCCGTAGACTCAACTCGGATTACTTCGTTATTTGCACACCTCAAATCAATAGTCTTGCTTTTGCAATTCACAACCGCATCATGCACGGTCAACTAATCCAACCCAAGGATAACGTCAAATTCATCAAACGGCAAAAGCATCAAGTCTGCTGGAAAACAGGAACCTCGAATTGCTAGGGGACATTTCTTACACACTTTGTCGACAAGCACGTAACGACCCAAGGGATTTGACACCCGAATTACAAACTCAGTAGACTCAATAGGTAAAGTCTTACTGGATGCTAAGGTTTCACATATGTAAGAATGAGTAGAACCGGGGTCAATCAAAGCAATTACGTTAGTATCAAAGAGAGTAAAAGTACCGGTAATAACATCAGGCGATGAAGCATCCTCGCGGGCACGTATAGCATATGCTCTAGCAGGTGCACGAGCCTCGGATCCGGTCGTAGCATCTCTAGATCCTCTCTGACCACCACTAGCATTGCCCATATTTCTAGATGATCTACCTCGAGCAGTGGTAGCACCCGGTCTCCCACTCTGATTTACATTCTGTTCAGACAGCCTCGGGCAATCTTTAATGAAGTGGTCCACTGATCCACACTTGTAACAGGAGCGGTCATGGAATCTACAACTCCCCAAATGCCATTTTATGTGATTAATTGATAGTGTGGTGATTTCTGACATTTGCAAATGTGTTTATTTATAGTAATGGATCCCGATCCCAACCGAGCGGTAGCTGATGATCTCGAGAGTGTAGCGCCTGCTCCCGCACAAGGGACAGCGCCGGTGGACTCTCAACCTAATGCGAGTAACCCGAACGATGAAGCTAGACAAGCTTTCTATAACGTGATGAATGATTGGTTCAACCAATACATTCGAACTAATACGGCTGTTCCACAACCTCCATTCCCGACAAACACCACCCCCAAACCCGAGACCGACACCGGAGTCGGACACGAGATGTTAACAAACTTTGAAAAATTTTTCCAGACACTGCCCAGTCTGAGTACTAGTCGCTTCAAAAATCATATCTTGAGTTTCACAACTCAAAAATCAGTTTTGTGATTTTTCCCTGAAACTAGACTCATGTCCCCACCTATGGATTTTTTTTCTAGAATTTTTGGTCGGGCCAATTAGTACAGTTTATTAGTCAAAGTCTCCCATGTTACAGGGGTCGACTACACTGACCTTTTCCCATTACGACTGGGATATCTCTCTGCACAGAGCTTCAATACTGATGCCGTTTGTTTCTATGGAAACTAGACTCAGAGAGGAATCCATACATATATGGTATGACCCCTAATTATCTCTGGTCAATTTATAGTGAATTTCCAAAGGCGGAACAGTGAATCCAGAAACTGTTCTGGCCCTGTTACACAAGAACCCGAATATCTCTTTCTGTACTGTTCCTATAATTGTTTCGTTACTTCCATATGAAAGTAGATTCATCAAGGTTCGATTACATAATTTATTCACTATTTAATTCCACTCCTACGAATTCTTGTGATTTTTCCAATCCACACCACTGCTGCTATCAGCTTCTGTTTTCAAAGTGAACCTTACCTAATTTGGGGTTTCATGGACCAACTAGGGCCTTGTCATACATAAGCCCACATATGATCATACTTAGCCATTCTAGTGGCTGATCATTTGCTCAACACTTCCATTCCAACATAGTTACATCATGAAACCATCTATACATTCATAAATACGAATGGTCTAATGCCATACTCCACTTCTACAAGCCATTTTCGCATGGCTGTACACTTATACATTTCATAAAGTACTCGAAAGACAACAATGGGTAGTCCTATACATGCCATATCAAAATTCAACCAAAATAGTACCCAAAAGAGCCTTTGATAGTGTGGGCGACTTCGACTTCAAGATCCCGAGTCCGATAGCTGGAGAACCAAAAATCTATAAAACAGAGGAGCAATGTAACGAGTAAGCAATTTATGCTTAGTAAGTTTGAGCAAGGAATTCCAGCATGCACAAAGAATAGCACACATTTAGCTAAACGGAATATTTCATAATACGCAATTTACCGATATCAAACTTGCTTCACAACATTAATAACCCTTATGTACATACACAATAAACTAACTTGGCCGAAGGCCGGTAGCTCGTTTATCAACTGAGCGAACATTTATTGTAAGGGCTCGATTAAATTCAACACATACGTAACATATCCCCATATTGGGATGTTTTTCGAGTATTCGCTGGAATTTTACAGCAAGCTCATTCATTACCAAATCACGTACCTTCGGGATTTAACCGGATATAGCTCCTCGTTCAAATGCCTTCGGGACATAGCCCGGTTTTAGTAACTCACACAATGCCTTCGGGACATAACCCGGATTTAACAACTCGCACGAATGCCTTCGGGACTTAACCCGGATTTAACAACTCGCACGAATGCCTTCGGGACTTAACCCGGATTTAATAACTCGCACGAATGCCTTCGGGACTTAACCCGGATTTAATAACTCGCACGAATGCCTTCGGGACTTAACCCGGATTTAGTATCTCGCACAAAGGCCTTCGGATCTTAATCCGGATATATTCACTTAGCACAAAGCCTTCGGGACTTAGCCCGGACAGCATTCAATTAATCATGCACATCTAACAATAATTCATAGCACATTCATATTTCATTTTCGTTTACGAAACTCAAACACAAGGCACATATTGTCCTTGCACATTCGGCTCAATAGCCACACATAGAGCATGATTTAATCACATCGAAATTTAAGATCTCTTACTCAAGAACTTACCTCGGGTGTTGTCGAACGATTCCGCTAGCTATTCAACCACTTTTTCCTTCCCTTTATCGGTTTTATTTCCCCTTTGCTCTTGAGCTTAATCAAACAAATAAATTGATTTCATCATTTTAGGCATCAAAAGATGAACACAAGGCACTTAGCCCATATTTATACATTAGACATTAAAGTCTCATACATGCAAAAATCATGCATCAACACAACATATTAGCTAATTTCATTCCCCTTGGCCGAATATGCATGTCCATTTTTGGGGTCGATTTCAACACTTAATACACACATATACACACTAGTAAAGCATCCTCCCCCTTTTCATCGATTTAACACATGCATTGCTCATCAACATGCAAAGTTACATTCGGCCTTAGCACACATCTTGCTAGCCGATTCTTCTCCCTTTAGCAACCAATGCACATATGTGCTCACACAAAAATGCTAAAAAGGAGGTTCAAGAATCATCAAGCCATCATCACATGCATCATTAACAAGCTTCATATTTTGCATGCAATGGCATTAACACAACCTCCACCTAGGCCGAATCTTAACTTATCCTCATGCCTCATCACCACAACATCAAACACCAACCAAGAATGATGCATCCATGGTCAAGTGCCATTTCCATCACATAGCAAGATTTAGACCATGGGCTAGGTAGAACTCAAGCTAACAACTAAAACATGCATGCATCTCATGGAACATCATTAAACATACCTTGGCCTAGCTACATGCATGGCCGAATCTCTTCACCTTTCTTCTTCTTTCCTCCTTAAAATTTTTGGCCAAGGATGAACCAAAGGATGAGAAATTTTTTTCTTTGTTTTTCTTTCTAATTTAGGCTAAAATGGAGGTGAGAAAGGATGAACACAAACTTTTCTCCTTTCTTCTCTTGAGCTCACGGCAATGGGGGAACAAACACCACACACACATTTTTTTTTCTTTTGTTTTCCATTTCTTTATTACCCATACTCCTTATTTTATTCTTCCACTAACAAAACATGTTTCATGACATGTTTTGCCCATCCTTCCTTGTCATGGCCGGCCACTACTCATTAGGGGGGGAAATTTGACATGCAAGTCCCCCCTTTGTCCACATGCACTAGTAGGTCCTCACACATTGACCTATCACATTTTAGAATTTTCTCACATAAGTCCTATTGACTAAATTCACATGAAATCAACCCAATTGAAGCTTGAAATTTTCACACATTCATAATTACATATTCTACACAATAAGTATCACATTCAAACATTTCGGTGACTCGGTTTAGCGGTCCCGAAACCACTTCCCGACTAGGGTCAACTTTGGGCTGTCACAACTCTCCCCCACTTAAGAAATTTTCGTCCCCGAAAATCTTACCGGTAAATAGGTTTGGGTATCGTTCTTTCATCGAGCTCTCGGTCTCCCAAGTAGCTTCCTCGATCCCGAGTTTGAGCCATAACACCTTTACTAGCGGAACTCTTTTGTTTCGCAACTCCTTCACTTCACTAGCTAGGATACGCATCGGTTCTTCTTCATAGCTCATGTCGACTTGAATTTCAACCTCTGATGGGCTAATTATATGCGATGGATCAGATCGATAGCGTCGAAGCATCGAAACATGAAAGACATCATGAATCTTTTCAAGCTCCGGGGGCAAAATCAATCTATACGCAACCGGACCAACTCGTTCAGAGATTTCGTACGGCCCAATGAATCTTGGGCTCAACTTGCCCTTACGGCCGAACCTGAGTATCTTTTTCCAAGGTGAAACCTTAAGGAACACTTTGTCTCCCACCTGATACTCGATGTCTTTTCGTTTCAAATCTGCGTACGATTTCTGACGATCCGTGGATACCTTCAGACTTTCACGGATTACCTTTACTTTCTGTTCAGCATCTCTAATCAAATCAACTCCGAAAATTTTGCTTTCACCGAGCTCGGTCCAAAACAATGGTGTACGGCATTTACGACCGTACAAAGCCTCATAAGGTGCCATCTTAATACTTGATTGAAAACTATTGTTGTAAGCGAATTCAATCAAAGGTAAATACCGTTCCCATGAACTACTGAACTCGAGGATGCAACATCTCAACATATCCTCAAGTATCTGAATTATCCGCTCGGATTGACCATCGGTTTGGGGGTGAAAAGCAGTGCTAAAATGCAACTTGGTACCCAGAGCTTCTTGCAATTTCTTCCAAAATCGTGAGGTGAATCTCGGATCTCTATCCGACACGATAGAAACAGGTACCCCGTGTAATCTCACAATTTGATAAACGTACAATTCAGCTAGTTTATCCAATGAAAAATCCGTACGTACGGGGATGAAATGAGCCGACTTAGTCAGTCTATCAACAATAACCCATATCGCATCCTTCTTACTTGCTGACAAAGGCAGTCCGGACACAAAGTCCATTGTGACTCGATCCCATTTCCACTCGGGTATCATGATCGGCTGGAGTAATCCTGAAGACACTTGATGTTCCGCGTTCACTTGTTGACATATTAAACATCTCGAAACAAAGTCAGAGATGTCCCGTTTCATACCATGCCACCAAAATTGACGTTTCAAATCGTTGTACATTTTCGTACTCCCCGGGTGAATTGACATTCGGCTACAATGGGCTTCGTTCAGAATCATCGAAATGAGTTCCGAATTCCTTGGAACACACAAATGATTTCTGAACCTCAAACAATCATCATCATCAATTTGAAATTCCGATTCCTCGTTCGGAAAACACTTAGACCGTTTTGCAACCAATTCATCATCGACTTTCTGAGCTTCACGAATTTGGTGAGTCAATAATGGTTTAGCTTTTAATTCAGCTACTAACACACTGTCTGGTAAAACAGACAAATGCACGTTCATCGCTCGTAAAGCAAACAATGACTTCCGGCTTAAGGCGTCCGCAACCACGTTAGTCTTTCCCGGGTGGTAATCAATGACAAGCTCATAATCTTTCAACAACTCAAGCCAACGTCTTTGTCGCAGATTCAAGTCTAGTTGAGTCATCAAATATTTGAGACTTTTGTGATCCGAAAATACATGGCACTTCTCACCAAACAGATAATGTCGCCATATTTTTAAAGCAAACACGATGGCAGCTAGTTCGAGATCATGGGTCGGATAATTCCTCTCGTGTGGCTTCAATTGTCTCGACGCATAGGCCACGACTCGACCTTCTTGCATCAATACGCGACCCAACCCAAGTAGGGATGCGTCACTATAAATGACAAACTCTTTACCTGATTCGGGTTGCACCAAAATTGGAGCTTCAGTCAAATGAGTTTTCAGTTGGTTGAAACTTTTCTGACATTTCTCCGTCCACTCGAACTTAACATCCTTTTGAAGTAGCTTCGTCATTGGTGTGGCTATCATCGAGAAACCTTTCACAAATCGTCGGTAATAACCGGCGAGCCCCAAAAAGCTCCGAACTTCAGTAATATTTCTCGGAGGTTTCCAGTCAAGTATGGCTGAAATTTTGTTCGGGTCAACTCGAATACCCGACGCGGATACCACATGACCCAAGAAGCTAACCTCTCTTAACCAGAACTCACACTTACTGAACTTAGCATATAACTGCTTATCCCGCAAAATTTGCAGCACTAGCCTCAGATGCTCAGCATGTTCGGTCTCATCTCTTGAATAGACCAAAATGTCATCAATGAACACAACTACGAACTGATCCGAATACGGTCTGAAGATCCGATTCATCAAATCCATAAATACCGCAGGGGCATTAGTGAGCCCAAACGGCATCACTAAGAATTCGTAGTGACCATATCTCGTTCTGAAGGCAGTTTTGGGAATATCTGGATCTCGAATTCGCAACTGATAATAGCCCGATCTCAAATCTATTTTTGAGAACACTGAGGCTCCCTTCAGTTGGTCGAACAAATCATCGATGCGCGGCAACGGATATTTGTTCTTTATCGTCACTTTATTCAGCTGACGATAGTCAATGCACAACCTCATGGTTCCGTCCTTCTTTTTCACGAACAATACTGGTGCACCCCAAGGTGAGAAACTTGGTCGAGCGAAACCTCTCTCCGTCAGTTCTTGCAACTGAGCTTTCAACTCCTTTAACTCGGTTGGTGCCATACGATACGGAGCTATCGAAATCGGCGTAGTCCCAGGTACAAGCTCAAACCAAACTCTACCTCCCGAACATGTGGTAAACCCGGTAATTCTTCCGGAAAAACATCCGGGTATTCACAAACCACCGGCACAGATTCGGGTTTCTTTTCTAATTCTTTGTCATCAAGCACATATGCAAGGTATGCTTCGCACCCTTTTCTTACATATTTCTGTGCCAACATTGCTGATATTACAGCTGGCATCCCCTCCAAGTCCTCAGACTCAATTCGGACTACTTCGTTATTTGCGCACCTCAAATCAATAGTCTTGCTCTTGCAATTCACAATCGCATCATGCGCAGTCAACCAATCCAACCCAAGGATAACATCAAATTCATCAAACGGCAAAAGCGTCAAGTCCGCTGGAAAATAGGAACCTCGAATTTTCCAGGGGACATTTCTTACACACTTTGTCGACAAGCACGTAACGACCCAAGGGATTTGACACCCGAATTACAAACTCAGTAGACTCAATAGATAAAGTCTTACTGGATGCTAAGGTTTCACATATGTAAGAATGGGTAGAACCGGGGTCAATCAAAGCAATTACATTAGTATCAAAGAGGGTGAATGTACCGGTAATAACATCAGGCGAAGAAGCATCCTCGCGGGCACGTATAGCATAAGCTCTAGCAGGCGCACGGGCTTCGGATCTGGTTATATCATCTCTAGATCCTCTCTGACCACCACCAGCATTGCCCATATTTCCAGATGGTCTACCTCGAGCAGTGGTAGCACCCGGTCTCCCACTCTGATTTGCATTCTGTCCCGACAACCTCGGGCAATCTTTAATGAAGTGGTCCACTGATCCGCATTTGTAACAGGAGCGGTCAGGAAATCTACAACTCCCCGAATGCCATTTACCGCAATATCGGCATTTCGTCCTGTCTCGACGTTCATTCCCAACACTGGCGACCGAAGTGCCTCGTGTACCCACAGGGGGTCGATCACGATCTCGTCCAAAAAGGCCCGAAGTGCCTCTAAACTGGCCTGCATCATCTCGAAATCTCTTCGATGTCTGTTGAAGAGACCTTCCCGAGGATGTTTTACGAAACTCTCCAGTTCCCTCATCAACTCTTTGCTTTTCTTTTCTAAGCTCTTCGGCTTTACAAGCTCGTTCAACAAGTACCACGAACTCTTGTATTTCAAGAACGCCAACGAACATTTTTATATCTTCATTCAGCCCATCCTCGAAGCGTTTACACATAACAGCTTCGGACGAAACACATTCCCGAGCGTATTTGCTAAGTCTAACAAATTTTCGCTCGTAATCAGTAACCGACATGGAGTCTTGCTTAAGCTCAAGAAATTCCTTCCGTTTTTGATCAACAAATCTCTGACTGATATACTTTTTCCGAAACTCAGTTTGGAAAAACTCCCAAGTTACTTGCTCTCGGGGCACAATAGAAGTCAGAGTACTCCACCAATAGTAGGCAGAATCACGTAGCAAGGAGATAGCACACTTTAGGCATTCATCGGGTGTACAAGATAGCTCATCGAGTACCCGGATAGTGTTGTCCAGCCAAAATTCAGCTTGCTCGGCATCATCGCTATCCATAGCCTTAAATTCAGTAGCCCCATGTTTTCGGATTCTGTCAACTGGGGCTTATGTGACCTTATTTGGTCCGTTACCGGCGGTATTGTAGGTGCGGGGGTAGTATTTGTTCGGGAATGGAGGTTGTGGAACAGCCATATTAGTTCGAATGTATTGGTTAAACCAATCATTCATCACGCTATAGAATGCTTGTCTAGCTTCATCATTCTGATTACTAGCATTAGGTTGAGAGTTTGCCGGCACTGTCCCTTGTACGGGAGCAGGCGCTACACTCTCAAGATCATCAGCTACCTCTCGGTCACGATCGGGATCCATTACTATAAATAAACACATTTACAATTGTCGGAAATCACCACACTATCAAGTAATCACATAAAATGGCATGTATAGCTAGACCCAAAACATTACGGTAGTCCTAGAATCGACTAAACCGTAGCTCTGATACCAATAAAATGTAACACCCCAACCCGAGACCGACACCGGAGTCGGACACGAGATGTTAACAAACTTTGAAAAATTTTTCCAGACACTGCCCAGTCTGAGTACTAGTCGCTTCAAAAATCATATCTTGAGTTTCACAACTCAAAAATCAGTTTTGTGATTTTTCCCTGAAACTAGACTCATGTCCCCACCTATGGATTTTTTTCTAGAATTTTTGGTCGGGCCAATTAGTACAGTTTATTAGTCAAAGTCTCCCATGTTACAGGGGTCGACTACACTGACCTTTTCCCATTACGACTGGGATATCTCTCTGCACAGAGCTTCAATACTGATGCCGTTTGTTTCTATGGAAACTAGACTCAGAGAGGAATCCATACATATATGGTATGACCCCTAATTATCTCTGGTCAATTTATAGTGAATTTCCAAAGGCGGAACAGTGAATCCAGAAACTGTTCTGGCCCTGTTACACAAGAACCCGAATATCTCTTTCTGTACTGTTCCTATAATTGTTTCGTTACTTCCATATGAAAGTAGATTCATCAAGGTTCGATTACATAATTTATTCACTATTTAATTCCACTCCTACGAATTCTTGTGATTTTTCCAATCCACACCACTGCTGCTATCAGCTTCTGTTTTCAAAGTGAACCTTACCTAATTTGGGGTTTCATGGACCAACTAGGGCCTTGTCATACATAAGCCCACATATGATCATACTTAGCCATTCTAGTGGCTGATCATTTGCTCAACACTTCCATTCCAACATAGTTACATCATGAAACCATCTATACATTCATAAATACGAATGGTCTAATGCCATACTCCACTTCTACAAGCCATTTTCGCATGGCTGTACACTTATACATTTCATAAAGTACTCGAAAGACAACAATGGGTAGTCCTATACATGCCATATCAAAATTCAACCAAAATAGTACCCAAAAGAGCCTTTGATAGTGTGGGCGACTTCGACTTCAAGATCCCGAGTCCGATAGCTGGAGAACCAAAAATCTATAAAACAGAGGAGCAATGTAACGAGTAAGCAATTTATGCTTAGTAAGTTTGAGCAAGGAATTCCAGCATGCACAAAGAATAGCACACATTTAGCTAAACGGAATATTTCATAATACGCAATTTACCGATATCAAACTTGCTTCACAACATTAATAACCCTTATGTACATACACAATAAACTAACTTGGCCGAAGGCCGGTAGCTCGTTTATCAACTGAGCGAACATTTATTGTAAGGGCTCGATTAAATTCAACACATACGTAACATATCCCCATATTGGGATGTTTTTCGAGTATTCGCTGGAATTTTACAGCAAGCTCATTCATTACCAATCACGTACCTTCGGGATTTAACCGGATATAGCTCCTCGTTCAAATGCCTTCGGGACATAGCCCGGTTTTAGTAACTCACACAATGCCTTCGGACATAACCCGATTTAACAACTCGCACGAATCCTTCGACTTAACCGGATTTAAAACTCGCACGAATGCCTTCGGACTTAACCCGGATTTAATAACTCGCACGAATGCCTTCGGACTTAACCCGGATTTAATAACTCGCACGAATGCCTTCGGGACTTAACCCGGATTTAGTATCTCGCACAAAGGCCTTCGGATCTTAATCCGGATATATTCACTTAGCACAAAGCCTTCGGGACTTAGCCCGGACAGCATTCATTAATCATGCACATCTAACAATAATTCATAGCACATTCATATTTCATTTTCGTTTACGAAACTCAAACACAAGGCACATATTGTCCTTGCACATTCGGCTCAATAGCCACACATAGAGCATGATTTAATCACATCGAAATTTAAGATCTCTTACTCAAGAACTTACCTCGGGTGGTCGACGATTCCGCTAGCTATTCAACCACTTTTTCCTTCCTTTATCGTTTATTTCCCTTGCTCTTGA